>NC_069118.1:47370655-47704494 GCF_025612915.1 Magallana angulata
TTACACCGTAACATTACATGAATCACGAAATAAACAAACCAACAGCATAAACTGACGAATTATTGTTCTAGATACATATATATCAAGAATTGGGTTAGGCATGTCACATAAAATAAATATAATATATACGATGGTTGATCCAAAAGTAATGTCACAGATGTAATAAAATCGTGAAAAAACCGCGTAAAATAAAAGTTCGTGCTTTAAAATATCTACCTAATTCAATCCAGACCTGAAAATTTTGATGCATTGTAATTATTATTTCTGAAGATAATATATTGTGTAGAGCATTAGGTAACGATAGTCGCCGCACGCTAGCGACGTCATTTCTAGATCTTTGGCGTTCTGGTAGAATTTTGTAATTTAGTACTCTATATTTATTCGCCCCGGTGGTCTATTTTACATTTTTTTTCATAACGTTTATCATAGAACTAATTAATATATAACTAATTAATCCTGAAGTAGTATATTTGATTATTTAGTGTGCGATCAGTTTGTCAAGGTCTCTTCAAGAAGTCATGAATGTAGCTTTATGATATAGCCACAGATGTAAGAACCTAGCTTTAATTTTCCTTCAGAGCGTATGTCTTCTATCTATATAATTTATTTATTAACATGACATATGCTTTTATCAGGTATTGGAACCACGTTTAAGGTACTCTGTTCACTCATTCTCAATTTTAGGTTGATATTTCAAGTCCAGTACATTTCTAGTGATTTCTATCCATCGAAGCAAAAAATGCATCGTATCACTATTCGCATGCCCAGCCTTTTTATCCCTTGATCTAGGGTCAAAAGGCATTGGGTAGATATCCGAAATGGACAGTAAATGTCATAACTTTTTCAGAATAGTTAGAAAAAGTTAATAACATATCTGTTTTGAAATATTGTGTTGTTTGGGGCATTTTCAAATCTTTAAGCATGTAATTTATTCATAGATACAAACCTTAAAAAAGACGTAAGTTCATGACGCGGCGATGTCACGTATATATCATGCTTTAAACATCAATATCTTGTTAAGTGTTCAACGAAATTCCATAATAAATTTTGTTCGAATTTAATTTTTGATAAGGAAAGTTTATACAATACAGCGCCAATGAAAAGCGCAGTGCATAGTGTCACATTACTTTTGGATCAACCCATGTAATATGTAAAATGAAAAAGTTATAAATCACAACAAGCATATACGAAATCAAAGACACTCTCGATTAATGGTTTACAGGTATTATACCAACAGTGCCTATTTAACATTACAAATTTTTTTTGCATTTAATTCATTTAATATAAAAAAAAAAATAAAATAGGTCTCTTCCCCGTAAATCTTACAAAAAATATTTAGGAATAACTTAACAAATTCTAAAAATCAATCTTGAATTAATGATAGAATTTCGTTCATTAGGTAAATACGTTAAATTATGCATTTATGTAGAAATTATCTAGACAATACATCTTGTTTTGACAATTGGTTTTCCAAACAGGATGTTCGGTATGTATATAAACCGTACCTGCTCAAGTTTTTCTTAAACAAAGCTATAATGAAATTATTCACGCTTTTATGCCTTTTGTCGGCGTTGGCTTTTAGCTCAACTTTAGCGTGTAGATGCTTGCCACAACACCCTCAAAAGCAATTCTGCGAATCAGATTTTGGTAGGTGTCCTTAATTACACATCTTATCAATGTAGTTATTTTATAGTTAATTATTTGTGAATAATGTGCACTTTGATAAAACAACTAGAACAACTAGTAATACATGTATAAAATATAAGAAACAATAAATAAAAAGTAGTTCATTTTGAAATCAATATTAATTATAGTTTTTTTTCATTCATTAATTGATATGTATGTTTTTAAAATCAAATACCATTTTAGTTATTAAAGGAAGAATTTTGAGTCGAACAGAAAGCGGCCATTCACAGCTTGAGAATGCCTTTTATACAGTACAAATTATTCAAAACTACAAAGTGAGTTTAAGGAAATTGCATATATTGTTAGAAGTTTAAACGGTAAGCTATTTACTGGTATTTGTCATTTATTATAAACGATTGTACTTTATTCAGCAATATACAGTTCAAACGGTTTATTCTTCAAAAGAATATTTACTGATCAAATCTGCTGAAAAATAGTTTCATGTTAAAATTAAAAGGCGTCCATTATTGAATATTCAGCATTGTTACATTGTATCAATCGATAAAAAAATGTTTTCTTTGTTTGTTTTTAATTTTTATGTGAAATGTAATGAATGTTTACTTGTTTTTGTTATTCTGGTATTAATGTATGTTAACTTGTAGAGGGAACATTACGGTAGCGCGCGCCGTGTACAGATATTTACAGATTTACAATCCTCAATGTGTGGTCCCTTTTTCCAGATTGGCCGTGAATACATCATAACTGGTAACGAAACAGCAAACAAAAATATAAACAATAAGATTTAAAAAAAAAACTATTAATATTTTGTTTTTCGACAAATAAGATTGAACTTACACTCCAAAAGTACAATGTAAAATAAAACGACAAGTCGATCAGGTTTTCCCTTTCCATCAATATAGAGTAAAAATCCAATTCATACTAATATTGATATGCTATTATCTAAGGCACCCCCTGGTTTGTAAAATAAAACAATATTTTCTGTATAGATAAATGTCATCTTTTTACGCTAACCATTTTATTTTCAGGCTCTATCCAAAATGACAGATGGAGGGTAAGTTCATGTTCCTGGAACCCTGAGTCGCCTTCACTTACTCCATACCAAAGAAATGCTCTCAAATTTGGATATTACAGGAACAGTTGTGCAAGCAAGTAAGTCTTTGATTTTGTATTACCGATCAATAAATTCGTGGCAAATATTTTTAAAAATCTAAAAGAGTGAATGTTACGCAAATACCAGACTTGTGAAATACTTAACCTCACAATAAGGCAAACGCTGTTCAATCATGCTGCAAACAAGAAAATGGTCTTACTTAAGTTATGTATATATATATCTCACTTTTAATGAAATTACCTTGTATGTAACATTTCAAAGACAAATGAATCGAAAGCGATACGACAATTTCTTTTAAATATTTACATATTTTGATTTGTAAACAAACATTCATTATTTTAGTCATTTATCACATGTTTATCTCAATATGCGGTGGATATCACTCATGAGATAAAGTTTTGATATTCCACTGTTTGTTCTTACTTCATAATTAAACATTACGTAGTTTCAGGCGGATGTTTGACGTAGAATGAAAAAGTAACAAAATAATTCAGTTAAAAGGTGTAAAGTTATTAATGAAAAGCATTTAAGGACGTTGTTTACTCAGGGTTTGAGTTCTGAAATTCGGAGTGTAATCAAGTTCGATGCCATGAGTGAAATTTGTTTTAAACACTGAAAGCATTTATGAAAGTATTATTATTGACAAACCATACCATATTTTTACTATATTATGGAATTAAACTCAAGTAAAGTTGGACTTGTAGCAAAATAGAGGTAATTCGGACTAAAATTTTCAGATTTTGTTTTTCACTGAAATATTTTTGGTAGTTCTGTAATATTCAAAGTTAAGATATTTTTTATTAGTTAACATAATTTTGCATATTTTCTGTTGATTAACGTCTTGTAGTTAATGTGTTGAGCGGATAACAATTATGATTTTATAGAAACAATTGAGATTTAACAAAAGATGAGGTAAAACATGTGATAAAAAAAATCTCTCACAATTTGCGATGCTATGGTATTTGATTTTTATTCAACGAGTTTTGTGTTTTCTATCCCCGAGCGTTGGATACGGACTTCGCTCGGCTGATATCGATCTGCAGGGCTGAAAGGTTTGAAAAGTATCTGTATCACAACCCTTTCGGAACTCCTCTGCTTTTTGTCCTTTCAGTATTTGGTCGAAAATTATGGTATTCATTCTGTCACAGAATAACGATTGATGTAATTTACAACAATTAAGTCTATTTATAAAGAAAAACACAGACAAAGTCTTCGATGATTTATGTTATTACCAAGTTTGCAGCGAAAGAAAATAAAGCATAGTTTTTTTCCATGTTACACTATGTATCAGTCCTCGACCAATATCAGCCCTTAGGGCCTTTGGCTCTCTTGCTGATATTGTTGTCTCAGGCTAATAAAGGATGTAATATGGAAAATAGTATGCATTATTCCATATGAAATAATTATGCAGCTACAGTAAAGAATATGTTTTTAAATATCTAACAAACTGATATTTTAAAATTCATTCAAATATGATACTTCAAGATAAATGGTTGTTTTTTTTTTCACCATAACAGGTAGAAATTTGCTTCCCTGGCCAGTGTGCTCAACCTTCGAGAAACAAATGTGTCCTTGATCAATCAGCAGATAACTCATGTTTTTACAAGGAGAATTACTGTAAAAAGGAAACATATGGATGTGCCTGGCATTCCCCTGCTTGCGTTTAATGTGTTACTCTTTGTATAACAAATTTTGTTGAAACAAAATATAGCCAGCAGTCTCGTTGTTTTAAATTTCTTTTGTCATCAACGAAAACAAAATAATGTATCGAAATTGGACTTTTTTCTAAAGTACATAATAAGTTTACAAATTCGTTGCAATATATATATATATATATATATATATATATATATATATATATATATATATATATAAAGTTAATACAGATAAAGCATGTTATAAACATATCATTTTCCATTTCACATCTTTTGTATTAAAAAAAAAGCAATGTGAAATATAAAGCTATTTTCTTATTAAAAAACTATTAGTAATAGCTGACAAGTTTGCAGTAAAATTAACATAGAATTAACACTTTTTTCTCATTAAAATAAACGATGTTAATTTATGTCACATTCGTCATCGATAGTTTAAAAGCATTTGGCATATTGACAAACCATTGCATAATCGGATTTTTATATGCAAAACATGCATGGTATGGTTACTTCGTCTGTAAAATACCTCGCCTTGGGAATTTTTTATGTAAATGGCATTGGGATTTCCCTTTCTATCAACTTTTTCCTGCATATGATTATGAACAAATGTGTTGAATTTGCACGGCTTCTTTTTCATAATGCATTCTCTGCTGAAAGTCAATATAATCTTAATTGCATAGGGAAAAAAATTAAAGGTTTTCTAATGACTAGCAAAAATCGGTAAACAAATGATCGGTTTTGACGTGCATACTTCTTTTTACATGTATGACGCAATTAAAATAACTGAATTGAATTATGTACCAAGTTTCTGCTTTTAACACTTTTGCTCAATATTTCGATTATTATGAATATCTATGTATTCAAACTACATTTATCCACTAGTCTTAGAACAAACAAAAATCTGTTTTGCACCCCTCTCCCACCGCCATTTACCGCCTCACGTTTCAATACACAAACAAAAATTAAAATCTATGGAGATTTCGCTATACAAGCATTTGAAAAGTCCCGAATGATTACATTGAAAAAAATCGACATGTCCCGAGTATGTATGAATTTTTCATTAAAAAATCCCCTTGATACCTCTTCTTGCTCATGCTAATATTTTCAGGTAAAAATAGATAAAGTGTCACTAAAAAAATCTTGTATACATTCCTCACTTGACGTTAAAAGTCTGTTTCCGTTATATATTCTAAATGCCCCAGAGTGGAAAAAACCAACACATTGACGGTGTTAATTCAAGGAAATTAAATCACAGGGCGTCCAAATATTTGGTAGCAAAAAGTGGGGAATAGTTTTTTCCCCTTTTGACAGTTCGTTGACTCTACAAAGAGAAACAACTTTTGCAAAGTTTGGATTAGACTATTCTGTGTCATTGATAGGTATATGTATTGTCATCAAAATTCGTCAAATAATGACGGACACAATTATCTTGGGGAAATTATACATTGCTTTTTAGTAATTAGATATATTATTTTGTCAAAATCAATACCTCTCTGTATTAGAAAACACAGTTGGTGAACAAAAGCTCCGTAGCAATAATCATGACAGATCTCAACCCTTTTAGCGTTTTGATTATCATAGACGGACTGCTTGCCTAAATGCTATATATAATGTTACCTTTAAAACTGCAAGTGTTAATATGTAAATTTTGGGTGCACTTAATTAAATTTAATTATTTGGACATCATTAAACGTATTCTTAGCTATTGTTATTTATAATTTCAGATTTTTTTTTCCTTATTATATACGTAATAAGGAAAAACAAAAAAATCTTATTAGTTTATTAGTGAACTGATCAAAAGAAATCAACATCATTTAGAGAGTAGGAGGGAAAGCAAAATTGCATATAAAATATACCCAAAAGGTTAAACATCAAAGATTTTTTTCTTTAGAGTCATGTATATTGAATGCCTCTCTACGTGACAAAACAAATTTTTCATGTGTACAGAATGCATGCGTCTCTTTACCCTAATAAACCCGAAGGATACTCCAGTGAACCCTCTTAAACCCCACTAAACCCCAGAGATACCCAATGATACCCCGATGAACTTTAACCCCCCCCCCCACCCAGTGATAATAAATATATGTATAATTGATACCTTTATGGAATTTTTGGTACCAACATGTTACATGAATGAATGTTAGTTCAACTATTAATACGACAACGTTATTTTGAAATACCTGTTATACACAATAATTACACAGTGAACCTGAATACAATGACACCCCAACCAAACTCTTTGATAACCTCAATAAACTGTACTAAACTTAAAATAAGCATAGTTTAATATTTCATTCACCAGTGAACTTAAATTTTTTTTTAATCTTCTAAATCATACAGAAAGAAATTTTATTTATACAACAATCTACATAATTGTTCTATGGAACAATACCATACCCCCATTCGCATTAATTTACTAATAATATCATATTGTAGATGTAATGATATCTGAATAAGTCTTAAGGACGCATTTCTGAACTCAAATAATATCTAAGCACTATTTTAATTCCTATTATTTCTCAAAGAAACCGAAAATACCGAAGTATATAATACGAAACTTACTCAAAATAATTCATACCGTACTGATTCCAATTGAAGCATAAGTACACCTTTTTAAATTAAAACCTTCATATATAATCAATAATACCCCAACTGTACTTTTTGAATTTAGACCTTCATACCAATAATCAATATTACTCCAGTAATCCAAATAAATTCAACCTAATAAGATACAAATTAAAATTGCCAAACTTTTTAAAATTGGATATCCCTAATCAATTTTGTCAATTTCATTTATAACAGTTTTGTATAGTTTTTAATCTTGTACAACCAGAAAATACATGTAACGTGGATCTAGGCAAGCTATATTTCCTAATAAGCAATTATTCTGGAATTCAAAACCTCATGCGGGAATAAAGCCGAATGAGTTTTAAATTTGTATACATCCTAAGATCATTGGTCTCTGACATAACCGGTGACTTAACTTACATTGTACATAAACTTATGATATTTAGAATGCCAAATAGCATAAGTCAGGAAAAAGGAAACACTCGGTGTAAAATATTACTGTAAAAGTTTTGTAGTAAACTTAATATTGAAATCTGGTTATGATTATTATCAATATGAAATGCTACCGTTTTAACCAAATGACTCATTTATAATTCGTAAGAACGTATTAATGAATGAAAATTTGTTTCTTTTAAACAATAAAATGCTTTCTTTGGGGATTCATTCGGGATATGAAGGTAGCGACATTGCAGAAAAAATACATAACCCGCGTTAGCGGGTTATGTTATTTTTTCTGCAATGATCGTTACCTTCATAACCCGCATAAATCATCAAAGAAAGCATTTTATTATTTATATTAACATCTTTGTTTTAAATAATTAATAAATTGAATATGAAAAGTTAGTAAAATTCACTAAATTAGTGATAATGTACATAAGTACGTTAGCCAAAAGAAACAGCCAAATCGTCTCCTGTGAGACTTTGAGTCTGACATCATCATGATTATTTTGTGCAGTCCGTGATTTTTCTTTGGTTGCTGGTGGCTTCGACCAATCGATAAACAGGGCGTGTCCATTTTATTCTTGTCAGTATCTTGTCAGTTTCAGCCGTTGTATATTTCGACCAATCGATAAACGGGGCGTGTAGATTTCAGTCTGGCTGTTTCTATAGAGCTATGAATTAACTATATGTTTTCGTAAGAAATAGAGGAAATAATACTTAGTAGATGTAAATATACGTATGTAAACATTTAAAATCGATACAATTGTACCACAAATAGCTCTTTCTACTCTTAGATGTTAGGAACATAAACACAAAAATTATAATTGTGTCTCATGGACAAGTCACTCTTGCTGTTTTTGGTTTTTGTAATGAAGTTAAGATTTCTAAATAGTTTCAGCTTCATGCCAACAAACAATAAAAATAATTTATTCTTTTGAGCGGGAAGATTCCAACGCTAATTTTTGTGTATTATTAAATCTTGGTGAAACATTTTGGAAACTAAATTTACCCATATTTCAGTTCACCTTGAACTGTTATTTTTATTTTGTATTAATAGCATTTTTCACCATGCACTTAAATGAAACAAACGTGCAAACTTAGTGCTGTTTTGGGTTTCTGAAGACAAATTCTCAAAAAAGCCGATATTAGGACTTTAAAGATCTAACTTGATGACTTTAGCACTCCCTAACAAACTATTGAAAATTAAATTGGCGACAAATTTTAATAAAGTTAACTGCAATTTTATTCACCCGAATATACTCTAGCAAATACATGAACTTGTACTTTTTAAAGTGACGCTGGATAATGTAATCAATTATTATGTATCACCAAAAAATCCCTTAATCATACTCTTCAAAGCACTTCAAACTCTACATATGACATGTAACAAGGATTATGTCCTCCATGCCGATCATGATTGATCGGGTCTGAGTTTAATTTCTAACTATTTACTACAAAATTACTATTACTGTGAACAGTTTGAAAGAAATCTTAAACAATTGTTCGCGATGCATAAAGCGCAGACTGCCTAAAGTTGCGGTTGCAATGAGGACATTGTTAAGCAATGTCATTTTCAGCAAAATTGCTGCTTTAGAGGATTAAGAAGACCACACAACAAAATTGGCACTATATTGAGGGTACATTTATTTTGTTTTATACTGTATTTAAACACATTTTTCTTATAGGCGTACAAGTTTTAAAGCAATTTAAACAACACCATCTCCAACTTTCAATAGTACTTGAACGTAGAAAGAGAATTAACTCTTAGAACAATAAGAAAAATTCAGTATAAATTCGACATTGATAAATCTACTTTATATATGCACAAATGCGCTTGATAAAATACAGTATATTTTTGTCATGTTATGAAATCTGGATATTTTTTTTTCCTCGTAAAAATAGATAACGTTTAATCGTTATAATATTTGTCCAAATCAAAAGTGTTCTAAAGTTCAATGTTCCGGTGTAATGAAGAATAATGACCCCCATAGAATAATGACCGGGGGTCATTTTTCTACGTAGAATAATGATCCCCCTAGCTGAAGAATAATTGGATTTTTCTGAAGAAAAAAGACCCAGGGGTTATTTTTCTTCATGTTAAACATGAAGAAAAATGACCCCCATAGAAAAATGACCCCCCCCCCATTTAAACATGAATAGAAATTGGTTACCCCGTATCCAAGAAATGACTTTGAAGTTACTTAATTTTTCACTCTGTTCAACTGATTTTGAAGTTATAAACACCGAACTTGTAAATATATCGCTGTATATAGTTTTTCATATCCGTAGCAAGGACACGCAAAACATTCTGACATTGCCAAAAATTGCATGATTGTTAACAGTTATACGTTACTTCTCTCGTCGACATACGGCGGGAAATGACGCAAATTAAGAAACATTCATACACAATAAGGATATGTGTGATAATGAACGAACAATAATCATGAAAGAATAATTGTTGTAATGATATAAGCAATATTCATTGGTGAATGAATTGTCAATCGAAGAATGATACATGTATATCTCTTTATGGAAAAAGACTAAGGGGCAGGTAACGTAGGAATATGAATACTTCTTATTTACATTTCTTGGGGAAAGTGATTTTTAAAAAATATCATTCTGCGTTAGTTTTGTTTTCTTCTACGTAATACTTGAACATCAATATTCTAAACATTTGTTGTAATGTTGTTTTGTGATCATGAATAGACTTTATTCTTTTGGAGCAAATTTGTGAAGAGTATCTGACTATAGTAAATCTAAATAGATAATTAACACTGATCAATTATAATAAGAAAAGATTGTTTCTATAAGCGTTGATAAGAGGTTAGGGCCCATGTTAGGGGTTTATATCCCGGTTGATTTTGATCACACGATCTTTATTGTATCCAAACTATACAAACTATTGAAGCATTAATCATCTTGATATTAACTAAACTAAAGTATGCCGAGGATAAAGAAAAATATATTTTCTGTACGAGTACTCTCAGTACTTCGACGATTTTTCTTATTGGCCGTTAACCTCTACTGGCGTAATGGCTGCTGTCAGTGCTTACTAACTTCAACTTGGTTATAATGCCTAACAGTGGAGTAAACTTTTCATAATTTTAGTTCATCATTAATTCTGGGTGATGAACTTGTATACCCAGCAGTTTGTATTGTGGAAATCCTCAATGCAAGTATAATTCATGAACAATATGAAAAATATAGAAGATGCGACGGCGAAGATGCGAAGACGAAAGTGCTAAGTTGCGAAGGCGAATAAGTGATACTACTATTGCTTCTTCGCCTTTGCAACTTCGCACTCTCGCCTTCGAAACTTCGCGCTTTTGTCTTTTTAGCTCACCGAGACGAAGTCAATAAGAGCATATGCTATACCCCCGGCGTCGGCGTCCGGAGCTGGTTAAAGTTTTAGTTACAGCTCCTGTATATAAAGCTATTACTTGTCCTATCTTTACCAAAATTACATGAATGATGCATCTGGACCTACTGAATCTGGTTCCTAACTTTCAGATGCTGGAGGAGGTTTAGGTTTTTGGAGCAGGTTAAAGTTTTTTGTTGCAGGTGCCCTTTAATAGCAATATCTAAGTTACTGCTGGTCCGTACTTCACCAAACTTGCATGGATGGTGTGTCTTATGATACTGATGCACCAGACAGACTTGAGTGCTGAATCTAAGCTATAGGTTTCGGATCATGGAGGAGGTTAAGGTTTTTGGAGCTGGTTAAAGTTTTTGTTGCAGGTGCCCTCTAACGATTATATCTTAGTTACTACTGGTCCTAACTTCATTAAACTTGTATGGATGGTGCGCCTTATGATACTGATGCACCTGACAGACTTGAATCTTGAATCAGAGCCATAGGTTTTTTGATGAGGCTTAGTTATTTGACCAGGTCACATGTTTTATAGATGATAGCTTGCATAGTTGATTTAACTATATTATAAATGAAACGTAGAGGTTGCTTTAGATGCAGAGCCTGATCTCCATTATCAAGGATGCTAGAGAAATCTCCTACCTCACTCAAACCTGCTTGATAGATAGATGTGGTTGTTGTTAAATGATGTGATATGATTCCTATGATATAGTATTGTATGATTTGAAACACTATTGTTTAATAGGATGCAATATAATACCATATGTTATATTGTAAAACGTTATATAATTACGATAAAATATTGTATCAACACAGAAGACCCAATCACCAAATCTGGTGCGTATGAATACATTATTTTCTTATATTTCTTCATTATTTATCGAAGAACAGGAACTGACTCTTCTCGCGAATTCAAACCGGATAACGACCTGTTATTATACTTACGCTAATAAATATTTCATTGATGTAAATATATGTTGACAGTTAAATGAATTCAATTGATTAATTTCTTAGTTTACCAAGAGCAAATTCATTAAATTACAGAAAGAAAAATAAAAATTGTGTTATTAGAATTTAAAACGCTGTGCACTATTCTTGTCAGCATATTTCGGCTGTTCCAGTGGCCATTTCGTTAATGTCGCATACCTCGTTGAATAAGATAGAGCTCTTTAAAAACAAATCATATTTTCGGGAAGGAAATACATGTTTAAAAAACGTAAATATAAGCATTGATTCATTATTTTTTTGAAACATGAGGTCTTATAACTGCAACGATAAGTGCAAACAAATTTTCATAACGCGCTAGCGCGCGTTATACAATTTGTATGCACATACGTTGCAGTTATGAGACCACATCTTTCAAAAAAAAAATGATTCAATGCTAATTATACATATAATATCATATGTTTCAATGTTATGATGTATTATTGCAATATGATATTGTTTCATATAATACTATATTGTATTATGTTTTATGATATTCTATATTATTTGATCAAATACAATTATAATGTATAACACAATACTATGTCATATCATACGTTACAATATCATATCTCACAATTTTTACGGTATTTTATGTTTTTTATGATATATATTGTAAGTATGATTAGATGCACTTTTAATTGTATTTATTGTATTAATTAAAATATGGACATATGATTATCATACAATTTTTTAACAGATGATATACGATTTTGTGTCAAAACAGAATCCATGAATATCCAAGATCATAAAGGATGGTTTTCAAATAATATGATAAAGGTGGTCTCATAAAGGTGATGCCTCATAAAGGTAATGCCTCGTCTCGGTTTGTAATCTGTGATTACCTATGTTTTATAATTGCGGAGCTCTCCATCGTTTAAAGGGTTCCAAGGCATATTTTGGGATTTTTTAAAAATAAAATTAATAAAATTAAATTATCCAGGGGGATAGGGTCCGGACTCCCTCTCTTTTACTGCGTAAAATTATTAATATTGAATTTTCCGGTGGGGCGGGCTCCCTCTCCCCCTCTAGATCATGCATGAGCAAGGAGTGTCGCATAATGAAATTAGAATGTTATTGTGTTTGGTCCACGGTAAACAGACGGCTGGTAAGTGACAGGAGTCTGGAAGTGCATATGTATACATTATGGCGGACATTACATTTTATGTGGAGTATATAATGATTAGGCATAGCCAGCACTGGTAAACATATATGTTACATGTACACATTAAAATATTTATAAACATTCATAGTAAGCGCGATGGCCTAGCGCATGCGTTCCAATAATAGCATGGATTAATCGGAAAAACTTGGCGAGTACGGTGCCTGTATTAAATTCTATGTAATCGACCGAGACTTACTGAATGCAATAAAAAAAAAAGGCGAGGGCGAAAGTGCAAAGTTGGGAAGAAGCGATAGTAGTAACGCTCCTTCGCCTTCGCACCCTCATACTTTATGCATCACATCTTCGCGCTTCGTCGTCGCATCTTCGCACTTTTGCTCATTCGCCTTCGCACTATCGCCCTTGCAACTTAGGTCGAAGTGGCCCTATCGGAACACCATAGATATATGTAAATGTAATTGTTAAGATGACAACCATACCCCGATGCAATACCTCAATACCTTGTTATAACGGAAGGATTTTTATTTTTTAAGATATACCCCTTCTTTCACTTTAAGTTTATTTGAATATGAATTATAATTTCTGTTACTTTCTGTAAACTGCAGCAGTAAAAATTACAATAGTGTAAAGACTATTTCACAAATAATAAAATAATATACTGAAAAACTTTAATCTACAAGGGGGTCATTATTCTACAGGGGTCACTTTTCTTCATGTGGAGTGTGCTCATTTTTATAAAAATGACACTTATTCTTCAGGCAAAGGGGTCATTTTTCTACGTAGAATAATGACCGGGGGGTCATTTTTCTGCGTAGAATAATGACCGGGGGGTCATTATTCTACGTAGAAAAATGACCCCCGTAGAGGTCATTATTCTACGTAGAAAAATGACCCCCGGTCATTATTCTACGGGGGTCATTATTCTTCATTACACCGGGTAAACGTGTTCTAAAGATACTAAATGTAATCGTCGAAAACCCATGGTTTTTATTTAGGAACAAACCGTGGGTTTTTGGCGATTACATTTAGTATGTTTAGAATAAGTTTAATTAAGTAAAATTATGCCAAGCCTATTTTGAAATGCTTGCTCATAGAGGAAACTCGCTAATTTGACTCTAAAAACGGCAGCAAAAAATACATGTATCTTGAATAGAGTTTGTCATAAAAAATGACAGTATAGGTAGAAAATTTTATGATATTTGTTATAAACATGTACATATTTCGACTTAAAACCATGCAAAAAAATAAATATAGTGAAAAAGAAAAATTTAAAAATGTTAACAAGTCAATCTCTAATAAAACTAGTTCCATTCAAAAGGTCTTCAGCTATTAAAGAATAAAAGCAAATAAACCATGGAGGAAGAGATTATTTCATAGTTATATCAATTATTAAGTATTGCATTTCTCGAGAAAATCTTAAATAACTGTTCATACACAAATCAACCTTCGTCAACTTTTAACCTGTTGTGGAGCTCAAAAACTCCCTAGAGGCCATGTTTTAAACAAATAAGAATCAACATTTTGATATTCGAAGAGAGTTAAATATAGGTGACCATATACCATAACATTTGAATTTTTGAGGATAACTTTTTTCCTATGAAAAATTGGACTTCCAATGTAACCTTACGCAACCCCTGAAGATCATAATATAGACAAACTTGAATTAGGATTATCGGAAAAAACTTTCATAGAAATTTTAGTTATTCTAGGCAAGTGGTTTTTATTAAAAAAACAAAAAACAAAAAACAAAACAAGTTTTTACTCTAAAGAAAACTATGTAAAATTTGACCCTCCCCCATATATAATGGCCTCAATCTAACCCCGGAGATCATGAACATCAAGGAACCCTAACCTGGAGGATCAGATTTTGAGGGTCTGTATACCACTACCACTGTTAAACAAATTGTGAAGTGGCCATCTCTAATATTTAAGGTTCGAGCCCCCACTTACAGAACAAATTTCGTTAAAATGGAACATTAAACATCGGGCTTGGAAACATATAGGGGCCCAATTGAACTAGTTTCACCATCGACATTAAAACGAAAACAAATACTGGTAATCAGAACTTTTGACAAACTGAAGCATTTTAGTAAGTTTATAGGCGCTTTTAAATTATAAATGATTTCAACGTGCGGTATTTTGTGTTTTCATCTGTCGTATTGTACAAATCTTTTTTTAATACATTGATATTTAACACTAAGGCCGACTCTCTGACAATGAGCAAGCAATGCCTTTTTTATATTAAAAATGGATATATCCACGTCAAAATTTAAGGTCTTACTTGAAGTTTTTATCAGATTACTTTAGAAAGATGAAAAGTTGATGAATCTCCAAACAGCACAATATATAGCACAAATACAGCATTAAATGTAATTTAAAAAAAAGGAAGAGAACTTTTTTGCAATTGTTTATTTCAATTTTTAGTAACATAGCGTTCCTTCTTTATTCCACAGCACATATACACATATATTTAAAACATCGAATAGTGCTAGATGATATTAGCAACATGTTTGGTACGATGAATATGGAACTGTTATTAAATCCGATACCGAGCTCACATTTATCGTACAATTGATCATTTATGTTATATTTATCATTTATGATATATGATTATCGTCCTCATTATCCTTAGAAATCATCCTTCGTGTACTTTAAATATTTAACTATTAACAGATGTACTTTTACGCACTGAATCTCTCTATCCAAAATTTGGCTGAGTGAAGAAAAAAGAATGTACATGTACTTTAAGGCATGCTTTTTTATTGTTCATGAATGTTTGACCCATTAATTCAAAACATGAAATCTGAATATTATTAAACTTTAATGGTAATTACTATCGGCTCTGAATTTAAAAAAGATGATTTTTAAAACATATGTAAAGTTATATAGTTTATGGGACGAGATTATCTTTATTCTCCTTAAAGTTTAAGGTAAAACTTAAACTTTTTTTCTTATATGTTCTTATTGAATATCGGATTCTTTGGTTTTACTACAAAACATTAATCTTTGTAATATATACCTAATATTTTTTCAAATATAGTTTCTTTAAAATATATCATCAAGATATTTGCACTTTAAGAATGAGCTAACATTGTTAAAGCACCATGAAGAAGCCTGAAAGAGTTGAAAAGTACATTAATTTATGCGTTTTTCATAAATTGAACAAACAAGGACAACAACATGCATGCACTTTTGCAGTGGTCGTTTAACTCCTGATCGTCTTTTTGTGGTTATATGCTGTTTACCTAATAACCATTTGATCTGTGCTGCTTTTTGTCTATCACAATGGCACTTGTTCACTGGTCATGTGATGAGGTCACCTTGGTAATGGATAAGCAATATTGACTTCTTCACAACAAAGCACCCTTTTTAATCGTAAAATGTATAAAAGAAACAATTTTAAGGTTGAACACAACACTTATTTTCATTGTCACAGAAACGAAACTTACAAGAAGCATTGTACAGCAAATTATAACAGCCAGGATGATAATTGTTCGTGTTAATATTGTCTGTCTGTGTGTCTTAGCCTTCGCTTGCTGTGCGGAGAGTGGATGTTCTTGTGGCCCACAGCACCCGCAACAAGCTCTATGTGATGACAAAACTTTCGGTAAGTACTGTATATGTATGTTTCTGAATTATTTACTCGTGGTATATATGTACAATTTATTGAAGGTGCAGTCCTTTTCAAAGCTTCCTCGCCAAAAATAACGATGTATGCAATAAAGTTAACAGTTTACTGTAAATGTAAATGCACATTGATTTGCGCTATAAAATCTAAGGCGCAATCCTCCTCTTTACATATGACTGATAAGCATAATCATAGATTTATTTATTGCTTTTTTTTTAAATCACGCTTATTTACGTTATTTAGATTCGTTTAAAATCCTTTTAGCGGACAAAAAGATGGGCTTATTGCACTTTAGGTCAACACTTTCATCGACAAATTTAGATAGGTTTACAGGATTTCATTCTTTGTTGTTTAAGTGGAATTTTTTTTTCAGTCATCAAAGCAAGGATTTTAGGAAGAAAGAAATTGTCTGGTGCACCAAGTACTGAATGCCGAGTCTACAAAGTTAAAGTATTGCAAGATTACAAGGTATATCCATACGTTATATAAGTGTGTAGATAGATATTATCAATGTTAACATATAATACAATGACTGTTTCAATCCTGTTGTACAAATATTCTTCCAAAATTGAACCTTAAATCTTTAATAAGATTTTTTTTTTCACAAAATACAGTACACATATCCGACGGAATTTCATAATTTCTCTATCTTTATTTATTTTTTTATTTTTTTTTTAGAATACATTTGATCCAATTCGAGGAGTGCAAAAGATTTTCACCGGTTCTTCTCAGGAACCATGTGGTGTATACTTCAATAGGAGGGTCACATACATTATCAGCGGTATAATTTCAAATCTATAATCTTATAAATAATTTTTAAAAATTCTCCATGTGAAATTCCATATCAAAGATTAATGTAATATGTTCCAAATTTTCACCGTGGCGTATGTGTGTTTATATGAACAATTTGATGCTGACGTGATTGAGGTCATTGCAAAACAATATTGTTTACTTGAACCATTGGGCTTACAGGGTACAAAAAAGGCGGTAAATTGGTGACAAGCGCATGCTCCTGGAGCCAGAAGATTTGCACAGTGACATCATTCCAGAAATTCGCCTTGAAAACTGGTCTTTATAAATCAAATTGTCAATGCAAGGTCTGTAATAAAAATAACGTTTCGTGTTTCTTAACTTTCAATTACTTCGATAAACGCCAAAGAGAAAATAGATACACATACGGGAACTAACAGAAAGTCATAAAAAATGTACGTGATATAAATTTCATTGATGTTCAATGTTATGTTGGAGATTTTTTTTAGGTTAAGGACTGCACAAATGGAAACTGCAACCCACCGACAAGAGAGGACTGTGTCATAAAAACTAACAGTTATTGCTTCCGGAACAAGAACGCATGCGTGAAAAAGTCGCAATATGGCGCTCTGCAATGTGGCTGGAAATCGGAAGTTTGCACCTCAACTCCATTTTACAAAGTCAATGTACACAAAAAGGTCAATCATGAGCCTCCAAAGAGCAAGAATCTGCATCATGTGGTCCGCTCCGATAAACATGAGGTTCACAAACTGTTTGATGTCCATGTGAAGCAACACCCCGAACACGAAAACAGCCACAAAGTCAATGTACACAAAGGGGTCGTGTATGAGCCTCCAAAGAGCGAGAATCTGCATCATGTGGCCCATTCTGGGGAACATGAGGTTCACAAACTGTTTGATGTCCATGTGAAGCAACACCCCGAACACAAGAGTAGCCCAATTGTTCCTGGGCCTTATTCCAAACACGTGTTAGATCACGTAAAACACCACGTTGGTTCTCATCATTGATCAACGTTTCTTCTTTTACAGTAAGCCAGCTCTTCAGTAAAATCAAGATATATTTATTAATTAAATATTCTGCAGGTAAAAGAATCTACCGATTATATGTTCCTTTCATCAAAAATACAACTTTGTTTCATTCATATGTCAATAGAATTTTTGAAGCATTTTTATTTAATGAAATATTTTATCGCAAAATGAGTTATTATACATGCAAATGCATGTTAGTCATGTACATGTATTTTCAAAGTACAATTTTTTGCAAACAGTCTTAATTAAATCTATATTATTGAAACGCTGGATTCAAACATTGGTATCACACGCTGACCGTGGAAAAGTTTATTTATTTGGTATAAATAAGCTGTTTGTTTTCTGTTTTGTGTAGCTGTAGCTTGCCCGTATCTGTGTTTATATGTTATATCATAGTCAAGAACAGGGCAGACAAGTTATCCCCTTGTCTGACCTCAGAAAGCTGTAACCAAAGAACTTGTAACCGTGTGCTTATTAAGTTATTTGTATTTTGTATTGTTCGATGTAGCGATATATATGTATGTACAGTCTTGTGTAGAAAATATTTATTTTTTAATAAAAAAAAAATGAACTTCGTGCTTACAAGTTTGTTTTGTTTTTATTATATGATTCTGAGTCGGAGTCAGCTAAATGGGCACAATTTCCAATTACGATTTTGCATTCAAATATCGTAATATATGTACATGTATAGGTACAGATTTGTATTTAGTAGAGTAACTTCTTTCACTGGCTGTGAAAATCTATTCAATTATACTTTTAAACTAGACTCTTGTTGCAAAAGCAACAAAAAGGTCTTCCGTTTTGATATACATGTATCAATTTAACTGTAAGACATTGCTTCTCTCAGTATTTCATAACCATTAGACAACAGGACTTAATTGACTATCAATTTGTCTTACTTTGTCAAACAGAAGCAGTAAATCTCTTAAACAACATGAATTGTTTGAACTCTTCCGGTGTGGACCGGAAGTGACGGTTGACAAAATAAAAACGGTTAAACACATCTTCTATCAAATGTCTATCATCCGTGTAAGTTTTGTGTCTTGGTCACTTACAGTTTATGAGACTTCGTTGTCATAATATTTGTTTTAAAAAGACTACCTGAGATATTTGAGATATCTCACCGGAAGTAATTTTTTTTGTTTATTAATCATCGGATAGATGACATATGAAAGCGTTTATACCTTTATATCATTTCAGTGTTAAACAAATAAAATGCGTAAAAACATAATTTTTGAAGTGCTTCCGGTGACGACCGGAAGTTACAACGAACAAAACAAAATAGTTTAAACACATCTACAGCTATAGGTCTATCATCCCTCAAAGTTTGGATGTTCAAGTCTTTATCGTTTCTGAGATCTCATTGTCCATAGCTTTTTATCGCGGGACAGGAAACGGACGACAGGAAGGGAATTTTGAAAAAATGAAAAAAATGCCTGGAGATATTTTCGTTCTCTATCAGTCCTATAAATTTCAAGAAAATCCATCCATGCATCTCTGAAAAATCGAGTTAAACTTTTAAAAAACCTGATTTGTTTGAACTCTTCCTGTGTGGACCGGAAGTGACGGTCAACCAAATAAAAACGGTTAAACACATCTTCTATCAAATGTCTATCATCCCTGTAAGTTTCGTGTTTTGATCACTTACAGTTTCTGAGATCTCGGGGTTCAAACATTTACTTTAAAAAAGGCTTCATGAGATATTTGAGATATCTCACTGGAAGTAGAATTTTTATGTTTATTAATCATCGGATAGATGACATATGTAAGCATTTATACTTATATTTCAATTCTCCGAGAAATATATTAAATGCGTAAAAGCATAATTTTTGAAGAGCTTCCGGTGACGACCGGAAGTTACGACGAACAAAACAAAATAGTTTAAACACATCTACAACTATAGGTCTATCATCCCTCAAAGTTTGGATGTTCAAGTCTTTATCGTTTCTGAGATCTCATTGTCCATCCTTTTTTGTCGCGGGACAGGAAACGGACGACAGGAAGTTAAATTTTGAAAAAATGAAAAAAACGCCTGGAGATATTATAATTTTCTGTCAGTCCTGAAAATTTCAAGAAAATCCATCCAGCCATCTCTGAGAAATCTTGCGGACAAAAAACGGACAAAAAAAAAAAAAAATAATAATAATAATAATAATAAGAAACATTACAATCACTATAAGGTCTTCCGTTGGAAACGGAAGACCTTAATAAGAAACATTACAATCACTATAAGGTCTTCCGTTGGAAACGGAAGACCTTAATAATAATAAGAAACACTAGACTCTTGTTGCAAAAGCAACAAAAAGGTCTTCCGTTTTGATATACATGTATCAATTTAACTGTAAGACATTGCTTCTCTCAGTATTTCATAACCATTAGACAACAGGACTTAATTGACTATCAATTTGTCTTACTTTGTCAAACAGAAGCAGTAAATCTCTTAAACAACATGAATTGTTTGAACTCTTCCGGTGTGGACCGGAAGTGACGGTTGACAAAATAAAAACGGTTAAACACATCTTCTATCAAATGTCTATCATCCGTGTAAGTTTTGTGTCTTGGTCACTTACAGTTTATGAGACTTCGCTGTCATAATATTTGTTTTAAAAAGACTACCTGAGATATTTGAGATATCTCACCGGAAGTAATTTTTTTTGTTTATTAATCATCGGATAGATGACATATGAAAGCGTTTATACCTTTATATCACTTCAGTGTTAAACAAATAAAATGCGTAAAAACATAATTTTTGAAGTGCTACCGGTGACGACCGGAAGTTACGACGAACAAAACAAAATAGTTTAAACACATCTACAGCTATAGGTCTACCATCCCTCAAAGTTTGGATGTTCAAGTCTTTATCGTTTCTGAGATCTCATTGTCCATAGCTTTTTGTCGCGGGACAGGAAACGGACGACAGGAAGGGAATTTTGAAAAAATGAAAAAAATGCCTAGAGATATTTTCGTTCTCTATCAGTCCTATAAATTTCAAGAAAATCCATCCATGCATCTCTGAAAAATCGAGTTAAACTTTTAAAAAACTTGATTTGTTTGAACTCTTCCTGTGTGGACCGGAAGTGACGGTCGACCAAATAAAAACGGTTAAACACATCTTCTATCAAATGTCTATCATCCCTGTAAGTTTCATGTCTTGATCACTTACAGTTTCTGAGATCTCGGGGTTCAAACATTTATTTTAAAAAAGGCTTCATGAGATATTTGAGATATCTCACCGGAAGTAGAATTTTTATGTTTATTAATCATCGGATAGATGACATATGTAAGCATGTATACTTATACTTCAATTCTCCGAGAAATACATTAAATGCGTAAAAGCATAATTTTTGAAGAGCTTCCGGTGACGACCGGAAGTTACGACGAACAAAACAAAATAGTTAAAACACATCTACAGCTATAGGTCTATCATCCCTCAAAGTTTGGAGGTTCAAGTCTTTATCATTTCTGAGATCTCATTGTCCATAGCTTTTTATCGCGGGACAGGAAACGGACGACAGGAAGGGAATTTTGAAAAAATGAAAAAAACACCTAGAGATATTTTCGTTCTCTATCAGTCCTATAAATTTCAAGAAAATCCATCCATGCATCTCTGAAAAATCGAGTTAAACTTTTAAAAAACTTGATTTGTTTGAACTCTTCCTGTGTGGACCGGAAGTGACGGTCAACCAAATAAAAACGGTTAAACACATCTTCTATCAAATGTCTATCATCCCTGTAAGTTTCGTGTTTTGATCACTTACAGTTTCTGAGATCTCGGGGTTCAAACATTTACTTTAAAAAAGGCTTCATGAGATATTTGAGATATCTCACCGGAAGTAGAATTTTTATGTTTATTAATCATCGGATAGATGACATATGTAAGCATTTATACTTATATTTCAATTCTCCGAGAAATATATTAAATGCGTAAAAGCATAATTTTTGAAGAGCTTCCGGTGACGACCGGAAGTTACGACGAACAAAACAAAATAGTTTAAACACATCTACAACTATAGGTCTATCATCCCTCAAAGTTTGGATGTTCAAGTCTTTATCGTTTCTGAGATCTCATTGTCCATAGCTTTTTGTCGCGGGACAGGAAACGGACGACAGGAAGTGAATTTTGAAAAAATGAAAAAAACGCCTGGAGATATTATAATTTTCTGTCAGTCCTGAAAATTTCAAGAAAATCCATCCAGCCATCTCTGAGAAATCTTGCGGACAAAAAACGGACAAAAAAAAAAAATAATAATAATAATAACTAGACACTTGTTGCAAAAGCAACAAAAAGGTCTTCCGTTTTGATATACATGTATCAATTTAACTGTAAGACATTGCTTCTCTTACATGCAAAAAAAAGTTGATATGATAATTATTGTGAATGATATATCCAGACGTTACTTACATGTAAAACAACGAGAATGAAATAGAAATCAATTTTTTAAGTACTTTCTGTGACGACCGGAAGTAGCGCCGATCTAAACAAAAATGTTAACCATTTGTACAATCATAAGTCAATCTTTCCTCAAAGTTTGGTTGTTCACGACTCTGCCAAATCTAAGATCTCTTTGAAACAATATTTTTTGTCTCGGGACCGAAACGGAAGAACGAAAGTGATTAATAAAAACAAAAGCTGGTATTTCTCGTACATTTGCTTAATGTACATCACTGTTTATCAGGCTCGATGAAATTCCAAGAAAGTCAGCTAAACTTGTTAAAAACAGGATTTGTTTGAACCCTTCCGGTAAGAACCAGAAGTGACAGTTGACAAAATTAAACCCGTTAAACACATCCCCAATCAAAATTCTATCAAACAATCTATGAAAGATTCGTGTCTCAATCACTTACAATGACGAAAATATTGCGGACATCAAATTTGTAAAAAGAAAAGCTACATAGAGATATTTGAGATATCTCACCGGAAGTAAAATTTATTTGCCAATTTAAAATTATATAGATGACATATGTAAGATTGTATACTGATATTTTCATTTTATGTAAAATGAATAAAACAAATTTTTGAAGTGCTTCCGGTGACGACCGGAAGCTACGCCGAACGAAACAAAATAGTGTAAACATATGTACATACATAGGTCTATCATCCCACAAAGTTTGATCGTTCAAGTCGTTACCGTTTTTGAGATCTCCAGGAATCAAGGTTTTTGGTCTCGGGACAGGAAACGGGCAAACGGAAGTGTTCAATGTAAATTGTATTCAATATTTCTTGTATACTTGCCCTACTTAATTGTTCATCGACTTCACTACAAATATCAAAGGAAAACAGTTAAACTGATAAACAGCTCGATTTGTTTGAACTCTTCCTGTGTGGACCGGAAGTGACGGAAGACAAAACGAAACCGGTTAAACACATCTTCAATCAAATGTCTATCATCCATGAAAGTTTTGTGCTTTGATCACTTATAGTTTCTGAGATCTCGTTTGTACAAAATGTGTTTCAAAAAAGCTACCTGAGATATTTGAGATATCTCACCGGAAGTCGAATTTTTTTGTTGAGTTAACATCGCATAGACAATCTATGCATAGATTTATACTTATATATTTATTTTATGGAAAAAGAATTTTATGCGAAAAAGTAGTTATTTTTGAAGTGCTTCCGGTGACGACCGGAAGTTACGACGAACAAAACAAAATAGTGTGAACACATCTACAGCTATGGGTCTATCATCCCACAAAGTTTGGATGTTCAAGTCTTTACCGTTTTTGAGATCTCGTTGATACAAGCTTTTTCAACGCGGGACAGGAAACGGACAAACGGAAGTGCTCAATCTAAATTGTATTTAATATATCTTGTAAACTTGCCCTTTGTACTTCATTTCTCATCCAGCACACTACAAATATCAATGGAAATAAGTTAAACTGATAAACAGCTCGATTTGTTTGAACTCTTCCTGTGTGGACCGGAAGTGACGGAAGACAAAACGAAACCGGTTAAACACATCTTCAATCAAATGTCTATCATCCATGAAAGTTTTGTGCTTTGATCACTTATAGTTTCTGAGATCTCGTTTGTACAAAATGTGTTTCAAAAAAGCTACCTGAGATATTTGAGATATCTCACCGGAAGTCGAATTTTTTTGTTGAGTTAACATCGCATAGACAATCTATGCATAGATTTATACTTATATATTTATTTTATCGAAAATAAATTTTATGCGAAAAAATAGTTATTTTTGAAGTGCTTCCGGTGACGACCGGAAGTTACGACGAACAAAACAAAATAGTTTAAACACATCTACAACTATAGGTCTATCATCCCTCAAAGTTTGGAGGTTCAAGTCTTTATCGTTTCTGAGATCTCATTGTCCATAGCTTTTTGTCGCGGGACAGGAAACGGACGACAGGAAGTGAATTTTGAAAAAATGAAAAAAACGCCTAGAGATATTATCATTTTCTATCAGTCCTGAAAATTTCAACAAAATCCATCCCGCCATCTCTGAGAAATCTTGTGGACAAAAAAAGGAAAAAAAAAAATAATAATAATAATAAGAAACATTACAATCACTATAAGGTCTTCCGTTGGAAACGGAAGACCTTAAATATACATGTATCAATTTAACTGTAAGACCCAGGAAAGTCAGTTAAACTTGTTAAAAACATGATTTGTTTGAACCCTTCCGGTAAGAATCGGAAGTGACAGTTGACAAAATTAAACCCCTTAAACACATCCCCAATCAAATTTCTATCAATCATGAAAGTTTCGTGTATTAATTGCTTACAGTGACAAAAATTTCGCGGATATCAAATTTGTAAAAAGGAAAGCTACATAGAGACATTTGAGATATCTCACCGGAAGTAAAATTTATTTGCTAATTTAACATTATATAGATGACATATGTAAGATTGTAAACTGATATTTTCATTTTATGTAAAATCAATAAAATATGAAAAAAAAACAAATTTTTAAAGTGCTTCCGGTGACGACCGGAAATTACGCCGATCAAAACAAAATAGTGTATACACATGTACATACATAGGTCTATCATCCCACAAAGTTTGATTGTTCAAGTCGTCACCGTTTTTGAAATCTGTAGGAAACAAGGTTTTTTGTCTCGGGACAGGAAACGGACAAACGGAAGTGTTTAATGAAAATGACAGTTAGTATTTCTTAACCATTATACAACATGACTTTACTGGCTATCAACATATCTTATATTGTCAAACAAAAACAGTAAAACTCTTAACCAACTTGAATTGTTTGAACTCTTCCGGTGTTAACCGGAAGTGACGGTTGACAAAATGAGAGCGGTTAAACACATCTTCTATCAAATGTCTATCAGCCATGTAAGTTTTGTGTCTTGGTCACTTACAGTTTCTGAGATCTCGCCGAAATAATATTTGTTTAAAAATAGTATCTGAGATATTTGAGATATCTCGCCGGAAGTAATTGTTTTTTGTGTATTAATCATCGGATAGATGACATATGAAAGCGCTTATTCTTATATTTCAATTTTGTGTTAAAGAAATAAAATGCGTAAAAACATAATTTTTGAAGTGCTTCCGGTGACGACCGGAAGTTATGACGAACAAAACAAAATAGTTTAAACACATCTACAACTATAGGTCTATCATCCCTCAAAGTTTGGAGGTTCAAGTCTTTATTGTTTCTGAGATTTCATTGTCCATAGCTTTTTGTCGTGGGACAGGAAACGGACGACAGGAAGTGAATTTTGAAAAAACAAAAAAAAAAGCCTGGAGATATTATCAGTCTTTATCAGTTCTAAAAATTTCAAGAAAATCCATTCAGCCATCTCTGAGAAATCTGGTAAAACTTTTCAAAAACTTGATTTGTTTGAACTCTTCCTGTGTGGACCGGAAGTGACGGTCGACAAAATAAAAACGGTTAAACACATCTTCTATCAAATGTCTATCATCCCTGTAAGTTCCGTGTCTTGATCACTTTCAGTTTTTGAGATCTCGGGGTTCAAACATTTGTTTTAAAAAAGGCTACATGAGATATTTGAGATATCTCACCGGAAGTAGAATTTTTATGTTTAGTTAACATCGGAAAGATGCAATATGTAAGCATTTATACTTATATTTCAATTCTCCGAGAAATATATTAAATGCGTAAAAGCATAATTTTTAAAGAGCTTCCGGTGACGACCGGAAGTTACGACGAACAAAATAAAATAGTTTAAACACATCTACAACTATAGGTCTATCATCCCACAAAGTTTGGATGTTCAAGTCTTTATCGTTTCTGAGATCTCATTGTCCATAGCTTTTTGTCGCGGGACAGGAAACGGACGACAGGAAGTGAATTTTGAAAAAATGAAAAAAACGCCTAGAGATATTATCATTTCCTATCAGTCCTGAAAATTTCAAGAAAATCCATCCAGCCATCTCTGAGAAATCTTGTGGACAAAAAAAGGAAAAAAAAAAGAATAATAATAATAATAACTAGACTCTTGTTGCAAAAGCAACAAAAAGGTCTTCCGTTTTGATATAGAAGTATCAATTTAACTGTAAGACATTGCTTCTCTAACATAAATAAAAAATGGATACGAAAATTATTGTGAATGATAAAAATATCAAAATTGGGTGTACTTCCTGTGACGACCGGAAGTTACGCAGGATAAAACAAAATAGTGTTAACACATGTACATACATAGGTCTATCATCCTACACAGTTTGGTTGTTCAAGTCGTTACTGTTTTTGAGATCTCGTCGAAATCAGGGTTTTGGTCTCTGGACAGGAAACGGGCAAACGGAAGTGTTTAATTTAAATTGTATTCAATATTTCTTGTATACTTGCCTTTTGTACATTATTTTTCATTTATCTAACTAAAATATATCAAAGGAAAACAGTTAAACTGATAGACAGCTCTTTTTTTTAACTCTTCTGGTATGGACCGGAAGTGACGGAAGACAAAATGAAACCGGTTAAACACATCTTCAATCAAATGTCTATCATCTATGAAAGTTTCGTGTCTTGATCGCTTATAGTTTCTGATATCTCGCGGGTACAAAATGTGTTTTAAAAAAGCTACCTGAGATAATTGAGATATCTCACCGGAAGTAGAATTTTTTTGTTGATATTACATCGCAGAGATTTCCTATGAATAGATTTATTCTTATATATTTATTCTATTGACAAAAAAATTGATGCGTAAAAAAAATATTTTTTAAGTGCTTCCGGTGACGACCGGAAGTTAAGACGAACAAAACAAAAGTGTTTAAACACATCTACAGCTATAGGTCTATCATCCCACAAAGTTTGAATGTTTAAGTCTTTACCGTTTCTTAGATCTCGAGGTGACAAGCTTTTTCTCGCGGGACAGGAAACGGACGACCGGAAGTGAATTTAGAACATTTTTAATTACAATCCTCTTGATCTTTTTATTTTCTGTCATTCCTGAAAATTTTATAAAAATCCATCAAGACATCTCTGAGAAATTCACAAGAGAAAAAGGGGAAAAAAATAATAATAATAATAATAATAAAAAGAAACATTACAATCACTATAAGGTCTTCCGTTGGAAACGGAAGACCTTAATAATAATAAGAAACATTACAATCACTATAAGGTCTTCCGTTGGAAACGGAAGACCTTAAAAATCGTTACAAAATGTAATTATCACAGTGATGACGCAGCGGGGACCGCAGTATCTAACGTTGTGACAAGGACGCCATGTGACTATTTTTTTCTTATAAGCACTTTGAAAAAACATAAAAACATAAAAACAATAGAAGTATGTATTTGTGACCAATTAAATTTTTTACCAACGTCCAACACGTACACTTTAAAATCGTACCTGTTATATTACGGAAATATGTATAAAATTTATAACAAATTAAATCGCAAATAATTCAATTCTTTTTTTTCTAATTAGAAGACAGTATCATCAAGATTTCTTCGCACTTGTCGAAGTGCGACTGGAGATTAAACAGATCGGGATCGAAGTTTGCGCAATTCGTTTTAATATAAACAATCTGTAACACGTGAATTCGCTTCACGCAGGTACAATCGATAAAGCGTGTTGGTATGTATAACTTGTGCATGTCTTGTGTTTATTATACATGTACATAATAAGACCAAGATTTGAACTACTATTTTGCTACCACTGCCTGATTTTTATTATTTTTGTGCTTTATGAATAAGACGGCGTTGCAATACATGTATCTGCATACATTTACATTCACCGAGTATGATTCCCGCTATTTCTTACTTCTTCTACCTCTACTTCTCCCAGATTGCGGTCACCAACAATCACTGATGACACTGCCACTTTGTTGCGCATACCAATTTTTTGAAAATTTTTAAATGTTTGTGTGGTTTGGGGCATTTCAAATAGCTAGGATCTCACCAACCCCACCCCCCCCCCCCCCCAAAAAAAAAAATTTTAAAAAAACCCAACAAAACCCACAACAAAACATGCATAACATGCTTGCTTGAAATCTTTATTTCAAACTATGCATCATACGTACGCATGTAGTGTTACTGATTTTACAAAGTAAAATCAAGGTACTGGAAGTACCAGTATTGTAAAATTAACTGCTGAGTGCAAAATAAAAAACAAGCCTCTTAGCCAACTTTAAATGACATGATGTACTTTTTTATGCTGCACATGTAATATTGTAGGTCACAGGAGTTAACTTAGAGTTTCACAGTTGCCATGGATACCAGAGATAGCAATGTGTTACTTCCAAGAGAGAGTGCCAAATTGATCGCTAATAACAGTAAGGATGTTAAGATACATCCTGAAGGTGTAGACAAAATCGCCAATCATGTATGTATACTAACTACTAGTTTTAATTTTATAACTGTATATGAAAGCATGTGTTTCCTAGATCATCTGTCTTGAAGTTCTGGTCCTGCCGTCACAAAAATGTTCATATCACTCAACTCGGTCCTCAACTAGAATCCTTATAATTTATGAAAAGTGCATTAATTTGAGGTCAACTCAGACTTGAAGCTGAGTATTGACTTGAGGAAAGTTGGTGACGGTTGGGCCTGGTAACTTATTGTTTAATTCCATGATCAAGAAAACCTGTTTACAGCGCATACATGTATATGTATCACATCTTATGGTTGTTCTGGTTTTTCGTCTACAAAGCAACAAACTACATCAAAAAACCAGAGCACAGTTGTGTTGTCATCGTTGGAACCCACAGGTTTTCTATCCACTATGCTGTTGAAAGCAGTGTAACGGATAGAAAACCTGTGGGTTCCGACAATGTTTTGTTGTACAGTCAAATAGGAATTGATATATTAGTTGTCAACCAAATTTTTTAACAGACAGCGTTAGCATGTTAGCAAGTCTATCATTTATTTGAAGTTTGCAAGGCTTTTGATTTGTATTTGTACATGTACCTTACTGCAACGTGTAAGATACAATGTACAACCATAAAATGATATGATACATATACGAAAATGTACTGTAAAAAAGAGCTGAGTAAGGAATCTGACTTTAATCAGATATAAACATGTAATTTAATTTTGCCAAATGAAAGCTTTAAGATTTTTAAAATCATTATCAATTGGCAATCTTCGAGATGAAGTGTATCTGAACAACTTATCTTAATTAATAATTATTAATCAGATTGCATTATGGTATAGTAATGGAAACCATGCATGCAGCCTAACACTGACTGTCATTGAATTCTTTTATTTGAAAGTACTGAAGTGTATTTTTATTTGTTGGATCAGATGTATGAATGTGCAAAGAAGAACACATACAATCTACAATCCTGGCGAACAGAGCATGAATTAAATCCCCAAAGTCAAGACGAGTCAGCCCTTGATTGGTGAGTTTAAGGTCAGACGACATGTTCCTCGAGCATCTTTTTTGTATCTCCTTGCAAAAAAGAGTTTCATTCTCTTGGCCTTAAATTGTGATACATTTTTAGCTCACCTGAACCAAAGGTTCAAGTGAGCTTTTCTGATCACCCGTTGTCCGTCGTCCGTCCGTCCGTCCGTCCGTCTGTCTGTCTGTCCGTCCGTCTGTAATTTTTTCACATTTTCAACTTCTTCTCAAAAACCACTAGGCCAAATTTAACCAAATTTAATACAAAGCATCCTTATGGAAAGGGGGTTATAAATTGTTAAAATAAAGGGCACAGCCCATTTCAAAAGGGAGATAATTGCGAAACAGTAAGTATAGGGTGCATGTCTTTAAAAATCTTCTTCTCAAGAACCACTGCACCAGAAATGCCAATATTTACACAAAAGCTTGTATATATAGTGAAGATTCTAAATTGTAACAATCGTGACCCTCGGACCAAAACTGGGGCCCCAGGCGGGGTTCAAAGTTTAACATAGAAATACATAGGAAAATGTTTAAAAAATCTTCTTCTCAAGAACCACTGCACCAGAAATGCCAATATTTACACAAAAGCTTTTATATATATATAGTGAAGATTCTAAATTGTAACAATCGTGACCCTCGGACCAAAACTGGGGCCCCAGGCGGGGTTCAAAGTTTAACATAGAACTACATATGGAAAATGTTTAAAAAATCTTCTTCTCAAGAACCACTGCACCAGAAATGCCAATATTTACACAAAAGCTTTTATATATAGTGAAGATTCTAAATTGTTTAAATCGTGACCCTCGGACCAAAACTGGGGCCCAAGGTGGGGTTCAAAGTTTAACATAGAAATACATAGGAAAATGTTTAAAAAATCTTCTTCTCAAGAACCACTGCACCAGAAATGCCAATATTTACACATAAGCTTGTATACATAGTGAAGATTCTAAATTGTAAAAATCGTGACCCTCGGACCAAAAATGGGGCCCCAGGCGGGGTTCAAAGTTTAACATAGAAATACATAGGAAAATGTTTTAAAAATCTTCTTCTCAAGAACCACTACACCAGAAATGCCAATATTTACACAAAAGCTTGTATATATAGTGAAGATTCTAAATTGTAGCAATCGTGACCCTCGGACCAAAACTGGGGCCCCAGGCGGGGTTCAACGTTTAAAATAGAAATACCTTAGGAAAATGTTTTAAAAATCTTCTTCTCAAGAACCACTGCACCAGAAATGCCAATATTTACACAAAAGCTTTTATATATAATGAAGATTCTAAATTGTAGAAATCGTGACCCTCAGACCAAAACTGCAGCCCCAGGCGGGGTTCAAAGTTTAACATAGAACTACATATGAAAAATGTTTAAAAATTTTCTTCTCAAAAACCACTTCACCAAAAATGCCAATACATACACAAAAGGTTGTATATATAGTGAAGATTGTAAAAATTGTGACCCCCGAACAAAAAGTGGGGCCCCAGTAGGAAACATATATAGGAAAATGTTTTAAAATCTTCTTCTCAAGAACTATAGTGCAACTGTTTGGGATATTACTATGCATACATGTACATCCTTAAATAATGAAGATTCAAAAAATTGTAACTCCCGGACAATTGATGGGCACCAAGAGGGGGTTCAAAATTTAAACATTTTAAAAAACATAAAGGAAAAGTTTAAAAATTTTCTTCTCAAGAACTACAATGTTTTAGTTTGTGGAATTTCTATGCCTTCGCTTATGTAGATTCCTAATTGGTAAAATCGTGACCCCCGGACCAATACTGGGGCCCCAAGATGGGGTCAAAGTTTATTATAGAAATATAAAGGTAACATGTTAAAAAAATCTTCTTCTCGAGAACTACAATGCTTCAATTTGTGAGATAACTATCATGCATACAACCTTGGATAATGAAGGTTCAACAGTTTTAAAATAGTGACCCCTGGACTAATACTAGGGACCCAAGATGGGTTTAAAGTTAAATGTAGAAGTACCGGTATATATGGAAAATGTTTAAAAATCTTCTTTTCGAGAACTACAATGCATCAATTTGTCAGATAACTACGTAAGCACCCTCAAATGTGTAGATTCGAAATCATAAAAGCCATGACCTCAATCTGATACTGGGGCCCCAAGAGGTGTTCAAAGTTTAGCATAGAAATATAGAGGGAAAATATTGAAAGAACTATAATGCTTCAGCTTGTGAGATAACTATGCAAGCATCCTTAAATAATGTAGATTCCAAATAATTAAAACTTTAGCCCTTGACTAATACTGTGGCCCCAAGAGGGGTTCAAAGTTTAACATAGAAAGATAATGTTTTTAATAAGTTTTTCTCGAGAACTATAATGCTACAGTTTGTGAGATTACTATGCAAGGATCCTCAAATTGTGTAAACTCTAATGTAGTGGAACCAAGAGTTATCTTTCTTGATGTTCTTTACAGTCTGAGAGTTATTCCTCTTGAAGTGGAACTCTGCTACGTTCAGTTTTTCAGGTTGTGTACGTGCTGTCCCACCGCAGTGCTACACATTTTCATTCCTATGTTACTATTTATGTTGTTCAAGCCAACCATAAACCTCGGACCATAACTGGGTCCCCAGAAAGGGGTTCAATGTTTAAAATAGAAAAAGCATATGCTACGAAATGTAATGTTACAAGGAACTGCTGTTCAGGTGAGCGATGTGGCCCATGGGCCTCTTGTTGTTTTGTTTTATATATATTTCCTTTCTACACAGGGTATTTGTGGCTGACACTCTTAACTTCTCCTTCTGGTCTGATGACGAATCACAAAAGTATCGCATCAAGTTTAACGGCAAAGAATACACCGGATATTGGTCATGGTGTGCCGCCCTCAACAGAGCTTTGAAGGTCAGAGGCCATAGGTCAAGGTCAATGTTACAGTGTCCACATTCAGATTCATGCAAGTATAATAATCATCATAATTATGATATTTTATCCTTTTTTTTTAGAAATTAATGTAGAACAGTCCCAGCTTGTTATCGCAAACTCTACTGAATCTAACAATTTAAGATTTAGGTCATCTAAAAAATCAAAACAATGTTACTACATGTATATAGGGAAATGGTTTTCAATATCCTTGTATATTGGTATTCAAGATTTCTGAAATGCAGCGGTTTACTCTAAGAAGAGAGATTTTTCAACTAAAAATGATTTTGATTGCTTCCACCTCCCAATACATTTTACCGGTATACTATATGTAAGACTATTCAAGTCTTTGAATATTGTTTTTTGTTTTTTTTGTTTTTTTCTTTAAATCTTGCCCCATTTTGAAGTGGACAGGATGTTGATGAATATATTGTTTGGTAATTAAAAACACATTCAGGTTTACATATTGTCCAACTGATATCTTGAGAGTGTTTGCTTTGTCTTGATCCACAAACAAAAATAAAACATGACAATTGGATAATTCTTACAGATTCCAGGGTCAAAAGGTTAAACGTCACTATTTTAGTTATACTCTATGTTCACGTATTGTATGAAATTCATTTTACCTGATCGAGGGATGGGAGTTTTATACATTTGTCAAGCATTTCTTCTTTTTTGAAATTTCAGAATGATGTCAATATTACGGATGCCAACTTTTACGCTAACATAACTGAGAAAAAACTGGCTGAGATTCTTAAATCCGACTCGGACACGCCCATACCTCTACTGGAGGAGAGGGTGGCTGTACTGAGGGAAGCGGGGAAAGTCCTGTTAGAGGTAAATGAAAAGAGCAAATTAATGTATACATCAATTGAAAGATGTTTTTACACAACAGTAAATCTGGTTTTGAAATTCATTGAAATATAAAAAAGTGTGTAATTGATGTCAATGCCAAAATAATTAGTGGCAAATCAAGGATTTTTTTTTTGGGGGGGGGTGATTGTTGTTATTTTTATTTTGTTTTGTTTTTTGTAGAGTTTCTATACTTGTCTTGAAAATTATATTAGATCTAAACTATAAACTTAAGATATATTGTACATTAATAAAAATGTGGAGCACATAGCACAGTGATCATAGGCATAACGCCAGTAACCCAGAAGCTGCAGGTTCAAACCCTGCTGTGGTCTCTTGATGTTGTTAGCTGTGCCCATAGAGAAAAGGGCATTTTATTTACATTTGTCACTTCACCCAGCTGAAACTGGGTACCAGCATTTTATGGGAGTTGACCTGCAATGTACTGATGCCCCTGTCTTTGACTCCAGTGGGAGTCAGTTGCTCTCATCTGCTTAGCACCACAGAAACTGGGGATAAGCATTGGCCCTTTGCACCTCCATGGCTCTGAGAAGGATTTAACTGATTTAATTTTTTTTTAAATCAAACAAATTTTTTTTAATTGTTATCGGATTAAGCAAACTGTGAAATTTTCACCGTTATCATTTCAAACAAGATAAATATGTGCTAAAACAGGAGGTTTGTTTTTATCTTTTTTTTTTCAAATTAAATGATTTTTGTCTTTTATAGAAATATGAAGGAAAGTTTTTAAACTGCGTGAAGGCCTGTAACAAGAGTGCCCAATCTCTGCTTCAGCGAGTGGTCAGGGATTTCCCCTCATACAGGGATGAGGCAGATTACCAGGGAAAACGAGGTAGGAGGCGTTTTCTTTCCAAATAGATTAACCTCTCAAAACAGTGATGAATCTTAAGTTTATAATTTTTTTAAATATTATCACTCAGCAGGAACATACTGTAAACTCTTAATTAAACGCGAGAAATTTTTATCCACGTAAAATAGCTAGAAGCACCCCTCGCGGATTTTAAAATCTCGCCATTTTTTTTTTGTAAGAGTTTGGAACTATAAGAAATGTGGATAAATGATCAGCGTTCGCGATGTTATATTCTCACGATTTGATACAAAACAGTGGGATCGCGGAAACAAGTACTCACATAATATAAGGAATTTACAGTAATGTAAAATTTTGATTTAAAGGTGTATGTTCCAGCTTGTAATTTTTCTTTCTCTCAAGATTATGGACAGAAGGCCTGAAAACTATAGTCAGTCCGAAGATATTTATGCTGCACTTTTTGATGATTTTTGATAAAAATGCACATACCTGTGAGAAAAGTGGAATTAAAATTGATGAAAGAGAAAATGTCCCAGATATCTTTATCTTTATGCACTCATAAAAACTCACAGAAACGAAAACCGATTTCGTACAGAGATTTATAATGGGGAATGATTACGTCTTTTCTCTGTTCAGAAGTCACTCGGAACACCTTGCACAGTTTTTCAAAATTATCATCCAAGCTATTTCGTAGCTGATGCAATGCAAAATCCCAGTAGACTTTCTATTTTTAGCTGTGTTTTGAAACCTGACAAGCTAGAGGGGACATTTCAAAGGGGGAAATCATGGGATTTTTTCATACTATTGAATGAACATCGATTGAAACCAGAGGTATTTATAAACATAAAACAATTTAAGTAAATATGTGGCAAAATATCTGTGGACAAACTATAGTTTAAAACCAGGCTTCGGGGCCATAAAACGTAGACGTGCTCACTTTTGATCGCAGTCTCACTTTTCCACTATATGTTCCTTTTGTAAAAGTGAGACTTAGATCATAAGTAAGCTCGTCTAAGTTTTATGGCCCCGGGGCCTGATGCAGATTATTCCTATTAATCAGTATTCAATGACCTCTGTTTCTATACATGAAGATTATGAGTTAATTCATGTATGTAAGGCTGCAAAGCTTTTTGGATTTTTTTTCAAGTATCTTTCTACAAGAGGGCTCAGATTTTAGTAGCTGATATTTGGGCCTGCTTTGAAGGGAAGAGCTATGGGGAATTCCATGATATAGACACCATTACTATGTTTGCTGATTATAGGTAAATTTATTTAATGTTGAGTACTACACATGGAACATCAGCTGTTACATGAGATTCTTAATTTGAAATGTTTTAGAAACTGATTTTTTTCTTGAATATTATTGAAAGTAGCCTATATGTTTCATCTAGAATAATAGTTGAATTTATTATAGATTTATTTATTTTTTGATAAACTTATATTTCTTTACTTTTTATGCTACAGGTTAACAGCAATACACATGTGCAAAGTTGCATGATGGTTTTTTTATTCAAAAGTAATTTTCTTTTTTAAAGTTTGGTACAATATATTTCAGTTTAACGATATAATTCAGCTTGAAAAGCACTCTGCTTTCAACAGTTTATTTCTCATATTAATACATGACTCTAAATTAATACGTGCGCATTTGCCTTAAATTTCAATCTAGTAGTAAGCTTATTTGAACAATGTTATAGAGAGAACATGTATAGGCTATATTGCTTGCTGTTCAATTCTCTTCAAAGTATATACTTAATACTTCTTAAAACAAATTGTTCAATTTTGTCATTCACTAAACAAAATCATTATATATGTAACTCATCATTAACATCAATTACTTTCAATTATGGGCTTTAAGGCAGATCATTAAAAGACTATCTAAAGTTATCTGTATGGTTTAATCTGATCCATATGAACTAACAAAGAACGCATCAAAATAATATGTTCAAATGGTTAAGAATAATGCAATGAACTTGATTTTCTGGTTGTGACCTCAGACCTCGACCTTTGCTAAATATCAAAAACACTTCCGGTTTGGTTGAATGTCCCTCATAGCTTTTGGATTGTTTTGAGTTGCAGTTGGGAATGACATTCAGCTTACGGAAGAGAAAAATTAATATTTTAAACAATGTCGAGGACAAAATAAATAGCAAATTTAAAGTAGATCTATCGTAGAAACAATGCAGACAACAATATTCCAATGGCTCTGGCTGTTTTCTTAATACTGTAAATTCCTAATTAAACGCGAGGAATTAATATCCGCGTAAAATCGCGAGAAGCCCGTCTCGCGAATTATAAAATCTCGCTTTTTATTTTGGGAGACATGTAAACTACATGAAACTATGATGACATTTCGCCATTCGCGATTTTATGTTCTCGCGATTTGATGGTAAATCGTTGAATCGCGGAATTAAGTGCTCGCGTAAAATAAGGAATCTACAGTAATCATTTTAGCCATGTTAAGTGTTTTTGTTTTTAAACTATCCCCAAAGACTAATATCAATTCCCAAAAAATGCCATTCATATTAAGCACAGTCACACAGAAAAAAAAACAATTTTAATATGTTTTGAGGTTTTGTCAAGGGTAATTGATTTCAATCGTTCTTGTCTTCTTTTTTCTGTGCTTTTGATAATTGATTAAATGATATATCAGTTATGAAATGCTGAAAATTTCATATTATTTTATTTTAAAACTTTTTCAGGGTGAACACTTAGAAGTTTAGTTAAGTGTACATATAAAAGTGAATACTGTAGATATGTCAGAATGTAGATTTTTTTTTTTTTTGGCAAAAATAACAATTTTATTTACATTAAATAGTTTGATTCAGTGCTAAACATTACTTGTAATTATTTGCCAAAGTTATGGTTTAACAATATGGTTCAGGCTCTAGGGTGGGGCCAATATGGCCATATAGTAAAAATGTATTAAATATTAGAAATTCTTCTCTACTCCCATATATATTTCAATGAAGGTACTCATCTAAGTTTGCTTTTGTTAACATTCTGCATGATAACTTTTATTATGATATTTTACATTATTTTAATGCTTTTAAGAATTTTTGTACTTCATTTTGTGCATTTATTTACAATAGTGGAATTCTGCTTTGCTTATTGACTTTTATTTTTGCCAATACTGATAAAACAGTTATTCACCGACAGTGGTAGTACATGTATTTCAAAGAAAAATAATTATTGTTAAAAAAAACAACAACATGGAAACTCCTAAGGATTATTTTAATAGTAAATACTGAGAAATTTAACATGTAAGTTCAAGTGTTAGAATTTGCATATTACATGTATATATACCAGACATGTTAAATATTTTATACATCTAGTCAATTGTTTCTTTTCCCAGAATTCCTCAGGCATTGTATCATTTTGGAGCTTTGTCTTACAGTGAAGAGCTGATGAAATATCTAAAAGCAGGTTACTATTTTTCAATCATTTAAATCAACTAATGCATGTGCAAGTTTTAAATCTTGCAGTAACTAGATATACATGTATGTTTTATATGTGTATGAAAGTTTTATAATTAGGCCCCATTCTGCGGGTGACACATGTTGATCTGTCTGTCTTTTAAGATTTTTAGTCATGAGCATATCTTCTCTCTCATTAGCCCAATCTCATGCTTATTCTTCCCCCACAGAGTGCCTTGGGGTGTGCAGTGACTTTAAACTAAGTTTTTAGCATTGACTGGGTCATATGTTCTTTTCCTTTGTCTAATCAGACTCATTCATCACTACTAGATTGCCTTTGGTACTTCACCCAAAGAGTGCCTTTGGTCAAATGATGTTCAGTGACCATGAATGAAGTTTTTTAGGTCAAGGGTCAAGATTATATCAGGCCAGTCAAAAAATGATTGTTTAGAGGAAATATACTCTTTTCTTAGTTGTAGCTGACTCACACTTCCCTTAAACAGAGCTCAGAGTAAAGGGTGTGCAGTGACCTTGAACCGCGTGTTTAGGTCATACATGTATATGAAGGTCAACATATTTCTTTAAAGATTTTTTAGACCATTCAGTATTAAAATTGTTATATTATGTTACAGTTTGAATGTCAAATATAATGTAAATGTAATTTTATTAATCTGTGTTAATCTTTTATTAGAGGAAATGATGCAGACAGGGGATCGATATGAAGTAGAAATTCGTGGTTGCAGTATTTGGGCAACAGAGGTAGGCAAAATGGAATCCAGGGTTGTTTTACATGTAGCTCGACTGAGCTTATAAAACTCCCATTTGGCTTTTCTGATCACATTTCATTCAATGTCTGTTTGTCCATAAACTTTTCACCGTAAACGGCCTATCTGTAAAATTTTCACATTTTTTACTTCTTATCCAGAACCACTTGACCATTTTTAACCAAACTTGGCACAAAGCATACTTTTGTGAACAGAATTAATTTTATTTTTTCGATAATGGACCAGGCCCTATTTCGACAGGAGATGATTTAGAGTGTTGATAATTTTTTAGCAATATTCTTTGCTGAAAACCATGTGGAAGCACCTCAGTCCGTGTAGATTCAAGGATGTTAAAATCTACATCCCTAGTTGTAGGGTAGCTAGGGTCAAGTTTGAGGTTGAATTTGTACATAATACTTAATAAATAAAGATAAATTTTCAAAAAATTTTCATAAATCATTTGTCCCATCAAGCTGAAACTTGTGTGGAAGCATCCTCAGTCAGTGTAGATTCAAATTTGTTCTAATCATAACCAACGAACATAAGATAGGGACACAATGGGGGTTGAATTGCATATAGGATTTGATAGAGAATCTTCTTTTCATAAAACATTTGTCCAGGGAGCTTTAAACTTTATTGGAAGCATCCTCAGGTGGTATACATTTATTTAGGATGTTTAAGATAGGAATACATGTAATAAATGTAGTATGTTGACAAAAACTTGGAAGATCTTTAGACTAGTATACAAGGTCTACTCTATTAAGATATTTTGTTTTTAATACCATTAACCTGATTTGATCAGACTAATGGCTTTTGTTGCTTAATTAAGTGATGTGACCTCTGGACCTATTTTTTTTTTGTTAGACATTAATTATTGATTTGTAAATATATTTTCGGTGTTATAGAATGAATCCCTTGGTAGAAAAGATATGAAATTATAAAGTATTATTTTAGTCTGTATTATTATATTATACTGCCATTAAAATATAATTATAGAACTGAATTGTTTACATTACATTGCAAATGGTACTGGCAAAGACATTCATTTTTAATTAATCATTTATTTTTATTTCAATACTCCCAAAGTTAATTTGTGATTCATTTACAGATGAAAAACAACACATAATTTTACATGCTTATACTGTATCAGAGAACTAGATAAATACATTGAGATTTTTGTTGGCATACTTTGTCTTTCATTTTACAGATGGTTGCAGTAAAAACACGAGAATTAATAGAAAAAGACTCGTCACTGAAAGATGTCTTGATGAATTCTATCCTTATAGATCACTATCTATGGGATTTCAGACGTGACCATGCTGAGGAAATGCGGGATAATATCCCATTCCATCATATTCGATGCATTTACTACTGATTATTTTATTTGACTTATACATGTACTTTCAAAATAAAATAATTTTCATTCTAATGAAAAGAATGTGTGTGTTATTACGTACAATCTAATTATTACGTATATGGATCGGCGTATGTACATCCGTGCATCCATGCCAACCTCCCCCCTCTTTTCACAAAACTTGATATTTATATTTAATTAAGCATATGTTTTCGGTTTAGATGTGAGCTAAATGGATTGAACTGTTGAATTGAATGATGTGTTCTAAGATATACCACAGAATACGCGGCTGGCTAGTCGATACTTATATTGTAGTGAAGCTACTCCTTTTTATAAAACTTTTCACTTTCGGTGATCGGAACTTTAGGCCCGAAAAGCTTTAATTTTTCGTAAAAATTGTGTTTACTTGTATACATACCACGTGTATACGTTTATACATACTAGTTTTAAAAAAATGGTTTCAAAAGCAAAAAAAAAAAAAAAAATACAGTTGAAACACAAATAGTAAACCAAAGTTCATTATTAAATACGTCAGAATTCGTTGACTTAAGCACACCAGAATTCGTTGACTAATAATTTTGTTTCGTTTCTGCTAGCTTTGAAAAAAAAACCCACAATATACGGTGAATTGACGTTTCACAAAAGAATTTACGACCAAATCACTATTTGCTAGTTAATCAGACACGAACTAATCATTGTTTTATTCTAATTGCTGTAAAGTATATTTATGGATATCAAAAGTATCACCGCGTGAAATGTTCCCCTTGGACATTACACCTTTTCCCTATCACGGGCGTTGGGTGACACAGTTTATCTAAGTAATCCGTTAATTGAAATAACTCTTTATATTTACAATTCTATTATTGTAATCTAAATGTAATTTTTGGTCATGTCCAATGATTCGGCAGTTGGAGTGCGACGGTGAAGGCGCTCGTACCACCGACTCCCGACCTCGCGGAATATTGTCTTAAGTTTTCGGAGTTTTTAATAAATCTTATAAAACAGATACCGGCTTGTGCATTTTCCATGGGTCACAATTTGTGTTAGAATCCGGCCTATCAAAATTTTAGCTTGATACACGATCACATGAAATACTTTTCAGCTACAATGTGCATGTGAATTCCCCAAAAATGGATTTGCACCAGTGCTCGTATGGACCAGCGTGAACTACGCCCGTAAGTTGCCCAACGCAGTACTTCGTACATAAATAGAAAACATCAATGTATGACAAGGTGTGTTTATATTCATTCTTTAAGGCAGCATATATTTTACGTTCATGTAAACTCCGTTTCAGTCGTTCATATTTCTGGTCACGATCATGCTACATTGAAGAGCTACTAGTACCGCTGGCAAGCAGCCGTATGCCAAGCACAATCGTTCCCCTGTCGTCTGCAAGAGTTATGCTGAAAGAAGCATGAAACGTCATCATTTGGTCCGAGTACGCATGAGTTTTGATAACTTGGTGGATAGCACTGACCGTTAAAGCAAGGCCTCACCTAAAAGGGACAAAAGAAAATTTAAAAAGAATCATACGATTACAAGGCATTGCATTGTTATTTTCAACATTAATTACTTCTTCATGGTATGTTGATATATATTTTTTATTATTAAGGGGATCGAGGAGGGGGGTATAAAAATCCAGAAAAATATGTTGCACAATTTATTTTAGTTTAGGCTGTCCAAAGTTATTGCTTTCATCACTTTTTGATGATTTATAATTAAAATAAACAATCTTTCAACGATGTACATGCAAGGGAAAATTCAAGATTTCATCATTGATATACATCGTCTGTTTTACCCGGAAAATTTCACAGGAACGAAAACAAACATCGTGTACATACGGAGATTCAGAATGGGATTTTTTTTTCCATTCGGAAGTTCTCGTAACACCTTGCATAATTTTTAACATTATCATCCGGGACACTTTCATGTCTTTTGTAATGCAAAATTGGCGTAGAATTTCTATTTTTGGTTGTGTATCGAAACTTGAAAGGGTAAAGGGGATGTTTTAAAACAGAAACTAGTAATCTGGACTTTTCTAGTGATAATATGTAAATAAATTTTAGCGCAAAGGTATGTATGATTATCAAGATATTGCACAAAAGGTGGTGGAAGCAGAAACTTGGGATAGAGTATAGTAATATATTTACATCTACCAAGAATAATTTCCTCTATTTCTTATGAAAAATTATAGTTAATTCATAGCTCAATAGAAACAGCCGACTGAAATCTACACGCCCTATTTATCGATTGGTCGAAATCTACAGCGGCTGAAAGTGACAGCACTGAAATTGACACGCCCTGTTTATCGATTGGTCTAAACCTACAGCGACCCTAGTAAACTCTCGGACTGCCTAAAATAATCATGACGATGCCAGACTCAAAGTCTCAGTAGACGATTTGGCTGTTTCTTTTTTAGCTAAGTTAAACGTACTTTTGTACCTTAACAGTAATTAAGTGAATTGTACTAACTTTTCATAATCAGTCTATTAATTAGTTAAAGAAAGATTTTAATATAAACAATAAAATGCTTTCTTTGATGATTCATGCGGGGTATGAAGGTAGCGATCATTGCAGGAAAAAATTACATAACCCGCGAACGCGGGTTGTGTATTTTTCCTGCAATGTCGCTACCTTCACATCCCGAATGAATCACCAAAGAAAGCATTTTATTGTTTAAATGTAGACAGTGGCGTTCATATACATGTACGTCCCTGATGTTCATGTATATTATTTTGAAGATCCAGGATTCAAAATAAGTTTGACGATTTGAAGTCGTAATTTCATGTACATGTACATTTTCAATGACACAGAGAGAGGTGCAGAAAATCATCAGTCACGCCCTTAGCCTGTTTGAAAATTTAGCACATTGTATAACCTTATACATTTATCCGCAGATGATGTAAATTATGTCGTGCTATATACATGTAGATGTATATCATTAAGGGACTTACAACACAACCACAAGTTTGCTTATAATATCCCATTTCCAAAGCATCCTTTTGGTATGGAGTAAGTTGAGATGATTGGAAATTCCAGCTGCATAGATTTGTACTCCAGTATTGATTCCGAATGTCTCCTGGAAAAGGTCAATGTTTATACCAACAAACATTTTGTAATTCCTAAGAAATTGAAATCAGTTTCAAGTTTAATAATATGCCAGGCTCCTTAATCACCTGTTATGATGTATTCCTCCCCAATTCTGAAGTACGCCCCGCAAGCCGCCGAATCGGATGCTGTGTATATTCTCTGTACACTGGGTCGCCTATAATACTGCCCTCCGGGTCTCTATAAGAACAGTATTTTATAAAATTAGAGTTTTTGTGGATATGGTATAAAAACATCCGCCGTCGAGAAATCTTGTTTTGTAAAACCCGAGTCGTTTGTCGAGGCTGTTGTTTTTTTAAACAAAATTTCGAGACCATGCATATGCTGGAGGATTTACCTGCTTAAAAGTTTAAGTATGTGAAAAATTATTTGATGAGATACATATAGATCTACTAGTATATTTGATATAATTATAAAAAGAATTAGTGTAAGTGTTAATGATAATTTAACGTTTGTTATTTTAAAGGAGAAGTTATAACAATTTAATGATTTTGATAACAGTATATAACGATTGAAGGTTATGTTTCAGTTGCTTTTTTCCCGTCCCTTTTATTTGCGATAATTATACTTGTATACAGGAATAAAAGCCAAAAAATGCTAGATCTAACTGTTTCCAACAATTTATGAAGAAATGAAAGATTAGGCGTGGTTACATGTCGCTTCATTTCAACAACATTTAATTAGCAAGGAAGAAAACAGAATCTTTAATTACCGTATAATCCTGTATTATTCTAACTGTATAGGCGATGTCCATAGAATTCCTGTTGTCTCCTTCCCGCTTCAAAATCTTTGCTTTTATTACTATTGTTAAAAAGAGTATGAATAAATACATATTGTGCATAATCATAGCTATGATAAATTTAAAAAGCAAGTTTTTGTCGGTAAATTTTCTTAAGTAATATTCTTATGAAAAATCGATTTACACGTATGTTACAATTGTTCACTGTAGCTGGCACTAGCTAGATGAATTCTTCTAAAAGCTGCTAAATGTTCCAATGAACACTTTTACTTAGTGAACAGTGTTTACACTGAATGTAATTTTGATATAAATTTACATGCAGTACCAATCAGACCCAACCTAACACCAGAGCAGGCCCCAACTACATGTAAACCCCAGGCTTATTTTGGGGTTTACTTAAGGTCTGCTTTTTAAAAATTTGCGTCCACTCGGGGTTTACATTGAGTTTGTTCGGAGATTGTTTTTAGAGATGTATAAACCATGTTCTGTCATCTAAAAAATATCAGCAAGTGATATTTCTTTTTCGAACATAGTTACATTTAATGCGATAGAGTTTCAAATATCTTATAGAAAGTGGTTTTAGAGGATTTTCAATTTTTTTTTCTTAATCAAAAAATATTATGAATTGGAATTCATAGAGAAAAGAGACTTACCAAAACCTTGGCCTGACCCACAGAAATACGCCTGGGGATGTGTTGGTTCCGGATTGCACGTGCATGCTTCAGAGTAGGTGCATACAAAGATGATGGTCAGTACAACACACAGAATCACCGACTTAGTCATAGTGATAGTGTCACCTATAGCTAGCTATTGAACTGGGTGAACGTTTCCAAAAAATTGTGTTATTTATATATGTCAAGTATACTACCGGATGTTGAAATTAACACGAGAAAAAACATTCATTAATGTTAGGTCAATTACATGCATAAGTTTCATTTGTAGGGCATTTGTAGGACATTTGGAATTTTGAATGAAAGACATTCAATTTATAAATGCAATGATTACCTGAACATTTAATTTATATCATTTATTAGTTACAATTTTTTTAAAGAATCTGAAATGCAATTATTTTTGTTTGTGTAATGAAAAAAAATCATATTCCAAAAATATAGGCTTAAATTATAAACTTAAACATCCTTTCGAGTACTAATTAGATGTTTTGAGTACTAGTAGTGATAATTTAATTGTTAGTTTTTAAATTTCGAGTATTAGCTGAATTATAATTGCCCGTGAGTTAATTGTATATTCCAGCCAAGGCAGTTATAATGGAACAATGTGATTTACAAATTCAATTTCCATTCAATGTATAGCATTGCTTTTTAGCTCACCTTAACCGAGAGCTCAAGTGAGCTCGTCCATTGTCTGTAGTCGTTGTTGTCGTTATCATAATCATAATCCCCGGGGGTAGGATGGGGCCACAATAAGGGAATGAATTTTTATGCACAAATAAAGAGAGAAAATTTTTTGAAATGTTGTTCTCAAAAACTTTTTGGCCAAAAAAGCTGAAACTTGTGCGGAAGCATCTTCAGGTAGGGTAGATTAAAGTTTTTCAAATCATGAATCCGGGGGATAGGGCTGAGGTACAATGGGGGATCGATTTTTCTTTTAAAAATAGGAATACATATAGAAAAAAACCCCTCTAAAACTCTTCTGGAAAAGCATTCAGCCCAAAAGCTGAAACTTGTGTGAAAGCACAGGGTGTGCAAATTAAAGATTGATCAAATCACGGTTCCCTAAAGAAGGGTGGGGTCACATAGGAAGGGTGGGGATGAAATAGGAATAGAGAAAAATCTTCTCACAAATACAGAAAAAAACAAAAGGGGCTTGAATTTAAACATAAAAATATTTGGATAAAAATAGGAAGATATTTTTAAGTATTATGCAAGATCTACTGTACTTGGTTGTCAAGATATTTTGAATTTATTTCGATACTGCAATGCTGATTTGATCAGAGTCGGTGAGCAATGTGGCTCCTGGGCCTCTTGTTTATAACGTTAACTTTATTGCTTAATCAATAAAATGCTTCTTTTGGTGATAATATTTTACACAATAAATTGCATTTCTTTGGTATTCCATATGGTTATGTGTAGGTACTTATCATTGTAGAAAAAAATGCTTGCAAACATGTACGTATGTAACACACGTTTAGCGGGTTATGTGGTTATTTTTGAATTCCTGCAATGATCGCTTATTGTATTATTTAAATCACATACTAGCACAGTGTGTTTTGTTTTAGGCCTCTTTGTCTGTTTAACGAAGTACAAATCGTGTTTCATTAAAATCGCAATTAAATTTATGAAGCGTTACATTTACATTTAAGAATAAAACTGCCTTTAAAACAACCATCGTTCCATTCTTCGCTATTCATTTCATCAAAGTTATTCATAACTAGCTAGCTCGCAACTACTTGGGTTGGTAGTTTAAAAATGCATGCATCTGTAGCAACTTCTAAGAAAAAAAATCACAATTATAAGTTCTGATGAGTTCATCGTATTGACACCTGCAATCTTGTACAGTCCATGCATTTGACACAGTTGTGTGAATTAACATGCGGATGTTACTTAAAAAAACATTACCTTTACATGTCAACATGCACTTCAAGAAAGGTTAACAGAACGAATATATGCAAAAAAGCTGACTTTTGATTTGTTAAACCGTTGTCTAAATTTAAAGGGAATATATCAAAATCTTGTGACTTTTGTAACATCTAGACGTTTTAGTCACTTTGCGCGTTTAAATGCAAAAACAATACCTGAAAATGCACCGCATGTTACTACAATAAAAACAGGTCACTAGTTTTTACTTTTTCCCTTTCATTACATTATACGTTTACATTCGATTAATGTGCAATATCAATTAGTTTGCATGCATGTAAAGCTTTATCTATATGTTAATGTATATATTCTGAGTACATGCATATATCATGACATGTACATGTAAAAATAATACTCCGACAAGTAATAATACGTGTAATATCGATCAAGTAGCATGTGTATGCGTATTTTTCATCATTGGGGTTGTTACCCAATTCACACTAGTCTGGAAATGTAAAATGCATACATTAACATGTATAAAAGATAATAGGTGCATATATCAGCCCTAACCCCCCCCCCCCCCCCCCCCCGGTTTCGAAAAGGGGACGAGAGCGAAACAGTGATGGGACATATCAGCCCTACCCCCCCCCCCCCCCCCCCCCCATTTCGAAAAGAGGACGAGAGCGAAACAGTGATGGGACAGTAAAGACAGTACCTAAAATGGTAAATGATTTTCTCGTTTTGAAATAAGTAACTATCAAACGATTATTAATATCCACAAATTAATTAATGAATTACACAAATACAAGAATACTTGCGCGCGGACCTATAGCTATCCGTGAGTGCTTATAAAAAAACACATATATAAATATAATTTCTCATTGCCCCAACTTAACCACCCGAACTTCGTGTAGGAAGTGCCCTTAACACCCCCCCCCCCACACCACCACCACCACCACCACCCACCACCCATCACAACCATTGAAGGAGCACTCCTCTAGATCCACCAAGGAACCCGGAAATAAATATATTTATCGAGCTAGTTTTATATACTACTGTGAAGATATTATTTCCTGATTAAATTTAAAGAAAAAAGGATACCTGTCTGGTGACATTATATCAAATACAACAGGTAAATATAAAAATGACTATCAGAATAATTAAATCTAACCAACTGGTGATATTTCAACAGGTAATTATGAATATAAAAATAACTCTCAGATTAAGTAACATATTAATCAACACGGACTGACGGAAGGAAATCAGCCTGTCTATTTCATTTATCAGTTTATTATGAGTGATAATGATCTATAAATAGTTACATATAAGGATGTGAGACTGTACTACACTGTAGTGTATGTTATATATTATACCTATACTTACTCGCTATGAGGACGATAGCAAGTTTTAACTTAAATTGTCCTTCTCGACAGCAACTATTTTTCGCAGTGAGGGGAGAAATAAACTTGATATTTATTATGACTAAATCCACCATAGGCAGATAGCAAAAAACTATGGTATATCATGGGGGAAAAGGAGCATGTTTATTCATTGTAATTTTACATTGAAAAAATATACACAGTATAATAAATTGGAATTGGTTTGAGCCAACATTGGGGCATACATGAATGATCTCCAGCTTACCTATATGTACATGACATTTATACAAATGAATACATGTAGTTGCTACAGTTAAATGAGAAAGAAACAAGTATAAAGAATATGTGTTTTACTATTGTTTCAAGCTAAAAAAAAATGAGTCAATGACCTTTAACATTTGAACCAGTGCAGTATTGTGCAATTATTTCAGCATGTTCAGGTATCTGGAATGCCATGCAATGACTCAATAAAATCAAAGTACTGAAGTACTAACGCTAGTTGATTTTATTGATGATTATTTATTGTAAATCAATGATATGTTTTTAGGCATGGAAAGTAGTTTCTTAAGGTGGCTCTATACACCCACAGTTTATTCCAATTTTCAATAGAAGACCAAAAAACAAAATTAATCAAATATTAAAATGATGATAGGGATACTATGAATATTTTTAAAGAATTTTTAAATGTTTTTTCGCGTTTTTGTAAAATAATTTTTAAAAAGTTAACTATTAACAAATTAAGAGAATTTTTTTTTGTCATATGATGGATATTTCCTTTGGACACTTAAAAAAAATATAACACTTCTTAACATTAAAAAATTTTATTATTGCAATTTTTTTTAGTATTTCCCCAAAACATAAATTTTCATATTTTCTTACTCTGTTGACAAATCATCTGAAAAGGCTGCTTGATGTTATAAGAAAATGTATTTTAATAAATGTGACATAAAAATTTGAATGAAAATCAATGCAAATAAACACAAAAAATATTTTAAATTTATTTGGTATGAAAGTTCCTCAGGTAAGAGTTATCGTTCCTAAGTCCCAAGGCCCAAACACATTGGGGACTTTTCATTTCCGAGATGTAGAAAATTTCCTAAACATCATGTTGGAATGATAAATACATACATATTTCATTATAGGCCTATATAAGTAGGTATATTTGCTTTAATGCAAAACTAAGTCAAATAAATAAAGGAGAAAATTAACTAATAGGATTTATGTATCCCAACCTAAGAGAAATTCAAAGCCACCCTCCCATCCCCCTTAAGGTGGTAATTAGGAACACCTGTTGATATTAATGTGGATAAAAATATATTTTGATTGAAATACTTTCACTGGTTTAGAATTTTCTTTCACAATATTCAACCAAAAAATACGTTTTAGAAAATTTTGAAAAGTCAAAAATTTAATTGTCCTCAACGGGATTCGAACTCATGACCTACAGGTTAGTAGTGAACCCACTAAATCCACTGCGCCAGGCTGTAAGATGAAGGTGATGGGAAAGAAAGTATTCAAAAAATTATACTTGATTTTATTCTTTATTTCGATAAATAATACGACACAACGTGAAGGTGTCATATACCGCATTATTGTAAGTATTGAATTTTCCAATTATCAAGTTAAATCTATTCATATAACAAATTTTTCAAAAGAGCTGTCCCCACACAATTCGCCTCAGGTTAAATCAGCCAGCACCGGAAATGCATGATTCCTAGTGATGGGAAATCGGAAAAATTTCATAATCGATTATCGGAAATAATCGAAAGTGTATAATCGATTAAATAATCGAAAATTTTCAAATTATGTTGAATTGAATGAAACTCTGAACAAAAACTTGCGTCTTGCGTTGTATATACAGTAATATATACTTGTTTCAGTTGTTTGAAATTATTAAACATTTTTTCAAATAAATCAAATAATATATGTTAATAAAATTTATATATTATTACATGTATGCACACACAATCTTATTTACTGCACCTGGTTAGATAAAAGAAAAGTTAGAAACAAGTTCAAACTTCAAACAATTAACATATTAAACAATTTAAAATATAACAAATTAATTTGAAATTCAGAGTTCAAATTCTATTTCAAAAACATTAAACCAATTTAATATAACATTTAAACATCGTGACTAGAAAATTTACTACTGGCCGAGTCACAAGACATACATGTACCACTTCAATGTTTCACCAGAACATTTCAAGGTTTTTATTCAAGAAAATAAGCAAGTCAACAATCCAAAATACTTTAAAGTTTGTATTTGGATATGGAAATATTTCCTGAGTCATGTTATTGTTGGGATCTTGATTAGTGGCATTTGCCTCGTACCCGAAGCTTGCACATCGCGCCGCCATTTTGTTAATAAACCTATTTTCGTTTTGATGTTTGAAAAAGTCAAGTCGTACGAAGAATTTTCGTAACTTACGTTTGTATTAAATTTTTTTTAAAATAATCGATTATGAAAATCTTAATCGATCATCGACATCGGGAGACATTTAGCGACCGACTTTAGATTGTCGGCGATAATTGGCCCATCACTAATGATTCCAGATTTACTTTTTTGCGTACTGCGTCATCAAAAAGTGGTGTATAGAGCCACCTTAATGCTGTATTTGAATAATAACGCACATTATTTTTAATATGAATTATCGGACTTTTTCGAAAAGAATTCTAGATTAAAGATTGAAACCTCATAAATATAAATATCTAATGTTTAAAGATAAAACTAACTCCATCAAACTCTACAATGCATTATGTAGCAGTAATCATGGTAATCGAAACATTTCTGGGAAATTGTATCCAAGCAATATTGAACTAAGGTGCAGGAACACTTTTCAACAATAAAAATTATCTAAATTGTTTAAACCATATAAAATCTGACTATTTTCAAGGCATTTATAATTAAATTAGTTTCCTTGAAAAGCAATGCCTCAAAATATATTACATCAAATTTATGGATTATTTTCAAATAATAAGTCTTGTCAGCAGCGATGATTTGTGCTAAAGTCCAAATACTGTTTCACTTCAGGTTTACCAGAGTAACTGCATAGAAAGTTGATTTAAATCAATTCCCAAAAAACAAAAACAAAAAACTAACATCTGTTTTTTAATATATTTATGTTTGAATGTGTGACAGTTAGGGTGAGTGCCGCTGGAATTTATTCGCCAATTTTTTCTTGGTTAATTGTGTTATGTAACCAATGGCAACAGCTGCAGCTTACATGTACCATTAATTTAACCTGATGCTTGTTCCCAAACTGTTAACAAGTCAAAGGCACAATATTGACACTATGCTATTAATGCATGAATTAAAGTGCACATGTTAGGCTTGAAAGTTACTGAAAAAAGCCCCTCAGAACCCCTATTCCTCTCTGACATGACCCCCCAAAAAAATAACTGCTATGAGGATTATGCAATTACAAATAAATTTCTAATGATTATCTAAATCTTTTTTTGTAGAATAGAATGCCAAGTAAGATAAACAACCCTATTTCTGCTGAGGATACGCAACGAATAAAAAAGAATTGGATTTTTCTAAAATCAGAACTTGAGCAAGAAGCAATAAGGGATAATTTCATGGTGGAAGATATATGGGATTTGCCCGACTTCCAAGAAATAGATGCGGAGAAAACACCTCAAAAAAGAAATGAAGTTTTCTTGAAATTACTTTTGAGATCTGGACCAAGGGCGTATAAGATATTTATTGCAGCATTGAAAAATCACAATTCGTATCATATTGTAGAAAAGCTTGAGAGTACGGAGATCACAGAAAACAATCAGGCAGTATTAGGTAAGTTTACAAAATGAAATTTAATAAATGATTGAAAATTTGAAATGATTTTAGACAATGGATAACTGTACTGTTCTTGATATAGATTCGTTTTGTTCAGTATACAGTTTAGCTTAAAAAGGCCAAACATTTGGGAGTAGAACAAATTCAGATCATGAGAGAGAAAGGGGAAATAATGTGAAGTTAATTTATGCCTTAATTTGTTGAACTCTTTAATAAAATAATTTGATCTATATACATATTTAGGCCGCTTTAAGTCAGCTGGAGAGCAGTCAGACTTGAGGACTGATATACAGTAACCAAGAGCTAAGATTGTATGTCAAGAACTTGGTTTCTTTTACTTGTATATAAACTTTCCTGTCAATCTGTGCCAAATGTTTGTATAGAAAGTTGATGTCAATATAACCATTTGACAACATGCTCGGACAACGGAATTGAATGATGCATACCAATTTCTAAGTCATAATATTAACTGAAAATGAATAGACTTAAATAAATTTTGTAACAATAAGAATCGATATCCGAACATAAATATACCAAAACAAAATTATTATCCATTCCAAGGGTTTATGATGCATGGGTAGGTAAATTTCAATGTCACCATAGTGACTCAGGTAACTTATTGCAATCGTCTACTTCTGTCGTCGTGTGTCGTATGTTAACAATTTTACATTTTTAACTTCCTCTTGACAATACAAGGCCTATTAATACCATATTTAATATGAAGCATCTTTATGGTAAGAGGAATCTTAACTGTGAAATTCTAGCCCTATCGTCCTCAGGGTGTCATAGTTGGGGCCAAATATTAATGTTAAAAAAATGTCTTCTTTACTCCCAAACATTTGAGGAAAAAACTGAATGCATAGTTATAATGATGTCCATGAAGCTCTTTACCAAAATTGTGAAATTCAGGACCCGTGGAACAGGGGTTCAGGCCCTAGGGTGGCCATTATAGCCATATAGTGAAAATGTATTAAATCTTAGAAAATCTTCTTCTTACTTCACACATGTTGGGAAAAAATGGATGCCTGATTATAATGTCCATGAACTCCTCTACATAAATTGTGAAATTTATGGCCCCTGGGTCAGGGGTTCAGGCCCGAGGGCGGGTGTAGATGGCTATATAGTATGAATGCATATTAATATGTTAAAAAATCTTCATCTCTACTCCCACACATCTTTTTAAAAAAACCTGAATAAATATGTAGATCGGGAAACCCTCTACCAAAATTGTAAATTTCAAGTCCCTTGGGGAATGGGTTTTGCCAAAATGGTCACATAGTTTAAATGCTTATAATGTTTAAAAATCATCTTTTCTTCTCCCACACATCTGTAAGAAATCTAAATTGATTACATAATTTTGTAGACTAGGATGCCGTTGATCTACCAAGATTGTAAATTTCATGTCCCACAAGGTACATGTTGGAGTTCTAACTCGAGGGTGGGGCCAAAATGGTCAGATAGTGTTAATGCATTTATTATTAAAAAATTGTCTTCTTTACCAAAATGGTGAATTTTATGTCCCCCAAGGTAGGGATTTTGAATCTAGGGCGGAGCCAAAAGTCATATTTAATGTATAGGGAAGGGTTTCTTACTGCAGGGTGTGGCCCAAAGGGTCATGGAGGTGGTAATGTATATAATGTTTAAAAATGTCTACTAACACAGAAATAGAACTGACTGCATAATTTTATTTAGAAAAAATATTAAGCTTTCATCTCTAATTATATTTCATGTCACCTTCATGTAAGGCAAGGGTTATGACTTGGGAGGTATATTTCTTATTTGTTAATATTCTGCCCTGGAATTTCAATTAAAGAACAGTTAATAGAGTTATCTCCCTTTGCTTGTTCATAATGGACTTATCTTTCCTTGTATGTTCATATTTAGTAATTAATCATCAAAGATAATGTGATTAAGAAGTTGTAAATTCAGACGTAAAGATAAGTAAGCATATATATTTTGAAACGGCGATTGTATTTTATCACTAATGCACTATTACTGTCACATTTAGATACTAAAGAAGAACTATTTATACCTTAATCATGTTAATATACTTCTGATCACATTTTGTCTGTCCATCTGTCTGTAAACTTTTTACATTTCACCAATTTCAACCAAACTTGGCACAGAGCATTCTTAGGCAAAGGGAATTCAAAGTTGTAAAAATTTAGGATTACACTATTTTTCAAAGAGAGATAATTAGGAATTATTGAAAATTTTTGAGAACTTTTCAGAAATCTTCCTTTCAAGAACCATTTGGCCAGGAAAGCTGAAACCTGAAGCATCTCCAGGTAGTGTCAATTCAAAGTTATGAAAATCATGATCCCCAGTAGTAAGGTGGTGCTACAATAGGGGGGGGGGGGGTTGTCAAATTTTAATATAAGAATATATAGAACTAGACTCTTGTTGCAAAAACAACAAAAAGTCTTCTGTTTTTATATACATGTATCAATTTAACTGTAAGACATTGCTTTCTCACACAGAAAAATAGTGGATATGCTAATTATTGTGAATGAAATATCCAGACTTTACTTCCATGTAAAACAACGAGAATGGAAAAGAAATCAATTTTTGAAGTACTTTCTGTGACGACCGGAAGTAACGCCGAAAGAAACCAAACGTTTAACATTTTTACAATCCTAAGTCAATCTTTCCTCAAAGTTTGGTTGTTCACGTCTTTGCCAAATCTGCTATCTCGTTGAAACAATATATATTTGTCTCAGACCAGAAATGGACGAATAGAAGTGATTAATAAAAACAAAAGCTGGTATTTCTAGTAAATTTATCTAGCGTACATCACTGTTTATCAGGCTAGATGAAACACCCAAGAAAGTCAGTTAAACTTGTTAAAAACATGATTTGTTACAAAGGGTTCAGAGTTTGATGAAGGTTACTATCCCGTATATAAACGATTGTCTAGGTTCTTTTTGATAGCTGCAATCCTCAACATGTGATATGACTATAAAATCAACCAGGTAGAGAAGTATAGAAGTATAGAAGATAATAATCATAAAAATATCCAGGGGGAAAATGAATTTTTATTTATACAGGATCTACACGTATTATACATTGACCAGCTAGTTTGTATTATAACTCCAATAAGCTGATTTTATCATACCTATTGTTATTCAGGTGAGCGATGTGGCCCATGGGCCTCTTGTATAATTTAGAATGCTTTAGGAATGAATATCTAGTAATCAATTGAAAATTGAGGGTCAGTCATAGAGTTTTAAGCAAGATACAGGGCTCACAATTCTTTGTCATGTATACAAGGCTCGTGCATTGATTTTGTTTACACAGGGTCAATTTACCAGTAGAAATATTTTTTTAAGCTGATTTGTCTATCTTTTAGTTCATTTTTCGCAAAAATACAGTAAACTCGGTTATAGCGAAGTCCTAGAGACCGATGGATTTGCTTTGTTATATCCGTAATTCTTTATATTCGTATAACGAATTCTTAATAATAACTATAGCGAGTTCACTATATACATTTTTCTTAAACCAGACTTTATTTTTTGCTAATTGAGGCTTATTATGAAAATACATTCTTTTGATACCTTTACAAATCGAATTGTAAATTAAAGAATTTATATGAAAATAATAATAATTCAAACGATTATTTTTTTTAACTGTAAAGAAATTCGTTATAAAAGTCTTAAATTTTGTTAATATTCACTTCTACAGTACTCAAAATCAGTTCGCTATATCCATAAATTCGTTATATCCGAATTTGTTATAAACGTAAAATTTTGCAAAGATTTCATTAAAATTTATCGGGGACTAAATGAAAGATTTCAGGCAGAGAGGTGATCGTCATTATAATTTTAATTTTTTTAACTGCACAATCATACTTATTTAAATGCATATATATGAGATTCCATAACAGGTCTGTGAATGGGCTATGGTACTGAGGTGACCGTTAAGGCCTGTTGGCCTCTTGTTTGTTTCGTATTACACTGGGCGAAAAAGAGTATAATTTTTAAGTATAAGATATATTAAAATCAATAGTGTTTTTAAAATTTATGAATTTGAACATTATTTTTTTTTTTTTTTTTTTGTTTTTTTTTTTTTGCCATCAGATCATTTAACTAGTTTGACAGACAACCAGAAAACTCATGTTCTGACGGAAGCAACCCTGCTCAAATTCAACAAAGTTGTGGGTAGTGATATTGAAATATTCGGGAAAGCCTTACAATTGAAACAAGCAGACATTGATTCGACTCGAATGGAAAATTCACACTCAGTGGCCACCCAAATCCACAAGATTATACTCAAGTGGAGGAACAGAAATGGTAAAATGGCAACCTTAGGAACATTTACTAAGAGTTTGATGGACGCGGAGGCTGCAGGGGCTAGTGTTGATTGGGATGTTTTTGATCAAGGTGTGAAAGAAGTGACTTCTTAAAAACTCAGCAGGATCATGAATCCAAAAAAAAAAAAACAATAATTTGTGCAGAGTAACACATGGTCATCGACCATTGCTACTTTTTATGGCATTGAAAAACACTTTTATTCCTGTTTGAAATCACCCACAATTTCAACACTGGTACGGCACGATTTTGCTTCACTTCAAAATGCTTATATGCAGTGAGTTTGGAATTTGAATAAGGATAGAAAAAATGGTGCCTTCAGATAGAATTTATTTTAGGAATAAGAAATCATTCCTCAACATTTATGGAGAAATCATTGATGTCGGGCACTTGATCAAATCCAATAAAGCTCGTCGGAGATTGAATCATGTACGGACTGTGTTTGTTTCCCCACAAAAGTCAAAGAAAATTTTCGTGCTATAGCGACTATTTATTTTTTTTTCAATTAGAGAATGTACAATTAAAAGTTTACACAGAAAAAGACACTGAAAAGAGTAAAAAAAAATTCCTTGAAAGATTTTGTTAAATACTAGTACATGCATGATTATATCATTTTCTTATTTCAACAGCAAGAAACTTTAACAAGTTAATAAGTTGGTAGTGATAACTATGAAATTTAAAAAAATCAGAAAATTAATAATTCATTTAAACTTACTAAGTTTTGTTAACTCGTATCATTTTCCTGGAGAAAATATTTATTTTGCAAAATGTGTAAGTTCTTTCACTTTTTATCAATAACTTATAATATTTGATGAATCATAATTATTTCCTATATACACTTCAATGGACAGAAATAATGCAGTTAATAGATTCAGATTCATTAAAACAAAATTGATAGTAGAAATGTAAAAATTACTTCCTTATTGGACGCGTATTGTGTGTATGGTACATTTATGTACAAGTGCTATGCATATTTGAGTCCCATAACGTATAATATACAATTTTCCACTTGATTGCTATTTACATGTACCATGCTTACCATATACATAAATATTTACAATAATATTGTATTGTATTGTGGGCAATACTATTTATTCTAATTAATACATGTAAATCAAATTGGAGTAAAAATTTTACATGTAGATGGAAGGTTATGTTTTGTGTGAATGAAATTGTTAAAATGTTTGGAGGATTCTTTTTGTTGATGTTTTGTTCTAATCTGGCCCTCTTAATGGTTTTTTATTACCCCCGCAAACAAAGTTTGGGGGGTTTATTTGAATCGCCATGCCCGTCTGTCTGTCCATTTGGCTGTAGGCATAACATGTTGAACACCATCTGAAGATTTGCACCTGCAATTTTTATTTTAAGATCAGAAAAGATTTAATAATCTTATTAGTTTTCATTTTCCGTATCCTGTATATTGTACACTGATGTTGAAAAGTAAGGGAGTTAATCCTAGCAATGTTTGTTAATTAATTTATAGTAAACGCTCTAAAATATATTTAAATAAGAACATTCAGAATGAGTTTTTTTTTGTCTTTATTTCTTAATTTAATAATTATATGTTTAATAAGTATGCTATCAACTCAAAATGCAAATTAGTTGTTTGTAATTGATACATCCTTAGGACCTAAATTTTAATAAATATTTTATTTTGTTTTGAATACAGTTTCAAATAAACCAAAAGGTTCTATCATGATAGGGAATTATTTAATTCTGGTTGTAACACTTATTGGTTAAACAAATTCATATATATCCTATAACATACATAGCCTACGAAGATGCAAAACATATTAACCCGCTTGACGTTATGTTTAAGATTTGTTAAAAATTAACATCACTTTACTAAATTATGGGTCTTATATTCTGATTTTAGTTGTAAAAAAATTAAATTATAAGGAAAAGATTCCATTTATCACCTATGTTATACAAGTATAGCATAACTTTGGAAAGATTACGTTTTTTTATAAACTGCAAAGCGGTTTATATTAGCGTGAACTGTCCCAAGTTGTTATACTGTATAACATAGGCAGAAAAATTTATTCCTTAAATAATTTATATCATTTTTAACAAAGAAATGAATTATTTTGAATAATGACACGTAGAAGCTGTTCAAATTTAGTGGTCAAATAAATTGATCCTATAGGCCATTAATGTAAGTGAAATTCAAAATCATTGGTATGAATGTAGTGCTATTAATATTTATATACAAAAATAATGCAAATGTGATAAGGCAAAATGATATCAAAATGCAAGCTCATTCATAGTTCTATGGGATAAAATTTCTGAGAGTTGCATTGTACCATAAAAGAATAAGAAAATTTTAAGACAATTATATGCATCAGTCAAGACTCAAATTACAAACGTATTCAATTTAAGGTTATATTAAAAGGGGTATTTTACAGTAATGTGAATTTTGACTGTTTTATTCTTTGTTGACTAAAATTTTTCTTAACAAATATAGAATATTTTTTTTATATACGTGTCAAACCTAAATGAGTCAATTATATTTTTAAGTTACTTTAATCAAATTCATATTTGTCATCTTTTAAATAAGCATTGCTGGGGTGTAAGTCCCATTAGGACAAGTCTAGTTGAATGCTATTGTACAAATATATTCCAGGCTTTGGATATATTTATGCACATAATCCAAGAGTAAGTCCCTACTTTTTTGTTAAATAAATGCGTGGGGATTTTTTCTCTTCAAATTATTTGTATAGTATCTTGTAAAATTAAAAACAAAATTATATCACAACTGATTAATACTTTTTTTCACCAGAATTTTCTTCATATTTTTTTCAAAATTATTACGGAAATTGAGATATCTTGACATATTTGTGTAAAGTCAGGTTAAGGTGGTATGGGATATATCCATATTTTTACGAACTTTATATCGAAATACCCAATAAAAGAAAAATTATAAAATGTTTTCTTTCAAAATAGATGTATTGTTATATGTTTATGGGTTATAACGTTAACTATGAATCTGTATGTCATGAGTTTGAATCCTGCTTGGGCTTAATGTTTTTTTACATTTTCAAAAAGTTTTTAATCACTTTTTTGGGGTCAAATATTGTAAAATTTGGAAATTCTAAACCGGTAAAAGTATTTTGGTTATAATGTACTAGTATCCACATTAATATCGACAGATGTCCCATAACACCTTATATGGCTTATCTTTCTCTTTTAAACTTAGAGTTATACATTTATCAGTTGCACATTAATTGCTTAAAATGCAGAAAACTATTCAAGAATTAAGTTCTGTCATGGAATACGACACATCACGTGAATGCCGTCTAAATTTTTTAGATTTTTTAAAAAGCAAGCGTCAAAATTTAGACGGAAGGGTAACCTCTTTATCTTTAGATTCTTAGAATGATAAGATTGATCAGTTGATGCATCTTTGATCTTAACATATGATGTCCCAAAAAGTAAGTTTCTTTTTAATTTTATGTTTTGTTTTATGTATATGATCAAATTTTGAAATATATTAGAGGTTTACAATGTTTTTAAAGAGTAGTTTAAAAATAACATTAGAATCTATATAATGTTTTTACCTCACCCAAACTCGTGTAAGAAGCGCCGTTGACCCCCCCCCCCCCCCCCCCACACACACACACGATACACGCCTCTGGAATATCCCTTACCAGCCACTTCTAAATACAGTTCACATATTCCGGAAATAGATAAGTTAATCGGGTTTGTTTTGTATATTACTGAGAAGATGTCATTTCCAGCTTAAATTGAAAGTAGAAAAACGGATACTTGTTGATATAACAACAGGTAAATGTAGAAATAACTCTCAGAATGAGTTTATATAACCAAGAAGTTATTTTATTTAAGGAATAAGGAATCATTCTTTGAGTATTATGAGGTGATAATTTTGGTCGGGGTGTGATCAAATCCAATAAAGCCCGACGGGCTTTATGATACCGACCGAAATTATCGCCTCATATTATTCAGAGAATGATTCCTTATTACTTACATTTATAAAATTTTAAGCAATTGTACGATTAAATATTTAAATATAAATATGCAAATCCCGCTGGCGCCTCAATTTGGCGTCATTTGAAGTTATGGGTTATACAGTACAAAATCGACACGTAGTGTTATCACAGGCAAGACACTGGAAAATGTAAATATTTAACGTTATAACATGCCAATCAACATTGAAGCAAAGATAGTTATTCTGTTGGAAATCAACCCATTGTCTTTTTCATTATTTGAGGTAATTTAATAGTCTGTGAAAATGTAGTGATATGTACATTGTTTACTAATACATGAACCTGTGGAACATGTAAATGACCTCTGACCCTGGTCCACTGCCCACCCCAATACCTGGAGCTCCAGTGGCCAGTCCAGTCCCTTCCACTCACCAGTATACACCTACCTGTTTTGTCTTTGTGATGTTCCATGCATGATCCATATTTGTTCATCATAAGGTATTGCTTATATTGCCTTATGTACATGTACGGTGTAATGTTTACATAATATCGGTTTTACGACAACAGTTATACATGTATATATGTTTAAGGGTTTGGGATTTGTAACATTGTTCAAATGAAGACTGAAGTGTACCATGTAAATGTATGTTATATATCTATAAACGGGCTTTGAGGACGATAGCAAGTTTCTTGTCCCCCCTCAACAGCAATATTTTTAGCGAGGGTTTATATAAACTCGTTTTCATCCTCATATCAAGTAAAAAAATCTGTATTTTATTTTACCGAAGAAAACTTTATTTTTTGGCAATGCCTATTTTCTTGATGGTAACGTTAAACAAATTAGATCTAGTCGTCGGACTTTAAATTAAATATAGTAACACCCCTTTAACTAACTCGGATAATATCAGAGGTGTTCCGAGATTATAAACAAGGAAATTCGAATACTGCTGGTGCATAATTTTCATGACTTTGTACAATTAATTAATTATGAGCAGATAGCAAGGACACTAAATCACAGTAAGATAGAATAGCATGTTTATTTTCTGTTATTTTATATTTAAAAAATACACAGACGTTAGAAGTACATGTATAATAAATCGGTGTATCGGTTTGAGCAGAAATTTGCGCACATAACCTTATCTGTAAACTTAAGGATGTTTATACAAAAGAACACTATTTCTACAGATAAATGAAAAAGAAAGAAGTAAAAAGAATACGTGTATAACAATTATTTCATGCTTAAAAGAATGACTTTTAATATTTGAAGTAAGTTTGCCACCAGTGCATTCATATGCAACTATTTCAGCATGTTCAACTAAGTTGAGTGCCATGAATTGACTCAATGAAAAACAAAATCCACTAAACATCTGTCTAGCTTCTTACCTATTCACAACTCGCACACTATCAACACGATGCTAAATATATATTGTTGTATAAAATTAATCAACTTGCCTAATTATACAAGCCAATTATGGTGCATTAGTGAGTCTACTCAAGGTACAGAAAAAAACCTATGTATTATGTACCTCTCTCATGGTAAAAAAAATTCCCTCTCTTAGGATTATGCAATTTAAAAAAGATCTTTTTTTCTGATAACGTTAATCTTGTTTTGCAGACTAGTCAACAATGCCAAGTAAGATAAACAGCCCTATTTCTGCTGATGATGCTCAAAGAATAAAGAAGAATTGGGGATTTTTAAACAGAAATCTCGACCAAAATTCAATAAGGCGTGATTTCATGGACGAAGATGTATGGGATGAGCACGACTTCCATGAAATAGATGCGGAGAAAACACCTCAAAAACGAAATGAAGTTTTCTTGAAATTACTTTTGAGATCTGGACCAAGGGCATATAAGATATTTATTGCAGCATTGAAAAAGCAGAGTTTAGATTATATTGTAGAAAAGCTTGAAAGTACAAAGATCATACAATACACAGGGGTATGATAAACCTGTTTAAGGGTTATAGCGAAGTTTTATTGAGTCCCTGGTAAAATTCTTAATAAATCCTGGCAAAATGTTACGATTAAAACGAATTCGAATATAACGAATTTACGGATATAGCTAACTGATTTTGAATCCCGTAGAGAAGAATAGTGAAGAAATTTAACACTTTAATAAAAAAAAATTGCAGTTTAAAAAGGTTTGCATTACCATTTTGCGTAATAGTTTGAAAGAATTTATTTTCATATAATTTTTTCAATTCACAATCCAAGGTATCAAAGTAATGCATTTTTATTTTAAGCCTCAGTTAGCAAAAATTATAGTATGGGGAAAGAAAACATTTATATAGTGAATTCGCTATAAGTTTTATTACGGATTCATTATACAAATGTAAGGAAATACGTATATAACAAAGTAAATCCATTGGTCCCTAGGACTTCGCTTTAACCGAGTTTCAATATCTATCTATCTATCTATCTATCTATCTATCTATCTATCTATCTATCTATCTATCTATCTATCTATCTATCTATCCATAACAAATTACCCCTCTGAAGATTATGCAATTTTAAAAAAAATCCTCATTATCTTAATGTTGTTTTGTAGACTACAATGCAAAGTCAGATTGACCAACCTATTTCTGCTGAAGATGCACAACGAATAGAAAAGAATATGAGTTTTCTAACTCAACAACTCGCTCAAGACGAAATAAGGGATAATTTTATAGAGCAACTAATATGGGATGTGCCGCACTTCGAAGAAATAGATGGTGAAAATACACCTCAAAAAAGGAATGAAGTTTTTTTAAAATTACTTTTGAGATCTGGACCAAAGGCGTATGAGATATTTATTGCAGCATTGAAAAATCACAATTCGAATCATATTGTAAAAGAGCTTGTGAGTACGAAGATCACACAAAACAATCAGGCAGTATTAGGTAAGTTTATAAAAAGAAATATATGATTGAAATGATTTTAGATAATGAATACATGCACTGTTTTTTTTAATAGATTCATTTTGTTTAGTAAACGGTTAAGCTTGAAAAGTTTTAACAGTTAGCCATAGAATAAATTCAGATTATGAGAGAAAAAGGGGAAATAATTTAAAGTTATGCCTAAACTTGTTAACCTCTTTAATAAAATAAATTGATTTTGATAGATTATTGCATCATATTTCTTATATCACATCCTATAGTAACCCAAGGCCGCTGTTTATCAGCCGGAGAGCCATCAGGCGTAAGGGTTGATTTACACCAACCGAAGGCTGATATTGGATGTAATATAAAAATGCCATGTCATGATTTTTCCAAATAGAAAACATAAAAAAAACAATATAAAATTATGTGATCGATAATTATTGTCAACAAATCCGTCGATGTCTATCGCGTTTCTTTCCTGTAAATTTGCGTCAGCTGTTTGTGTACCAAGTTGACGTCGACGTAATGATTTGACCTGATGCTCGGACAACTGAATTGAACGACGCATTCCAATTTCTAAATGAAGTCTTAAAAACCGAACCTTTATGGAACAAATATGGCAGGAAAGGGGTGTTTAATCAATTTTATTATACATAGAGGGTGCGTTATCATTAAACACCCCAAGGGTGTTGATACATGGTTATGCAAATATTCGGTTTATATTGCAAGATATATATATATAAAATATAAAAAATATAAAAGAGCATATTTTTCTTCAAGATGTAATAAAATTAATTGTGTTTATTAAAATTATTAATTCCTTTATTTTTATCTTTTTATTTATTTTTTTTTTTTGTCATCATCAGATCATTTTGCAAGTTTGACAGACGAACGGAAAACCCACGTTCTGGTGAGCACAGACCTGCTTAAATTCAACAAAGTTGCGGGTAGTGATATTGAAATATTCGGAAAAGCCTTACAATTAAAACAAGCCGACATTGATGGGATTCGAATGGTAAATCCATTGTCGGTGCCCACCCAAGTCCACCAGATAATTCAGATGTGGATGAACAAAAATGGTAAATTGGCAACCTTAGGACGTTTTACAAAGAATCTGATGGATGCAGAGGCTGCAGGGGCTAGGATTTATTGGGATGAGTTTTATAAAGGTGTGGAACAAGTGACTTCTTTAAAATCATGAAGCAATAAAATGGTGATAAACAAGCACGAGTGCAGGGTAACATATATGCTCCAACTATTTTTTTTATTGCATTGAAAAACAATTTTGTTCCTGTTTGAAATCACCTTCAAATTTACTTCAGTTCAAAAGATCTAGTGCGTTGTGTTTGAAAGTTGAATAAAATTAGAAAAAAAGTTGCTGATGAATGAGAAATAATTCTTTTTATCTTTTATGGGAAGATCATTACAGTCGGGCATTCAATCACGATTAAATTAATCATTATGATTGAATTAATCATGTTCTGACTGTACTCCCCATTAAAGTTGAAGAGTTATTTCTTGTTACTTATATTTTTTCAATATTAAAATGTAATACTTGAATTTAATACACAGACAAAGAGTGAAAAAACACTGAAAAATATCAATATTTCCCTTGAACGATTTTGTTAAAATGCATGCATTATCATTTCAGTTTCTTTATTTTAACCCATTTTTTCACCTCTATAGAAACATGTTTTGATTTAAATTACATTTTCTACAAATTTCAAAACCGAATTTGCTTTCTATTAGTAGTATAGGCCATTTATTTATACTTTTATTGATATTTTAAATCAATAGCTTATTACATGTATATAAACACTCTGCTGGAAAAAACTTTATAGTTATATCTATTAATACAAAATTGATTGTAGAAAATTTTAAAATGATTTCGCTACTGTTTGTATTGTACATGTACAGTTGTATACAAGTGCTAAGCCCATTTGAGTCCCCAAAAGTATGATTCTTAAAAGATGCTGATTTGAATGGGATTTATCATGTTTACCATATACATATATTTACAATAATTTTGTATTGTTTTCAATATTTGTTGTTCTCTTAAAATATGTAAACAAATTTAGAGTAAAAATTTGCAATTGTACTTGTAATTATAATTGTTATAAAATTGAGGATTCGTTTTGTTGATGTTTTGTTATTATTTAAATAGTAAGTAATCATTGTTTGAGTATTATGAGATGATGACAGTTGCTCTCTGATGACCATAGTTCAGTTACTACATGTCCTAACTTCAACAAATGCATGGCTGGTGGATCTTTTGATACCAATGCACACTACAGTCTTGGATGGTGAAGTGTAGTGTAATGTTGACGGATGCAGGATAAGGTTATTTTTTATAGTGTATCATATGGTATTGTATCTTATGTTATTGAATCACTGATAAAATATAAAACATGTCTGATTCAATATCATATTGCATAAAACCAAATTGCATCAAATGATATGATTAGTTATTTAATACAATATCCTACGTGTATCATATGATACAATATCATATCATATAATACAAACTGATGTCAATAGATAAAATATATTGATAAGAAATCATATTTTTATTGCATGATTGTGAGGGAGATAGGAAGATTTATTCCTGCAGGGAAAATCATATTTCCCGAGGGCAACGTTATATCAGTAAACGTCATACAGTTTATTTTAAAAACAAAGTTTTGTAATTAAAACTTTTAAAAAGACGCGTCTCGTTTGACCTGATGATCCGAACCTGATCAAGTTACTGTTATAATAATATATATGTATTAAATGATATGCCCTCGGTCAATATGAATTTAACTGGGGAAAACATCTTCATATCTCCCTCATAATCATGCGATAATAATACATGATAATACATGATACTTGATACAATATCATATAATAAACTATCATATAATACAATATCACATATCGTATAATACAATACAATCATAGGATATATAATAGTAATATCATCATGTTATTATTATATTTTCTTATATCGCATATGAAATTGCTTTTAAGCATTGGATCCTTATTTTTTGAAAGATAAAGTCTCATAATGCAGCGGTGTGTGCATAAAAACTGAATAACAATTAAAAGTTGTCTGCAAATGTGAATTATACATAAAAATTACTGTATTATCATATGGGTAATTTCAAATCAATTGAAGAGCCACTGTAACAGCCACAAGCGTGATCTTTGATTTTCGCTTTTGACGTTGCACTTAACAGCGTTCAACGTTTGTGACATCACCATTTTTGGGAGTTGATTTTTAATCAACTCTTCTTTGCAGTTACTCTAGCAAACCGAAACTGAAACAGTGTGTGGACCTAATCACAAATCATCACCGCTGACAAGACTCAGTTCTTGAAAATAATCGTTTGATTTGACGTAATGTTTGTTGAAGCATTTTTTTTAATGAAACTTTTTTAGGAATACCTTAAAAATAGTCAGATTTTAAAGAGTACGAACAATTAAGATATTTTTTGCAGTCGTATGTATTCCTACGCCGCAGTTCAATATAGTCTCGTTTACCTTGTGTTTAAAAAAAACTAAATCAAGTCACTGACTACTGTAACTTTTAAAAAATCCAATAAAAACTCTGGTACGAAATATTTATTTACGCCTTTTAAAATTAGAAACAAATTGCATTGTGTTCTCAAAAATTAGCTCTACAATGGATAGATGAGCTACAAATATCGATGATATCACGGAGTTTCAAATAATTTTTCAGCTGGGTTGGAATGTGTATGGTATCAATAGCTGGAAATATCGTTGTATCTTTAGAACTTTTCCTTAAACGTTGTCTTATTGCTGACCTACACATCTGCTTCAAACTGACGGGTTCTTCAACATTAACGTCAATACGTTTCAGGTTTTCTCTGATGAATCGATTGTTTATGTCGGCGCTAGTTAAATGATACCCAGCCCCCAAAAACGTTTCCAATAAAGTACTAAACTGTACACAATCATTATTCGAGCGAAAACAATTGTGTCCACTAAACTGGAACCAAACATCACTGAGGTTATACATGTTTGGATCCACACCGTGCTGTAGAAGTAGGATTGCCGTGTCACATTTAAAATATGGTCCAGGAATATTTAAAGTCGTTGGGCGGTTGGCCTTAAAGACTCTCCCTCTCCTATGTGAAAAAGAACAATCGTGCATAAATCTGTATACATATATATGAAAACCATAAACGCAGTTAGTGCAATATAATTTTTTGGTAATGATTAAGCATTTTTAATTTGTTTCATAGAAAAGTTAAAATACCACGGTGTGGTGTAGTTAAATGTTACCAGATACTTGTTGGTGTGACTTCAAGTTGCGTCACACTCAGTTTTGATTGCTACGGCGAGCAAAAAAAGTAACCAGCTCTGACCACAAACTTTTTTTTACTTTTATCTCACCAAAGGTCGTGCTTTGCAAGCTTAGTCTAGTAGGGATGACAATTTAATGACATTGCCGTTTTTTTTTTCGTTACAATTATGTAAATATTAAAATTCATTTCAGAATTTTACGGACTACCATCGACTAGGTTGATGAGGCGAAGAAACCGCTGGGCTCCAAAATGTAGGTCTTATTATACACTGATGAAATTTGTGTACAAAATAGATCAACGAAGGTTTTGTGGGTTTTGTTTGTTATTTTAATCGTTCTTTCTCAGTCTTTTTATATGTGTCGCTTACTGAATTTAATTTTATCAAATTAAATCAAATGCTTAAGTTGATAAGATAGAATAAAACTCCGGAAAGGACTCATGAATACCTTAAGTACAACGTATCTAATTTGTTTTGCGTATTGCGCACCTTAAAGATGGGTCTGTACATTGTAATAAATATTTGAATTTCAGTAATCCGACACGATCACTAAAACACTTGTAAAAATCGCTATTGACGCCATCTTTAACTGCTCTACGTCATCAATGCATATTTTTATGGTACAAGTATTGGCTAAACTTGGTATGACTGAGACATACTAAATGTGCTTTTTAACATTACTTAACATTCACACAAATTTCCTTTTTACCTGACAATGTTTTAAAGATAGAATATAACCACCCCTGTGCTCTTGATTAGAAGTATTTTATCATAACAAATGTTAAACCACCCTCAAAATGTTCTGCATAACTCTTAGAATGTTCACAGTACTGTTTATGAAAAATTTAGGAAAATCAACTCTCCGCACTTTGGCATCCCTCCGAAAAAACGAAGTCGATGACATTGTCACTTTTGAATGATACATAAATCATCATGTAAGTATTATGTCTCAATTCGTTAGACAGTTCATTGTTGATTTTTTTTAAATCTATTGTATTTGCAAGAATGCCTTTTTCCATTATATTCAATTTAGAAACAAATTTTGAAGTGGTCCCTTTTAAAAATCTAAATCGATAATTTTAACTTAAGTAAAAATTTTATGAAAAAATCACCATTGTGAAATAAATTGGGTCCGTCGTCCTTAAGAGATCACATTTAACATAAATAATATATAGAAATAACAGCACAAAACAATCCAAATTATTTACCCATAAAACAGACAAGGTCCCCATCGTGTGGTGTTTAACTTTGCCCCGGCCTCTAGATAAAGTTCCACGAGAACTTGAAGAGACGCTTGCGGTCGACTACAGCTTTTAGCAGACCTGGAATAAGTTCCTTGGTTGATATCAAAGATACTGTATAGTTCGTTTACTGGTTCCTGGAGGTTCAAATACTGCTGACGACCTTTGAGACCATTTACATCCGCCCCTGTTTAATAAATCAAAGATATATTTTACTTGTAAAACGTTAAACAATTAACACCAAACAATAATGTATTAATGAAACAAAAATAATCTAGGAATGAATATGCAATTTTCTCTAAATTCATTTCATTTTATATTACGCATTTTATACATCTGAACAGACATAAAAAGACATTTTATCATAAATCCGGACAACTAACTTTATTGTGTTGATGAATATCATTGATGCAGTGAATAAATAAAACTATAGATAAAACAACATCAATTCTATGTTTCTTTACTAAGTAAGTAAAACTTTTAAAGTAAAATCTCTACCTGAATTGAACAATAATTTAACCATCTCAGCATCTCGCGCATTTGTTGCATAATACAATGGTGGAACGCCCTCTTCAGACGCAAATCGGTTTTCCTGGGGACATAGGTTAACATCTGCCCCAAGTTTTATAAGTGAAGTGGCCAGTTTCAAATCCCTATACCTGAAATTCAGTTAATTTGCATAACATGTATAAAAAAAAAAAACACCCGCGGAATACTCATATTTTGGAACTTTTTAATCACACAATGTGCAAGAACAGAACCAGATTAATTTTAAGGGAGTATTTGACGCTTGTTAATATTAATGTGAATTAAAGTACATTATAATTAAAATACTTCACCGGTTAAGAATTTTCAAATTTTTCAATATTTAACTAAAAAATACGTTTAAAATATTTAGGAAAAGGTATAAATTTTAAAATCACCAGAGGGATTTGAATTGATACGTAGTGAACCTGTTTAACCCCTGCTCTACGCTGTTAGCTGACAACTTTGGGAAAGAAACTATTCATAAAATCATACTTGATTTAATGCATATTTCGATAAATAATACGTCACGACATGAAAGTGTTCCATACCACCTTAATCATAATATTTTCAACTGTAGAAATAATCAAATCGCCATTTATGAGGTGAGCCTGTTTGTTCTATTTTGAAATCAACGTGATAAAGTGTACATTTGATGATGTATATTTAGAATGGGTTAAGGTCTGGACAGTGTGCACATTTACCGTAAGGTGTAGTATAACTATATTTTTAAACTATGGTTTACAAAAATAATTATCTTTTAGTAAGAGGGTCAATCAATAAATACGAAGACAATTGGGTTGTCTATCATAATTGTTTCATAAAAGTCATAACTTACAGATTATGTTATACAGCAACACATATTTTATAGATATATGTAGTTTCATTCCATTTTATGAAAAGGTATTTCCGTTAACCGATTTTAAAACCAACATGTTTTGTCACCACGGCGCACGGTAACGTTGAAAACACGAAGTCATGGTCACGCACGTACAGTTAAAAGAAATATCCAATCCTTATATCACCCTGAGTCTTCTGTGCTCTTCACCATACAATTTAAATCGGCACTATATCACTTGTCGTCTAATTTATTCACATTTGTTCGAAAATCATTCATGAGTTTGTTCCTCAAAGTTTTCTTCTTTTTTACCGCATGTCTCTTCGTTTACAGTAAGAAAATCCCTAAATGTCAGATGACGCTGTTTATTCTTTTGACAAAATATTTACAGATATTCTACTCTCTTCCGGTCTGTTTGAAGTCCAAAATACAGCTACCACAACCCAAGCAAAATATGTAAAAGTTAAAAACAAATGTGAAAATAACCTTATACTTATTTTTCAACCATTGAGCATTCCACAGTTTTTATCGGCTTTTTTTTCGAGTTAAATCCATACTGTTTATACTTTTCGTTGCGCCGTGACGTTCGGCGACGTTAACGTTTTTAATCAATTTTAAGGACGACTAAATGTCTTTTGTTACTTATATCTGTTCAACAAATCTACATATCCCGTCATTATTTGGTACAAAGTATATCATGACAATTCTTAATTTTAGGTTTCAATATTATTTGTTTTTAAGCCCAATTTATGGAGATATTACTTTCAACATAATATGGTTTTTTGTTGACAGAACACTAAGTTTGACCGTGCGCCGTGACCTAATTTTTGCAGGATTAGATTCTAAATAATTCTTAGAAATAAAGGAATATATAAACTTTTTTTTATTTCAAATGGTTGAAAAAAATTATTTAAATATGTCTACTTAATTTAGTAGTGATATGATGCTAAATAACATAGCTATGGCAAAAGTCTTCGTATTTTTTGATGGACCCTCGTAGATATTTGATGTATTTTGACTTTATTGTTTTTACACAATTTAAGTTCAGGTATCGTCTATTACAAAATGAACTCACATGCATGCTATAACAAGGGGAGTATATTCTTTTAGGACCTTTATTCCATTGTTCTCGGAACATCCATACATTCCTCGCATCTTCAAGGTAACTTCATTTTTAACAAGAGTGTCGACACATTTTAATCGCACTGTAAATAAAAGTAAAAACAAAATGTTCAGAAAAAAGTAGATATTGCTTCTTCAAAATATAATGTTTTCAAGATGTTTATATTGGCTTACTGTGTCTTGATACAAATTAATTTTGATGCTTATTCGGAGTTGTTAAAGTAAGCTTACCTGACTTCCAGGCGTAATTTAGTAAATCCTCTTCATTTTTACACACTGGTGGTTCACTCGAGAAATATTGCAAAATTTGTCCCATCTTCGAACAGCTAGTACATCAATCATGAAAATCTGTTTATAATCTAATAGTATAAAGCAAGCATAATATTATTATTTTGAGAATTAAAAATCCAAGCTCTTTTTAAATAAATGAAACACATATATAACTGTTTTAAATTTTTAACAATGCGATTTTTTTTTCTCAATTTTAAATGATCTATCTTGAAGTTTGCAGAAAGGGCCCCCCTTTTTTAACAATAAAAATATTCAAATTTTTTGACAAAAATATGTACATCAAGAACACGCTCTTAGTAAAAAAATATAACCTAACTTAGACGAAATCAGAATATTTTATTTCTAAAGTCATTGATGAAATGGGTTTCCATACAATTTAATCTTTCTCAGTGTTTACTGAATTTGATGTATGTAAACATGTTATTCAAAGCAGTTTCTGATTAATTAAGCTTGTAGATGAATGATTTTTGTTTCAGGAATGATTTTAGGTACAATATTTATTCTATAAAAATACATAATCATGTTTAAATACAAATACTTACCTGAAAACGCACCACAGGTGTGATGATTAGCTGTGTGTGTTTGTATACACCTTCACTTTATCATTGACTTGCCTATGTAAATCTCCGAAATGTGTCATACAAAAGTCAAGTCAGGTGACCGACAGGTTTCTATTTTTGGAAATGACAGCTTTTTCTTTGCATGCATGATCACAAACAAATAATCAAGTGATTAGATAAATGGAGGTCCGTGTTTGCTCCATGTTGGTATTTTGACCATCACAAACAAACCAAATCATCAACGTTTCGTTTTTTTTCCTATAATGACATTTTCCCAATTTTAACATTTACCTCGATGACATGCTCGATTGTGACAAAGCGGCGGGTGTGACTTGTCAACAGAGGATACTCACTCCTCCTAGGCACGTTATCCTACTTCTATCTTTTTAGAGGTCCGTGTTGCTCTGTTTTGAAATTGTATTTCGTTTTATGGATTTATGAGATGATTGACAGTTTGTTATTGTCTTGCCCACATCCTATATCAAGCACTAGAATTAAATCGTTAGCCATACCTTGAATTTTGTAAACAGATGTACGGCAGCCATGACTTGGTATAATATCCCTGTTATTTGTATGCTATAATACATTTATTTATACGAACCTAAGAATGGACCAGTCAAGATGCAAGACTTTACCCATATGCGAAGTGCCAAATGAATCTTAGTTTTTTGTCAATTTTTTTTCCAAAGCATATCAGCTTTCAGCTCAGGTGAGCTAAAACAAATGAGACCCAGGGAAAGATAATTAAATCATCGGTTTCTTTCACTCTACAGAACCTTTCAAAAATAATCAGGCATTTATCAAATTTGCATCACAGATTTACATAAATGTAGCGTTCCGTTCAAAAAAGCCGACTTTGACAAAATGACTGGTTTTAAACTTAAAGCAGCTCTTGACTCATCATCAACGTATCAAGATTAAATCATAAAACTTCACCCGTATCCATTGGGCGTGATAAAATTTTGATGTAATTAAAATGTTCAAATTTTTATCTAAATATTTTTATAATGGATAAAAATGTTAAACAGAGTAGGTGCAATGCCATACATTTAAAAAGACAGAAAACTATCAAATGTCATACTGTAAAGTTTTAGGCAAAATATACAAAGCATAATACTATTTGTTATATTAAAAAATATCCTGTTTTGTAAACACAGTTGCCAGATACAAAGTTCCATATTTAAAATAAATAAGACTTTGAAAACATTAGATAATATTAAACTATCAAACTGAAAAGATAGGTAACTTGCAAATGATAAAAAAAATCTAAATCAAATGAAGTGTTAACGAATATTAATACTTAGTAAACAACCGACGTAGCCAAAAACATTATACAAGCTCAGTTTACAAAACAAAGGTTTGTGGGCATCGTATCTCTATTGTACCTGGTTGTTCATGGCATTCAAATTCAGGTTACTCATAACAAGTACCTTAGAAACGCATTGTAAATAAATAATAATGGAAAAAAGGATGAAAATTTGTAAACTTAAACAATTCATATGGAGATCATGCTTCCTAAATCTAATACTTTCTAAAAGTTTGTGAGATTTTTGTATTTATTGTATTACAGTAAAACACGCTTATAACGAAGTCCCAGGGACGGGCAATAGTACTTTTTTAAAAGCGTAATTCGTTATATCCGTCAAGTTTACAACATGAAATAGAGACTTAGGGAATTAAATTCACTTTGCTGTAAGCGTCAATTCATTATAAGCGTGTTTGCTATAACCGTTTTTTACTGTATTGTATTTATACTTATTTATGTCCTTTGAAGATAAATTGCACTATGTTATACAGGACCACCTCGACAATGACCATCTAAGCTGTAAATGTCGATGATATCACGGAGTTTTAAGTAATCTCTCATTAATGTTGGAATATGTAAGGTACCAATGGCTGGAAATATCGTTGTATCCTTAGTACTCTTCCTTAAACGTTCTCTTATTGCTGATCTACACATCTGTTTCAAGCTGTTTGGTTCGGCAACATTTACACCAAAACGTCTCAGTTTTTCTCTGATGACTCGATTGCTGTGGTCAACACTTGTGAAATGATACCCAGCCGCCAAAAACGTCTCCAAAATAACGCTAAACTTGACACAACCACCGAAACACGAATAGCGAGTGTGTCTAGAAAATTGAAACCAGACATCGCTTATGTTATACATGTTTGGATCCACACCATGCTGTAGAAGTAGGATTGCACTATCACATTTGAATTTTAGACCAGGTGAAATACTCGATGTTTGGTGTATGGGTTTGAAGACTTTTCCTCTCCTATATATTTTGGAATAAAAACACGAATTAATCGTTACAAACGTTATAAATCTAAACCCCAAACACATTCAGAGTGTCTTATCTTTCATTAATAACTGCTCTCGTATGAGTGTAAACATGTTAAAGTTGTGTATTCAACACAAACATGCTTTGTCGAAGATTGGATCTCATAAGGTTACCTACGTATAAAATAAAGTATATGATCGATATAAGATAATAAAATTGCAATCCTCTTGAATCCTGTTCCATCATTTTTTGACATTGCCGTCCTCTAACAAATTAGAGGATTTAGTTCTTATTGTCATGATATCCATTTATCAATATAAAGAGTTTCGTTTGAAGAAAAGATGAAACCGTTGTGAAATGAATAATTTGTATGTAATGATTAAGCAGTTTTTAACACAAGAATAATTCTGAAATCTTGATCTGTTTAAATAAACAAGCATTCTTCGAGCATTGCACAAGAAATACGTGTCCCCTACTAACACCAACCCACGCCCTAATTTTAAAGCAATTGTATTTTGTGATAAATAGGTCTGGAGCAAATTATTTTTAAACGTACAAAACCAAAAAGTATTAAAAACCGAGTCTTTTTGAATGAATTTTTTCATCAACTTTGAATTCAGCTGTATGTTATAATCTTAGGATTCATTTTGGGTCCATTTGCGTAAAACAACACACCGGCGTACATGTGAACCTGACCATAGTTGCGAGAATTTTTCAAAAATAAATAACTTTAACACTTGTTAATAAAAAGGGAATCGTAGTTGAACTCAATGAATGAAAATGTCTGTTTAATGGAATGGTACAGATAGATTTGCACCATAAAATCTCATCCCGCCTCTCAATGCCTTACCTTCATTTATATGAACACTGATCGAGTCTATAACTAACCCGATCGTAAATGAGTGCTTATTTAAAATTGATAAGTAATACGTAAATACTTGAGGATAAAAGTAACAAAAGTCAAATGTTCTCTGAAGGGCACACATGAGGCTGCTCATTAAAACCAATTTAAAAAACTAATCAAAATGTAACTATAATCGGGCCATTATATATAAAATCATGCAAACAAAGCGAGGCCATAATTGGGGTAGGGATGACCAAGGGGTCGTGTGATGTCCTAGTTCACAAGGAACAACAATCTTTTTTGTTTCACTTCCGATGATGACTGGAAATGACAGACAACATTCCATGATTGTGTATTCAACAAATCATATAATATATAGATTTTCGTCACCGAAAGCAAGATTTTTGTCTTAACAAGATGGACGAGTGAAAAAAAATACGGTTGCCGCTAACTGCTAGGTAAGTGGGTTCCAGAGGTCTTGACTCCAAGGCCGGGCAAAGGTAGAGCTCCAAGATGGTGAATTTCCCTGTGCTGTATGTATATCTATTTCATTCTCTATGGGTAGATATATGTCAATTTGAGTGCTATTTCAATGTTTGTGCCTATGTCTTTTGAAGAACATCTATTTATGCATTTTCGTCACATTACATTTTAAAGAAAAAAAACTTGGCGAACGGAGGACCTTGATATTAAGAACTGAGCAAACAAAGAAAGTTTTCAAACTTGTTTGGAAATCGGAGTGGGGACAGAATGACTGACAAACTGTGATAAAGACGAAAGTCTCTCCCCCTTCTTTTTTTCGCATAATAAGAAAGAGGTGATATTTTAAGAATGTAATCTGTTATAAATACCCAAAAAACAGACAAGGTCCCCATCGCGTTGTGTTCAACTTTGCCCCGGCCTCAAAATAAAGTTCCAAGAAGTGTTGTGGGCGGTAACAACCTTTATTATACCGAGAATAAGTTCGACCAATGTGATCAAAGATACTGTACAATTCTTCCTCGGGTTCCTCAAGTTCGACACACTGTCGACTACCTTGAAATCCATTTACATTTGCCCCTATATATTCAACAAATATATAAGTTCATGACAAGAAATAACGTTGAATAACGAACCAAACAACCCAACCCCCCTTTTAAAACATTGTGTTCATTAATTGAGAATTTTAAAAAAATGATGAACATAGAATCAAGAAAAATCATTTGATTTGAACTTACGAACAACATATTATAAAACATGCATGGAGAAACATTTCATTACAAAACCAGACAAATTACTAATTGTAATGATGATATAGATCATTGATGAGATCTATAAAATAAAGATTGTCAAAAAAAACCATTCCTTTCTTTTATTTCATTTATATGTTAAACAAACAAAAAAGGGGGGAAAAACGAACTCTACCTGAGTTCAACAATAATTTGACTATCTCTGCATCTCCAACATTTGTTGCAAAATACAACGGTGGGACACTCTCTTCGGACGGAAATTGCATATCCCTAGGACGAACTTGTAAGTTTACGTCTGCGCCAATTTTTATAAGTTCAGCGGCTAGTTTTAATTCCCTATACCTGAAATTCAGTTGGAACATGTATTACAAACAGCTGTCCATCACGTCGTTACGTTATTTCAAAACTGTTCAAGCACAAAATAAACATAAATAAAATCTTTATAAATTTAATTAATTTTTTTGATTAATCATCTATGACATTATTTGACAAATGTCCCATTTATATAAATATATATATATATATATATATAGAGAGAGAGAGAGAGAGAGAGAGAGAGAGAGAGAGAGTAGGCTAACATATGCAAACTAACAATCTGTTATAAAATAAAAGGAAATAAAATTAATCCTTTCAGAGAAGATATGTGATATAATAGCATCTATATGCATGCTATATAGATGTCTTTATCTTATGAGGATATTGTTGTGTTCTTTTGGCCAAGACTCATCATTCTTAACGGGCTCAGTATACAAACCCTTTTCAAAATCAACCGGGGCTAAAAGGTAGCAAAAAGTTTAGCTCGTTCAAATTTAAAAAACAAAAATATTACAATCTTTTTAATTTAAAGTTTTCCAAAGACAATAGTCCAGCCACTATCATTAATGTATCGGATAAGTCCAACATGTTTTTAACCATCAGGCAATCAAAGGACGAACAATTTGGCAGAGTCTGAGAGGGGTAGCTTTTTGCATTGAAAATTCTTCCAGTTTTCTTTGTCTAAAAGGTATATGTTAGCCTTTTTGTCCATGAGGCCCTGAATTAATGGTCTATTATTCTGTCAATCTGATGGTAGCCCATTCACTAGATTTCAGTTCTCAGCAGTTATAAATAAAGCCACTAGGCCTAATGCGCTAGGATTGCATAACCATCGATACAAAGTACATTCTTTTCGGATGGGGGTTGCCACCGCTGCATATCAGCAAGGTTGCCATTCAGATTCTTTTAGAGAGGCAGGCAGATGGAAATCATAAATTTATAAATCCTACATTCGTTGCAATATTAAACAAGTTAGCTGTTAAACTTTCTGCTTTCAGATTCTGCTGTATGGTGTGTGGGGTCTTCCATTATTAAACATGTCTTTCCGGCAGCCATGCTTAGAACAGGAGGGATTAACTTGGGGTTGAAAAGATTGAAAATAAAAATATGGTGGCAAGGTTATGCCGGATTAAATTTCACCGACCTATCATTGTGGGGGTAATGATTTCGGCGACCTTGACTGGCTCCTCGCTGAGTTAATAGAACATATGTCCAAGAGCATAACCAGCCTACCAAAGACTAGGTTAGTTTGGTCGCAAATATTGCCACGCAAGTCTAATAGATATTCTTCAGACCTTGAAGCTATGAAGAGGACTCATAAACGCTTCAATGGGGCAACATCGTGTCAGATACAGGGCTTTGAGGGGGGGGGGCATATATTAAGCACCCAGATATTATTAGGAACATCAACCAGTTTTCGGGGTAATGGTAATGTGCATCTCAATCCTTTGGGTAACAACAAATTCTTGAGTGACATTCATTGAGACCTTGAATATTTCCGGAAAGGGCTTGAGACCGTATTTCCGGCCGCACGCCAATGAAGGGCTATTTCACATACAAACAATGCAATTTAATACTAAATAGGGTATCCCTAAAGCATTATAATCATAAATTTAATAGATGGGTTTTGGTCGTGGGTTAGTTGAATTTGGCTCCCCTTGTCGGGCAACCTTAAACCTTTAGTGTGCCCGTCCATTCAACTAATGTGACAAGTTTGTGTAAATAATTAACGAATATATTGTTCGCAGTTAACCCGGAACAATCAAATACTATTGATTTGATGCTGCTGTTCATTTTGTGCTTGTTGCTGCTGCTGCTACCATCTTACATTTTAATTGTAAATATTCACATGTTCAAACTGCTTTTATTGCCATGACCAAAAACGCCAAACAATAAAAATCTAATTACACAATTACTTGTGTTTGGTAATTTCTTCCATATAGATAATAGCATCTATATGCAAGTTAATTTTAAGACACAATTATTTGTGTTTGGTAATTCTTTCTATATAGATAATGTGGTTTTGTTTGTTTATGCACCATTTTGTTCCAGGCATTATATAGCGTACAATTAACTCACATGCAGGCTATAACTAAAGGAGTATATTCTTTGTAAATTTCCATTCCATTCTCCTCTGTATATCCAAACATTCTCGTCCATAAAGTGTCCTTATTTATGATAAGAGTGTCGACACTTTTTAATCCCACTGTAAAACAAAATCTTTAACATAAATCATATAAAATAAGAATATGAGCAAAATATTAAAGAATTTTTCTTATATGTAAAATTCGCCAATGATTGTGCATTATTATAGATCAACGTATTTTTCATTATTTTACTTACGAATTTTTTTTATTTGGTCAAATTTTCTTAAATTTACGGATAATAATCATAGAATTACTTTGTTTGCAATCAAAAAGCATTTTGGTTTTCATTTTTGTTTATGATTCAAGAAGTATTTATTCAATGATATTTGAATACAATGAAAACGAATTGAACGGGTACCATACCTGTACGTATTTTGTCTTACAGTCAAGGAACACTAAACAATGTTTTTGACAGAGTATAAGTCTGTAATACATGTACATATAGAACTTTGTCCAGTGTGAGATGTTTCTGTTTAACACCGTTTTTTCACAAAGTCGCTATTAAACATGAAAAATACAACGTTTGCTGTAATAAAATGATAATTGATGGAATGTGCTAATCCATGAGGTAACTGGTTTTTTTACTGATTAATTCAAAATATATTTTTTGAAATAATACTATGTGCTTCTTTTTTTTGACTTGCATTGGATGTATATGTAGCACTCGGACGAATGCGTCATAACAATGATTTAAATGAAATGAGATTATGACTCAGAGTTTACTCATTGGGTGTGTAAAGTTTGAGACATGCTGTTTATTATGGTACTTTAATTTTTATAACTGAAATGAATATAGAAATTCATAAGAATATAAATTTTGAAATGTTGTGGCCATCGTTTTTCATCAGTAAATAAATTAAATTGCAACTCTAACATGCATCTGTTTCTCACATTCATGTAATACTTGATTAAAAATATAGATCTTTGTATAACAATCTATATTTAACAGCAAAAAATCTAAATCAACCGAAAACGTGTTATGACACATGGGTGTATATACTGAAGAGATTCTGATCAGAAAATACATGTAACCCAGATAAGACATGTTTTGTTAAGTATTTATTTTTTAAATTGTATTTATTTTACAATATATCATACTAATAATTTAATTGTATTTAACATTATTTAAACCTCTGAGTTGAGGAGGATTCATGATTTGACGTCAGGGGCCGACAGTAAAAACCAGTGGGTCTGGGGTCAGCTCTGAGGTCCTATTTGATCGAGGGCAAAGCCTTGGTAGTGACAAAGGGGATGGAGCCCTTTAGCAGGTCATTAATTTTAGAGATTTTACAGGGTACAGATTAAAGTCTCGTAAGTAAACATTTGTACTTATTCTTTCATGATAAAAAAAAGATAATCAAAATTACGATTTGTTAAGAATTGCAACCAAGCCATCAGAAGCTGCTTCTGCCTTGATTAAATTCTAGAAACGTATCCTTTCATTTCTACATCTCTTTGATTAATAAATGGGTGTAAATTATATTTGTTTTAAGATTCCAATCTTTAAAACACTATCTGTTTGGTTAGATTTTCTTACCAATTTTAAAATGTAGATGATTTGAAAATATACTGCAAAGTGCAAATATATCAAAGAAAATCATCATAAATTGAATGAGGATCCTTAAACTTTGGTGGAACATTGTCATAACTAGTTATATCACTGTTTACTTTCACAGTAAACTTTGTAATAAAGAATAGTTTAGTGATAAGAAACGATGTAACATACTTACAATTCTACTGTGTAAGCTTTGATTACATTAAACAAGTTAATTAAGTCTCTTAACATTGGAAAACATACTATCACAATCGATCAATTGTCTTAAGTGGTTGATACATCATGTAATTCATTGTAGGAACTATGTTTTATAGGTTTTCTTTATATTACACAACTGGACACACAGGATTTCTATGTAGAAAAGGCTTTAGTTTCTGACAATGTCGATAGTAAGACCCACGATGCGTTTCATTTCGTTGGTATCTTAAATTTGAAAATTGAATCCGCCACTTTAAATTATAAAAATATTGCTGAGAAGGGAGCCACATAAGGGACATTGGACAAACTGAGCAAAAATGACGATACATTTTGCAGTGTTTTTTTTTTAAACCAAGCATTTAATTTGCACGTTTAGATTTTTGAAGTTATACTTGTACTCTACATGTCCGGATCTAGATGGAAGATCGTAATGAAAACAAATCCGAAACTCAGATATCCTCCCACCCCCCATCCGACAGAATATTCATACTTATTAATTCTGAATTCACAAATAACCATAAATAGGGATCAATCCCCCCTTGAAAACAAAACATTTCCTCTAAATCATACCCCTTAAAAGAAATATCCGGATCCACGCATGCTAAACACTTGCATGGTACAATGTACTTTAAAATGTAGAATTACAATTTGTTTGTCTTACGTGAGTTCCAGGCATAACTTATTAAAGTGTCCTCAAGTTCTGGTGGTTCACTTAGGAAATATTGCAAGATGTTTCCCATCTCCAAACTGCAAAACCACCAAGAAAGTTTGTTTGAAATCTATTTATCAATCAATTATTTTATTAATTTGAGATAATTTCAGTAAAGAAAAAAAACTGGAGCGCTTTTTTTAAAAAATAAGATAGAAATGCACACCTTTTATTCTTTAAAATTGTGTATTTTAGACTTATACATGATTGTACACTTGTCAGGTGATATCTCAGAATGAGTCAATAAATTCAATTAACTTCAACCAAAACGCTTGAAATTCTTTTAACTCGAATAATTTATTTTTCAAAAGTAAATCTTAATAGAGAGACATTTGAAAATTTCTACCCTTTCTCTCACGTAGTTAAAAAAAATTCAATATGTATATATCACACGTAAAACCGTATTTTTTTCAAAAACGGAAGATATCTTTCAATTTGATACACCTTTTGAATGGTCAATAATTTGTCTACTAATTTTAAAGGACAGTTCTTTTTATTAATAAATATCGCGCGCTTTATAAATAGAAATAACACGACCACCATTCTCTAACAAGTTTTCTGCGGGAATGGTAATGCAACTCTCAGGGATGAATGAGGAAAAATTCCTCTGATCAATAAGACGTCACAATAAGCAACATGATGTAATATTTCACTCAAGAAACCTTATATTAAGAAACTCGTGAAATTTTGTCACTGTCAAACAGATCTTATAATCTATATATCAGTTTAATCAAATTTGACCTTTCGCATAAAGGTCCAGTCAAGGTCACATTAATTTCCCTCAACTTAAAGGAAGATAAAAATGAATGTAGTTATCTGCAGTTATATAGACATCTGTTTAAGGTATGAAGTTTCTATTCTTCAATGAAATGAAAGAACATTAGAATGTCTATCAGCGTATACTAATTAATCGGAATAAACATTAAAACTTAAATGCTATTGCTTAGACCGCATTTTCTCTAATTTTCTTAAATTTTGAAGATATTTCTATTATTTTGATGCTCCCAATATTACAATATTTTTTATTGTTACACAAAAATCTATTTATAGAATGAGCGCTTAAAAGCTTATAAAAATGTAATTTGAAAGGCAAATCATATCTTAAAACATATTCTGAACCGCAAGTATCTTATCATTAGTTCATATTAGAAAAAAATTAATTTTATTGTTTTCAAAATGCTAAATAGACTCATGAATCTACAGCAATACTGTATTGCAAAAACATGATATTTTCCTACGCCAACGTTCCGTCAAAAATATTGTATTTAAAACTTTGATTACTATTTCTATGGCAAGTTGTATGATAGTTAAAAAAAAGAACGAAAAATATGATATTTTAATTTTCCTTCATCTTGATTTAAAAGAACATTAATTTTCATCAATTTTAATTTTGACATGTCGAAAACCAGAAAGACTCTTTCCTTTACTGTGAGGTTCTACCATGGCACGACAGCTTCAAAGAGCGACAGGAGCAGTAATAAAATTCGGTAATAAACATTCACTTGATATTAACATTCAGCATTGTTTTCATAAAAATAAACAATTTTTTTAAATGACAATAATATCGACGATTACTAAACTCGGAGTTGCCTCAACCTACCCGCGTATGTGTTAAAAAACTTCTATGACGCCACCCATTGTATTTAGTCAATGTTTATTTTCACTATTCAACCAGCAGGTGTTGGATATATAAATATCCAACTGATAGGGGTTGGATATTTTTAATATCCAACCGTCAATCAGTTGGATATTCAAAAATCCAACAGGGCTTTAAACAACAAAAACTGAAAAAAAAAATGTTGAATTGTGTATTTCCAATATAAATCCAAATTTATAAAACAGAGTTTTGTCATCCATAAATGTATATCCGATAAGCCACGAATAATTTTTTCATGAAATATCTCCTTTTCTTCATTTTGATAGATTCGGGATCACATATAAACCACTTTCATAAACTTTTAGACTTCCTCTTTGAACCTTGAACCATATCACTCCTTCTAATTACAATATAGGAAATATTGTCGCACTATGACTTCATAAGACTCTTATCAATTTTGTAGATAAATCATCGTCTGTTAATTGACGTCAAAATTCTGATTTTTCCTTTCTCCTTGCAAGTTTAAAATATCATTCAAACGGTATCCATGTCTTTCCAGGAACTGTGGATCTCTATATACATTGTACAAGTGTGTACTTTGCGTTAAAAAATTCATCTTCTAAATCTATGTCTGCTCAGTACAGCGGTATGGGTTTCTATAACATGCGCACCTGTTCACTCGTCCATGATTAAAAAGGTGTGTTTGGTTAGGCTATTGTGTATGGTATTGTTGGAATTTTACTTTTGTATGACACTACAGTTGGATATATGAATGGGTCAATGCTTCTTAGAGGCTCAAATGGGGGACTTTTTTTAAGTAAGATAAATAACTCGATAGTGTTGAATAGTTTAGAGAAAACATCCCTTCCTCGGGCCTTCGGCTCTCGGAGGGAATGTTTTCTCTAAACTATTCAACACCATTCCGTTATTTATCAATTACTTTAATAACTTTTATTTCTTGGGGTTTATGTTTGTCGGTATGAAAATTCCTCCTGGCTCGTAGGACGTTATTTCGTTGGTTGCAAGTTCGTGAGAATTTTAGTAAATATAAAACAAATGATTGTAAATACGTTTGTAGGGAGGATGTAAATATATGGGCAAGGGTTACCCACAAAAGTCACGAACATTGGTCCTCCACGAACAGTAATGATTCCACAGCATCAAAAACAAATTATTTTTCCGTCTGGAGATTTTTTTCTCGAACTATTGATAAAACGGGTTTCCATACAAATATGTTTGTATTAGATGAATGTAAAATGAACAATGATTTTAACTGATGACTTAACACGTCTTTTTAAGATTTTTTTGAGCAGATTCTTGTAAACGATAGTTTTTAAAAAATGAAAGTTTTCAAGAAAATTTAAAATAAAGCTTACATACTTACATGTTACTAAGCTCACAGGAGATGAAACTGAACATAGTTTTGTGCAGTATGATTCATTTGTTTATATAGTCTATTTCTGCAATGTGTCATACCAATTAAAAGTCAGGTGACAGTCAGCGAAATTCTATTTTTTGAAATGACAACTATTTCCCCACATGCATGACTACACATATAATATATGAATTTGTGTTTTATATCCATTGGAGAGCAAAGTTAAAGCAAAAATGTTACGTGCACCGAAATTCTCTCCATTTTTTTTTTATTCTTTTGTCCTTTCCTTTATTTTGATAAGTGTATAGCAGCCATGACAGAATAGTATTTCCTTTTATATCAACAAATTCAGTTTATACAAGCACCGAAAATTCACCGGAAGGTAAACCAGGATGATTTTAAGTAATGTGAAAATATTTCTAGTCAGTATAATATTTAGTTCATTTCTGGTAAGCTGAAAAATTTGCTAGAGACTCAGAGCAACCGCAAAGTATTTGCAACGGCGTTTTAAGGTAGAATAAAACATTTTTCTATTTGACGAGTTTATGTCTGCACCGCATAACCCGACCATTGTTTATGTACTGCCAAAAACAAAATATCAAATATTTGTCAATATTACTTTGTTCATTTTTTTTTTTAGAGAGAGAGAGAGAGAAACACGTGAAATTTAACGTATACTAATAGCACTTGATATAAAGGGGCTAGTCAGGAGGACATTTGATGATAATTGAATTACCAAAAACAAAAATCAAAAGTTATTCAAAAACTAAAACTTTTAGAGTCGTACACCCGATCATAACAAGAGTGAACAAAAAATACGTTTGATTACAATGAACTACAGCATGTGCATATTGTTGATCATACTGTAAACATTGGAAAAATGCATTTGAATTTATATTTAGTGGACAATTCCTAGATCTTCCCTTTTCACCTTTTCAGAGCTGGCTAGTTAAGAGATTTTTCGGATAAAATAAGCCTACATGTTAAACGGAAAATTTTTATAATTTTAAAAGATTCAATCTATTTCGTGTTTTTCAAAAAGTAACAAATGAGCTTGAATTTGGGATTCTTCTTTTCAAAGAAAAAAATGTACGTGAATTCATAAAAGTGTGGAAAGTAAACTATGAGCATATCTATGACAAGTGGCATTTTGGGGACTTTAAAACGACTTCTGCTTATCAAATATAGAAACATAAGTTCCTAACCATCTGCATCCTTTTTTTTGGGGGGGGGGGGGGGGCAATAGAGAGAGAGAGAATATTTAAAGATACTAGATACACTCTCCTATTCATCTTCAAGGAAAAGGATTTGATGTATTGGGGGGGGGGGTCGTATAGATTTTTGGGTCAATCTGTTGGGTTTTTTATTTTGTAATCCGTGGGGGGATAGGTAGAACCAAACAAACTTCTACCTTAACGTTAATTTTGTTTATATTACAACGGTTTTCAAATATGTTCACCTTCAAAATGGGGGACTCCAACACAATTCAATTTGCTTGATATATCAATTTTATAAACAAATTGTGTTATTCCATTATTTTAGATCTTGAAATCAATCACATGATAATGGTATTGAAGTTAGTGACTATTAACTTAACCAATAATAAGTGCAGGTCTATTTAAATATAATGTCAAACTTTATAGTTCGACGTACTGATAGGTCTTCAAAGAAATGGACAGGTAAATCCTAAATACATGAAAGCATTTATTCCTTTCTATAGAACATAAAGCCGCGCTCGAATCTACGCCCTCTACAATGATTATTATCCTTATCGCATATTATTGCATCCTTATTATTGGTAAATGGTACAATTCAACACACGAATTTTTGATTTGTTCTACTGTTTCTGTGATATAGCTTCATCATTTAAATTTGCACATTTATCTAACATTTGTTTAAACTGATGAAAATATATGCGCTAAATAAGGAGGATAAAATTCGTTAAGTGATCGATAACTCGAGCTAGGAAATACGGATTTCTTGATGGCTTTCATAACTAATTTCAATGTAATTTTATTCTTTGGATGATCTGTTCTTTGGAGGACACGCGACGCTTTGTAGAGATACTGAATGCTGACCTACAAACCCAGCAACTTATATTCGTGTGTGACGTATGTATTGATGTAGGACTTTATGCTGTTGTGTCTTTTTTGTTATAATTCAAATTAATATTTGATGTAATAAAAGTTCTGAATTAAAAACGGTCAAAGATATCAATCGGTTCGAAATTGCATTCAAGGTGCAATCCTTTTTTTTCTTTTTTTCTTGTGTTTTTTTTTTCAAAGACTTTACAAGTGCCGAATTAGTATGGCTAAGACTGCAACGGAGGAAAGGGAAAATGAAAGTCAACCCTTCTGGATCCACACTGTACTATGAGAACTTAAACTAAGATGTAAACGAATTTTAATTATCATTTATTGCCTTGAATTAATTAATGTATATATGTTATATCAATTTATATCATCAAGTCATCAAACACTGTACCTTTTCAAAAGCAAGGAAAGAAGAGATTAAGGTTCGATATATTCCTTGACGCTTTCTGAAATTGAAAACAAACCAAATTGTGTTCTTAACAATTAGCTCTTCAATAGATAGATAAGTTATTAATGTCGATGATATCATGGAGTTTTAAGTAATCTTTAAGTTGCGTTAGAATACGTAAGGTATCAATGGCTGGAAATATCGTTGTATCCTTAGTAATTTTCCTTTTACGTTCTCTTACTGCTGATCGACACATCCATCTGCTTCATGCTGCTAGGTTCTTCAACATTTACACCAAAACCTCTCAGTCCTTCTCTGAAGAACGATTGTTTATGTAGGCGCTAGTAAAACGATACCAAACCGCCAAAAACGTTCCTAATAAAGCGCTGAACTGAACAGTGAAAACTGGAACAAGACAAATACCAAGGTTATACATGTTTGGATCCACGCCGTGCTGTAGAAGTACGATTGCCGTGTCACATTTAAAAAATTGGTCCTGGGATATCTAAAAAGGTTGGCCTCAAAGACTCTCCCTCTCCTACATGTAAATGTTAAAAAAATAATCATGCGTAAATCCGTATAAATCAGTATAACCTTCAAACGCATTATGTGCGATATCTTTTTTATGATAACTTAGTATTTGCTATTTACCTCATTGATGAGTATAACGTTCACGGTGAAAAGTAGTGGTTAACCATTATCAAATACTTTTGATGTGACTTTTCTAATTGCTCACGTTCAATTTTGACAGCTACAGCGATAAAAAAACATTAACATCCTCCTGACCACAACCTTTTCAAATAGTCGAATCTGAATATCCCTGATTGACTGATCTATTGCAAATAAAAGAGATTGTCATATAAAATTGAATTTTAATGCTTAAATTTTGTTCTACACCTTTGATTATACACATGGAGATACACATTTCAAGTTACTGAATATTTTTTTAACAATAAGCTTATTATGTATGTGAAAAATTCTATAACTTCATCCACCCTTATAGAAATATATATTATACAAAAGACGAATAGGGCCACAAAAAAAATATCTTGTTATTACGACAAAAGATCTCGTAAAAAGGAGAAAAGATCTCCTAATTACGACTAAATTATCTCGTAATTACGAGAAAATATCTCATAATTACGAGTTCATTTTCTCGTTATTACGAGAAAATGAACTCGTAATAACGAGAAAAGATCTCCTTATAACGACTTAATTATTTCGTAATTACGAGAAAAGATCTCGTTTTTACGAGAGAAAAAATATATAAAATGGAGCGCTTTCGAAAAGTCCTCCAAGTCGACTGATTCACCATTTCAGTCTTCATTTTTCATTCTATTAACGTTGATTCAATTTTAATTAATTTTTAAATAACAACGGCCAATATTCATCAATTTTTAAAAATAAAATGAACGGATTTGACATTTTCTCTTATACGAGTAAGTGGAAAGAACTTCATTTAATTCTACTTTACAGTTTAAATCCCACTCCGAAGTAAATACCAGGCAGTCCTAGTGAAAACACCATTCTATTGCTACAGATGACATAAATTACTATATATATGTAGTTTCAATCATGGATACATGTATACAGGATTTCCTGTATATATATTGAATATAATTGATTTTGAATATTAACATTTTTGAGTCTGAAAACAAATAACGTGTATCCTTCTTATTAATAAATAGTTCGATTAAATTAATCAATCTGCTTTGCTCCTTTTTCTGAAAATTCTTTGAAACTGCTTGGTCCGATTTTATACCGAATCTTGTGTATGCATCTCAACGATGATTATACTAAGAATGTATATTATAAAAGAGATTGCAGTAGGTCATACACTTTACATTAAGAAAGTAAAAAAAATGAAACGCCATTTTGAATAGATCTTTTTTATAATAAAGAGATAATTAACTAATAATAACGAGATCTTTTCTCGTAATTACGAGATCATTTCTCGTAATGACGAAATTATTTACTCGTAATAACGAGATCTTTCTGCGTAATAACGAGATATGTTCTCGTTATTACGAGATAGTTAACTCGATTACGAGATAATTAACTCGTTATTACGAAAAAGATCTCGTAATTTAGAGAAAAATCTTGTTATTACGATATCTTTTCTCGTAATAACGAGATAATTTACTCGTTATAGCGAAATCTTTTCTCGTAATCACGAGATAATTTTTTTCTGTAACCCAATTCGTCTTTCCTAAATTTATCTAGAAATTTGGTCATATTCAAATACTCTCTCTCTCTCTCTCTCTCTCTCTCTCTTAATATTGAATATTATTAATGAGAAAAAAATCATTATATTTATTCTTAAAATCATTGATAAAATGGGTTTCCATACAAATATACACATTGTTTTCAATGTTTACTGTTTGATAAGTTTTTTTATTCAGAGCTTGTGTGGTGTTTGTAACACGAATGGTTTTAGGTAGACGTGTCTTATAAAGTACATAAGCATGTCTACATTTGAGTACTTAGTACTTACATAAAAATAAAATCACATAAGATGTCCACTGTGTGTGTTTGTGTCCACGTTCACTTAATAGCATATATGTTAATCTCGGAAATGTGTCATATCAAATTAGAGTCATGTGAAAATCGGCACGTTTCTATTTTTTTAAATGACAACTATTGCTTTGCATGCATGACCACAAAAAAAAATTGTGGATTTGTTAATCTTTGTGTGTTCGTATCCTAGTATGTCAAGCATCCACAAAAAAACGTTCTCGGCTAAGAAATCGTAGCCTTACCTTGTTTTTCGTAAATAAATGTAATGCAGTAATGACGTGGTGTAATTACCCTGTTAAAAATGTAATAGATTTATGGATGAACCTGGTGGGACGAAAGGCACTACCCACATGCCAAATGTAAATGCAAGCTCTCGTTTAATTGTATATTAAATCAATTAAATGTATTTGTCTGCAAACAGTTTTGAATAAAACCTGTAAGATACATGTATATCAAAGTTAAAACAAATGACGCTCAAAAGAAAACATATCAGGCCAAAATAAAATGATTGTTTGTTAGTTTGGTATTGCCTCCCGCCTAATTAGAATACCCCCGCTGATCAAATTTTATTCGCAAAAAATAAACTTTTTAATTGAAGAAAAATGACAAAAACAAAAAATCTAGCTTTAAATTTCTGTTTATTGAGATTTTTTAATCCAAATTTTAATTGGGTAAACTTCCAGTTTGAAATTAAAAAAAAAAAATGATCGGCGTGTGATATATCTTTGGCAAGCTCTCTAAATGTAATGCGTAAGCATTACAGTACATGCAATAAACATTATTAATAGTAGGATTTATTCCATCGTTTTGTTGATTTCTGAAATAGCAAGGCATGAATAAACTTTACTCTTAAAGGGCAAAATGTACTTCCGGTTGATATTCTTACGCATGAAAAGAAAAACAGAATTTTTATCATTATTTAAGTGTGTAGATGTTTTACTATAAAGGCAAAACATTAGAATACTCATTTTAAGTAAATATGAATATTTAAATAAAGATTTACATGAAGCTGTCACTGCATAGTAAATAAACTAGTGCAGGGCACAATGTGTGTGCAAATAGTAAAATTTGCCCGATACCTCATAGGGCCCATGACCGAAGCCGATCAAAAAAATCTGAATTAAATTAAGTGTTAACGAATTTTGATAACTAATATTCAATGCAAACAAAAACATACAATAAACAAGATATGTTTACGGTAGAACGATTTGTGAGCAACGTATCTCTCATGTATTTCATCATTAATGGCATTCAGATTTTAATTTTCCATAACAGGTACCTTAAAAACGCACTGTAAACAAACGCAATGGGAAACAAATTAAAATTCTAAAAACTACACAACTCAAACTGTGATTACGCTTCTTTATTGCAATCAACGGACTATATTTGGAATGGTCAAATATACCCCAACCCAATTTAAACCAAATTTTAAATTGTTTTGTATCAAAATCATATTGTGACGGGTATTACATTTTTTATGCATGGAGTACATAGTAGTTTGGCTTAACCATAATATGTATGCACTTCTGTCACTTATCAGTCGACTTACCTTAGTTCAATACCATTGTTTAAACAAAGAAGATTTTGAATGTATTTAGGACAAAGTGTTTAATATATTGTAAGTTGTTGGACATATTCTCAAATTTGTGTCTTTTTTACAGACCCAATTTTAAAAGCTAAAATTATCTTAAGACGAAAGTGTGAAGGTGCGAAGCCCAGAGTGTCAAGTTCGATGACAAAGGATAATTTGTATTTAATTGTTATATTAACAAATTCAGCAAATCGGTGGCATTAAACTGTCATTCAGTTAACAAACTAAATACAAAGTCGCTGAGAAAGCGTACTGTAAATCAATGTTAAATTAGAATATAATTATCTTCTTTTTTAAATTCAAGTGGAGACTTCGTAATATTATACATAAATATGTATGCTATGCAAATACTTGGAAATGTATAGTTTATTATAAAATACAAAATAGGGTATTTAAATCAGCCCACAACACTTTTCTTCAGGGGTCACTAAACGGAAACCAATCTGCTCTGCTACTCCCAGCAGCAAATCTATTATCAACATCTATGGCATAGGTCAGCAGAACTAGGTAATAAAAGTAAACGATTGATTTTTTTATGTTTAATGTCTGAAAGGTTCATATAATCTTGTTCTTATTTCAATAGATATACAGTCTCTTTGTAAGAGAATATAAAGAAAGTCTTTGTCACTGGCAGGTTGCAAATTTTTAAAGCTGGTGGGATTTTTTTAATGTCAATATGGTAATGGTGTTGATTTTCTTATCATAAAGCGCTGTAAGGTAAAATTGTGTGAATTCCTTAACTATTTGTAAATGTATCACATACTCGTGATTGATAAGTCGTGAAATACTATTATATGTAATATGTATCATTGTCATTTTTAAACAAACAAAAACAAAGATAGCATTTTGATTTAGGAAATATCATATTTATCCTTCTTTAACATTAATAATTTCCAATCGCAGTATTTCGTCCAAAAACTTCCTAAAAAGTGAAAATTAGTGAAAATATCATGATATATCACCATTCAATTCAATACTGTGTGTTTGATAGTCGCATACACAGCAAAATGTGCCACATACGTTTCACATACGTGTGTTAGACATACGTGATACATTCCATACGTTTTACGTATATGGATCCAACGTACGTTTTTCACATGAATTACATACATATCACATGTAAATTGCTTAAAATTAAATTACTTGAATATTTTTAATTTTTCAGTTCATTCTTGATATACTTCATTTTGCTGCTTGAATCACTTCAATTGATTACTCAGTGGATCTTTGAAACATTCATTTTGCATTTCCAGCTACTTGTTAATCTAAAATTAGTGTTACAGAAAAAAGACAGTTTCGAGATTAAAAATGAATTTAATTCCTTGACTGATTACATTTAGATTTATATCGTTGTCATTTTTCTGTGCTTTAGTAGTTTCTGGTAAAAAAACAAAGAATTTTACATTAAATTTCATTTTATGATAATTAAAGTAAAATTTACAAATGCCTCGGTTGCTTTTTTATTCAACAATATTGTTAAAGAATAACAGGATCCATTTAGATTTTATTGCAATACAACATGAAGAAAGTTTACAATTGTTAATAATTTTTTCTTTTATTTGCAAGCTCATAGAGAGAGAGAGGGAGAGAGAGAGAGAGAGAGAGAGAGAGAGAGAGAGAGAGAGAGAGAGAGAGGGGACAAAATAGAAGGTCAATCACATGTATTAATTTGACAAAATAAGTTTTTACCTCTAGTATATTCATCCTGATTTTTGTCCACCTTCAACTTCTTCCTTTTTAATGTTTTCCCATGACAATGCTTGTTTGAACTTCTTTCTAAAATATTAATACAAACTTAAGTACATACAATCATTAGAGTTTTTGAATACACGATAAAAAATATAATTCATACATGTAAGCGGAAAACAACGTATGCAGGTAAATATTTTTTTATGCAAATAAGCCTGAATCATTTGGGTGAAATGATATTCTAAAGTACACTTACACATAGTTTCACATAGTCCCTAGCAAAGAGAGAGTGTGTGTGCATGCATTGGGGGGGGGGGGGGGGCAACTCCTTGATAATTCACTTTTTATCTGAAAATTTAAGAAAAATCTTTGCTGCAACAAAAAAAAAATTAGAGGGGTATGGGGTTGGAGGGGGGGGGGTGACTGGATACATGTCTGTATTAATCCTTATCCTTATCTAAATTGAATTACCTTAATCTGTCACTAAATTAGCAACCACATTGCAACTGTCTTCCCCTGCGAGATGAAATTCATGATTTTAAGAACTTTAATGAACCGTTCATGAAGTTTCATGATGTATTCATGACTGGTTCATAACTGGTTCATAAAGGTGGTTCATGAATTTTATTCATGAATATATTCTTAAAATGTAATTCATGAACAAATAACGAATATACAAGAATACAGGAAATACCTGGTATTCAATAGTTCTAGGTATTGAACATTCGTGAATTTTCATGAAGTTCTAATTTACGAAATTTATAATTAATTTCAAATACTTTTATAAATAACATAGTTTTCTCTAGTATTCAGAACACTATCTTTTTTTTTTTTTAAATTATACATATTAAAATATTAATATTAAAACACAGTCTTCATGAACATTCATGAATATTCATGCAAACACCTATATAAATGTGGCATCTTTAATTTTGAAAAAGAAAGATGTGATATATTATAGTTACTTTATTTATTCAATTCTAAGAAACATGTAAATTCATTGACAACAGCGAAGGTCTCAGACATCATGATCAAATGGTCATTACTAGATCCTAAATTTGACGCTTAATTTCTTCATTGTTCAATTTATATTTTTTAAAAAAATGACATAATTTATTAGTGAATAATCAAGCTTTGCAGATGATACATTATGGCAATTTTATGTTGTTAAAAATCTTGTAAACTAAACTGAAAAAGTGAAATAATTTAAAACTTTGCATATTTCTTTGGAAAAAAGATTTAGAATACGTTGAATTCTAACTTGTTAGAAGTACATTGTATATCAAGTTTATTAAAGACGTGGTAGGTTGTCAGTCTATCATAGAAGCATAAATACACACAAGACGAAGTGCATCTGTTCCTGGGAGAACGACAGAGAAAATGTTCCGAGCACATTCGGTTGAAATTTGGAACCCGTCGAGTTTAGAACCTTTGCGGTTTCTTTGTAAAAGGCATTACTGTTGCACACATCTGAAAGCGATTCATTCTAAGAAGTTACAAATCCGTTATGTAAATATTCCGTTGAGAACTTCCAACAATTCATTTCTGATTAGCTGTTTAAACTCAGACAACTACCGTTACTACACTCCGAGTTTCGAGGAGTCCGCCATTGTTTATGAGGTGTCATGTCGATTCGCCTCCGTTACAAAAACACACTGAACTTCAATTTGTCAATTACTTAATGATAAGCAATAATGAAAATATTACTTTAAAACATTAATGCAAATTATAGAAATAAAGTATGAAAGAATATTTAATTGAGTGTAAATAATTTTTAAGTTCCAAAACCTTGAGGGTTCAAAAACGAAGGGGGTTGAAGTTTAAAAGACACAACTTGTGTAAACCGAACGATGTTAAATCGTACGTTTCTTCAATATCAAATATAATAATAAAAACTTAAGCATTTTATAATTAGTTTCATTTAAAGATATTTTTTGATTATTATTAACATATGTTAAAAAAATTATTTAACTAAATGAAAGAGTCTCAGAATACACAGTCAACGAGTTGTTTTGATTCTATTACGTCTCTTCCGCCCAGTGATTACGCGTTTTGAATGAAAGCAGACGGATCTTCAACATGAGCAATGGATTAATTAAGCATGGAACATGCTAGAAGATAATGCAGCAGATGTAGTTCAAAGTAATGGTATTAAAGGTAATATAGTATGTATACATGTATATTGAAATAACCTTTATGAGGGAGTCAAAACGTAAGATTAAGTTGTGTTCATTTTTTCAAACATTTCAAAATGGCGGTTTTTAATTTGTAGTGAAATTCTTTTTTGACTAACTTATAAGTTTTAACTACATAATTGATAATAAATTACACATTTGATATACCTAAATCGGTGCAATTACAAGGTAAAGTTATATGCTGATGTCATTTGAGTTAATACAAATTTTTTTTTACTCTAGAATTATGCAGTGAAACCAGAATATTAGACAGCCCTTAAGATAGTGATCATTGAACATAAATTTCAGTAAGTAAAAATAAATACTATTGCAAGTAATTGAAAATTTCTAATAGAATGGCCAATATCATTTACAAATTTGAAAACAGTTATAGTTTCATCGTAATAAATTAAAGAAGTATTTTATTCGAGTATATAGATACATTGAAATGGATTGAACAACAGGCATAATGCCTATTTATGTTTTCTCCTGAATTTTTCATCTTGTTTCATCTTGAGTTGTTTTATTTTTCTGCGATATCACTTTTTCTAGGGTAGGCACTCTCATTCTTAAGCTCTAGTGCAATTTCAGCATTATCATTTGATAAAAATATTTGAAATAAGAATTAAATGATATGATTGAATGATTAGTTGATGTTCCAGATGTTTTAAACGACAGGTCATAATTATACTACTATTTGTCATATTATTTTTGTACAGTACAGAGGTACAACTCTTCTGCCACCGAAGGGGCTATATGTGAAGCCTGAAGAATTGCCACCAAGAAATATTGTCACCAAGACACCCTGGGTTTGTAGAAAATAATCATTTAAAGAATGGAGCATTTTACCTACCATGCAGTAAATGCACATTGCAATAAATGGAATACAAGTGAAATCAACATGAGCAGAGGCAAGGAAGATGCAACAAAGGAAGATTTCATAAAGAACATATTGATAGTTATCAACTAGTAATCATATTCTAATGTCGCTTATATTTCAAATCATTGCATATTAATATGTCAATTCTAATATTGTAACATTCCTTTAATTTAGCTAATGAGTTAGTATTGATATCATTACCTGTTGTGTTTTAAAACAACTTTATCAAACTTGCTTATTATTTAAAGTGATAGTCAGCTAGTACATACGAATTATGTGATACTTAAGATATTGTCTCATTATTCTTCAATTTTTTATAATAAAGTATTTTATATTTGATTTTTTAGGAGATTTTACCTTTTTATATACAAAATGTAGAAGGTAGGAATAGTTCATGAATTTTATTTATGAATTATTCATGAATAAATTTCATAATGATATTCATGAACAGTTCATGAAGATTCATTAAACTTATTCATGAACAGTTCATGAAGATCCGATGAACTTATTATTGGACATTCATCAAATGATGAAGCTTCATGAATATAACTGTTCATGAATTATTCATGAAAAATTATATTCATGAATATTCATCAACATTTTTTCATGAACAAAAATTCATGACTTTAAAATGTCCAATAATAAGTTCATGGGATCCTCATGAACTGTTCATGAACATTTCATGAATATAATTCATGAATCATTCAAGGGAAAATCATGAATTGTTCATGATCATCTCGCAGGGGTTTGAACTCCGCGAAGATCTTTTGGATCCTGGATCAATCATTACAAAATCTTCAGGCTACATCAAAACCGATCTTTGAAACGTCTGTATTATATCAATTTGCTACAAAATATAATACATGCATTAGATAAATAGATATATCAAAATTTTACACTTACTTACTAAGAAATACAAATGTACATGTAGGTGTCATGCAACAGATTATCATTAATGATCATGAACACCCAGTGACTTCTACTTTTAATGAAGTATGTCATAGAAATCCATACCTTTGAGTTATTTATTAGGTTGGATTTGTATGGAAAAAAAAATTCCCAGCGGTGTTGATGACCCTTAAAAAATGTTTAAATTGTGAAATGCAATGGTATGTGTACTTACATTATGATTTTATCAATTCAAAGAGACATCTGTCATTGACTGTGTTAGCTAATTGATGTCCTCTTCCAGGGATACGTCAAGCAGCCAATGCATGCCTATAAAAAATTTCAATTACCATGCAATAAGAATACAACTTAATAGAGGCAATTCAATAATCATTTCACTAAGTTGCAATGGAAGACCTACTCGTTACTTTGCCTAGGCTTTGCTTTAGTTTTTCTCTACTTTAAAATATTTCAGTTTTCAAACGCGTCTTATCCAAGATCGACATATATTCTATGGGTCTTAATAGCGAGCGCAGCGAGGCGGCGCGAAGCGCCGCTCGCGTAGCGAGCTCCATAGACAACGTGTACGAACGGAGGAAATTCGAGTTGAAATCTGCACATTGTTCAAAGAAAATTTTGCGGACCCGCGTGAAAACGTTCTACTATCCCAGTGATCCTTTGCGGTGCATAGCAACTTGGCGGAACGGAAAGCGTTTCTAAGGAAAATTTATACCTGTAAATCGCATACATCATTTTCATTTAACAATAAAAAATCCCTTTAAAAACATGAAAGTAAACAACACATATGCTTACGTAAAAAAACTGTACCTATGACGTCATTTCCTTCCCCGAATTTGTCCGACAATTTACGAAAACTGTCGAGCGCAGAAAGTTAAGTATGACGTCACGGTGATCTCGCGTTTTATATTCCCGCGATACATTTAGAGGTGGATCAAGTATGGAACGCCATAGCTGACTTATGTGGCTATTTTATATGTGGATGGTGCTTTATTATATTATGCTGTGGTTATTTCATGTGAAGATGGTGCTTTATTATATGAAGATGGTGCTTTATTATATGAAGATGGTGCCTTATTATATGACGGTGGTGCTTTATTATATGAAGATGGTGCATTTTTATGTGAAGATGGTGCTTTATTATATGAAGATGGTGCTTTATTATGTGAAGGTGGTGCTTTATTTTATGAAGGTGGTGCTTTATTATATGAAGATGGTGCTTTTTTATATGATGGTGCTTTTTTATGTGATGGTGCTTTTTAATGTGAAGATGGTCACTCGGAACTTTATTTTTGAAGACTGAGTTAAACATTTATCATCTCGAAATTTTGAAACTAGAACAAAATTAATACAGTTAAAATCCATTTAATACACAATTGCTAGTTTCTCTTTTTTAGCATAATAAGTATTTATGTTACGAGATGAACTGTACGACTTAATCTCAACTGAATTGACAAATATGATTAATTGAATAATACAATATTTTGTCAGTATTTCTTGACATTTTACTTTTGCCTTTACCACTTATAAAAGGGCCTTCTTTGAGCTATATTTTAGTATAGTAGACCTTTCCCTTACTTTATCTTCAAGTCAAATCCTATCACCTAGGGCATCAGTCTGTTTAAAATCAGATCCTCAATCCGTTCCTTTATTTGTTTTGTTTTTTTTTATAATATTTTGTTTTGAAACACTCAGAATGTGAGCTCTTCCTCCAACTCACCACTTAGGTTAAAGAGGAACGGTCATCAATGACGAAGACCGACTGGGCGATGACAATAACAAAATCAAAGTACTGAAGAACTGACGAGAGTTGATTTTGTCGATGTTAATTTATTTTAAAATCAATGATATGTTATTTTGCATGACAAGTACATGTAGTTTCTAATTTGTATTTGAATTACGCACATTTTTTTAATATGAATTTTTGGATTTTTTCTACAAGAATGTCGAGAAACCCCCCATATGAATCATCTTAAATAAATTAATTCAATCAAACTATGTATCAGTAATAGAAATATTTCTCGAAAATTGTATGGATCCAAGCAATATTGAACTCTATAGTCTCGTTCAACCAAACGCTCGGCTGACACCGTAAATCTCCGACAAGCAAGGGAGACTCTCTGCTTGTCGGAGATTTACGGAGACAGTCGGGCGTCGAGTTGAACGAGACTATATTGAACTCTGGCGTAGGAATACATACGACTACAAAAAATATCTAAATTGTTCGTACCATTTAAAATCTGACTATTTTCAAGCTATTCATAAATAAGTTTCCTTGAAAAACAATGCTTTAGCATACATTACATCGAATTTATCAATTATGTTCAAGAACTAAGTCTTGTCAGCAGCGATGATTTATGATGAGGTCCATACACTGTTTCACTTTCGGTTTGTCTGAGTAACTGCATAGGAGAGTTGATTAAAATCAACTCCCAATTAAGAGCGGATCAAAGATCTTATTTTAATCAGAATGCTAGGACATAACCTTCGCTTAAACACAAATAATTATTAAATTCAATTTTCTGCTTTTAAGGATAACGTTACTAGGCTTTAATTCTTGTAATATTCCGTCATTATATAGTTTTCACTTAATAGATGTAAGTTCGGTTGGGGTAAAGTCGTACACAGCTAGATCTTCTCGATAGCTTATATACTAATCGTGCTAGAAAAAAGAGGAACTAGCAGTAGTGTATCAAATGGATTTTGATCGCATCAATTTTTTGTTTTACTTTCAATATTTCGAGATAATACATAAATAGTTAACCCAGTATTCAAAAATAAGAGGAGTTCCGAGTGACCACCTTCACATTAAAAAGCACCATCATATAAAAAAGCACCATCATATAATAAAGCACCATCTTCACAAAAAAAGCACCTTCACATAAAAAAGCATCATCACATAAAAAAGCACCATCTTCATATAATAAAGCACCATCTTCATATAATAAAGCACCATCTTCATAAACAAAATCACCACCTTCATATAATAAAGCACCATCTTCATATAAAAAAGCACCACCTTCATATAATAAAGCACCATCTTCATATAAAAAAGCACCATCTTCATATAATAAAGCACCATCTTCATATAATAAAGCACCACCTTCATATAATAAAGCACCATCTTCACATGAAATAACCACAGCATAATATAATAAAGCACCATCTTCACATGAAATAGGCACATAAGGCAGCTATGGCGTTCCATAATCAAGCATCTGTACTGAATGTAACGTGTAGGAAGTACACAGTAGCCTGAGTCACCGTTAATACTGATACTGCGCTCACTATTAACGGGAACTCTTTTGCTGATTAGTTTTGTTTTGATGATTTTTTTTTGCTGAGTAAATACACATGCAAGTTCCATGCTAAATTTATTGTCATATTGATCCAATCATTGTATACGTTAGGTAGGTGACAAAAATTTATTAAAAAAGAAAAGTCTATAATCATAATCATTATTAGATCTACGTGTAGCCACGTCATTTTGTAATGAATAAATAAAAGAAAAAAATTAAGTGTTAAAATATCTACATGTATTTGTTATACTTGCATATGTGGTCAAACCTTTCAATAATATTGGATATCACAAACTAAAAAAAGGGAGAGGGCACATGTCTACAACGCTTATATAGCGTACAAAAATTAAAAAGATTAAAAACAAAATTGATGTCACAGAGGAAAATTAAAACACCGGTAACAACAAGGAACAAAATGAGAAATAACACAGACACACAATTTATTGATTTTAATGATCATTATTAAAAGGTAAAGAAGAGATAAAAAATAAAAAAAACCGGCTTTGTGTTTATCAAAATATTTTAACAAGTCTGTTTAACATTTTATTAATGCTCAGTGGTAGTTTTTTGTTTAAGTGTTTAAACCTAGGAAGGGACCATTGGAATAAAAGTTTGATATCTTCCGGTTCCTTGCGGTGGTAAAAGTTTTCGAGACAAAGCCAAAGTTTTTTGGTTTGGTTAAGTCCACGGGTTGCATTTAACAATGATGACAGATGTGTGACTCCTTCTGCGCTCGCCCCAACGGTCACACCGTAAAACATATTAAGTATTGATTCATCTAAATTAACTAATTAAAACCAAATAGCTGCTTAGTTGTAGCTCTCTGGGAACCATCATTTTATCGTTATTAATTCAACCCGAATTTTCCCGGAGAACACAGTTACAGCTCCGTGCTACATGTTTACTCTTTTGACATCGGTAATTGTACGATGTAATTTTCAAATGCAAATAATAACAACGAATGCTTGACAATCATTACCTCTGCTAAATTCATCCTGCAGTTCGATCTTCTGCCTCCGTGACGTAAAAATGTGACGTATATTTTGTCATCGACAAAACTAAAACCGATTTCGTATTAATTCCGGATTTGTTATCGAATTAATTTTAAGGATAATTGTGTTTGCCTGGGGGAGGGGGATCCGAGGCATATTTGCGATAATTTTACTGTGTAAATTTCATTAACTTTCATTTTCGGGGGGGGGGGGGGGGGGGGAGTTGGGATCCCTTCGACCCCCCCCCCCCCGCCCCCTCCACGCATGCAGATAATTTTAATGTAAAGTTATTCAAATGCATGCCTTCACACATATATAAAACATGTATATTATTAACGCACGTGTTACATATGGTTTTTAGAACTCATGTTAACCATGTGTTTATTAACATATGTGTAACATATGGTTGAGATCTACATATGTAAAACATATGGTTCACATATGTTTAACATCTGTAAAATCTAACGTATGTTAAACATATGTGATGTTGAACGTAATGTTATCACACGTATGTTAACCATGCGTTTCTCAACATATGTGTAACGTACGGTTTGACTTCACATGTGTGTAACGTACAGACCCTGAAACGTGCTACTACACCTCTAAACGAACCGTACCGTTCCGTGCAAGAAACGAACCGTACCGTTCACAAAACGAAACGTACCGTTCACAAAGCGTACCGTACCGTTCACAAAACGAACCGTACCGTTCACAAAGCGAACCGTACCGTGCAAAAAGCGTGCAAGATAATTTATGCAAGACCCGCCTCCAAACGGACAAAAAAGCGTACCGTACCGTGCAATAAGCGTGCAACTTCCATATACGGCTTATTGACCTAATGTCTTTCGATGAATACGGACGGATATCATCGCTGACCAGATAAGTTCAATATTTTGCTAGATTTTTTATACGGATTAGATAACACATACAAAGATTTAAAACTGTTATTCTTATTAAAACAGTCACAAAAATATTTCCTTTCTTAGACCGTAATCATTTCTTTGTTTTTCGACAAAACTTGCATCGCCGATTTCTTAAACACTGTAAACTATTAACGTTCACACAAGTCGTGGTTATACTATTTTGATTGTTTTTATGAAATGTTTGAAACATTGGGTACAGACTGGAATTCTCAGGAGAGAGAGAGATCGTTACCGAGACGTTAAAAAAGTAGCGTATGTTTAGAAATAAATACACTATGACTAAACAAAGGTTGAAATTTATATAATTTTATATCCTTTTTAAATAAAAAAAAGAAAAGAATGTCGACTTAAGTTACGCAGACCCCAAAAATTGTCGGGGCTTTCAACGTGAAGTTGTGATCTGTAATCGTAAATGGGTATCTTTTAATTAATTTGTTCTTAGATAAATTCAAATTAATTTACCAAATATATTTATTAGTCAATTGATATATTATCAAAATTCAAATCAATTTAAGTCATGCGCTTTTTTTCTAAACAAATTAAATATATGTGATGTAGTGAATGACGACCACATATTACCGGTGACTCGAGTGATTTGTTCTTGAGCTATTTATGTACCAATAAATAAACAAAAAATCACTCATATGATAAATTGTAAATAAATACATGTACAAAATCTTAGTAAATTAAATGCAAGCATTGAACGGGAAAAAGTACACGCGTTCTATATTATTGATTTCAACTTTATTTCCTGCTTAGCTGGTAATGGCGTCGTGATTTCACATGAACAAAAATCACCCGTGCGAAACACGTGTACAGAAGCTGATCTTTGGTTCTATACACAATAGGTGTTATTGTCTTTCTTTGTTTTTTAGCAGTTAGTAACTCTGTATATTTGGACGCTTAAACAGGTGTACACGAGATGCCGGTATTCACACCTTTCCACGGACACGTGTTAGGTAGGTCATCACAATCTGTCGTGTGTATAGTCTGAATATATCTTACTTCTACTTTGTTAGTTTCATGGTTTTTCTTAATCTCTATAAAACAAAAGAACTGTCTGTAGAAATGGACACAAACAACTACACGTAAGACTATCGGCGCGTGGATCCGTAGAACAATTCAGCGACTCTATACATGCGGGATTTTCACATATTAACTTGCGATAAAAATATCATTTACTGGGTACATTAATGTACCAAAAAATGATTAATTACATCATAAATAGTTGAATGATATAACAAGTACATGTAAGCACAAACACAGCTCTTTTAAAATTTATTTTCAATCTAATATGCTGTGATGTGAAATAGCGTCGAAATTTTAACCGTCGAGATCAATCTATATGTACATCGTCCACTGTACAAACTAGTCATTGTGTTGAACTCGTTGTGAAAACCATGTGTCTAAAATAAATGAATTCAATTCATACAAATAAAAATCTAATAATTCCAAATGGTTTGCACACAATCACATACACCCTCAGATTGAGAGAGAGAGAGAGAGAGAGAGAGAGAGAGAGAGAGAGAGAGAGAGAGAGAGAGAGAGAGCTTGTGTTGTGTTTTGATTATAATACAATGTACTTTAATTAAAGTTTTATCACTGAACTTAATTATTTCGCTTTAGGTTGCTATAGTTGGTCATTTGACCGGGATTTTATCTCAGGACTCCACGTGCTTCGCCTGTCAATCAGTTGAAGTGTAACAGTACAGATCACGTCATGTGCCGCGTGCTACTTGGCTCCTCCTATATGGCTAGAAGAAATTTGTTTTATGTTATCTTAAATCCCTATTTAAAAGAGTGTTCTTATTCTAAATTATTCAAAATAATTTCTTTCCGATTTCATGAATATAATTCATGTACTGGCGATCAGAGTCGTTTTCCCTCGCTGTCGTATTATTTTTGTTACTACATAAATTCTTATATATCTATCACTTTTAAAATTCATTTGTTGATTACCGGGTATTTTTTCGTGTCCTGTTTACAACAAGTATGTGTGTAAAAAGGTAAATAAAATATGAACTGGTCAGTCAGCATTTGTAAAACGTTAGCTAAATCGCATGCACACAGTGAAGAGCGGACACTTGTTCAACAGAATGATAAATATCGCCATTATATATATAAAAGTTATTGACTTGTTGTGTATATCCAGTTGTGTACATATCGTAAGAGATATGTTACATGTTCATGTATAGTTTAACGGAAAATCAAAAACTAATAGTCATATTTTGACTATACACGCGATCTTAGTTCAGATAAGAGAAGCGATAACGGTTACATGTAGATATGATCTGTGTATACGAACAAGTGCAGAAAATCATAGAATCAATATTTAAATGAATAAAAATTCGTGTCAAAAAACTATATAACAGTTGAATTCAAGATTTCTTATCTGAAATTCATTGTTTGTCTTATCATTAATTTTACATCGTCTATTCACTAGAGCAATCGGCGATCGACAATAGTACTACAGTAATACGCAATAAAGAATGATTATACGAATTATGAATAATAACAACTAGCCGAGAATCAAGACAACGATAAACGAAACTAAAGAAATATCGGAATAAAGTCGGGGCAATTTTTCATAGCAATTTTAAATTGATTAGAAATATTTATTGACTTCAACTCAAATACATATATAGAAATAAAAACTTAAGATGCTTTGTAAAATTATCGACAGCTCGCTGAATTAACAAAAATATATCGGATTAAAGTCAAACACCAAAATATTATATATCATACCCAAATGTTTTAAAATTTGAAGCATTGTTTAATGTATCAAACAAAAACAACTTATAATTATTGAGAGAGTTAGCTCTCTTGGTTAATGTACATGTACTAATCCTTCTTCACAATGTAATTTTTGTATAGATCTTCTCTACACTGTAAACACAGTTTATCGAGAATAAAGTTCATTGTCATTGTTTCTCCGTTTTTGATACGTTGCGTGAAACGTATACTCAGTGACAACCGGGAAGCGGAGGTAATTTTAATTTTGATCAGTCTGTTATTATAAGTTTTTAAGTCTTCAGTGAACAAAAATATATCATACCTAAATGGAAACCGTTAGGCTCACTAGTAGGCTTTCTTAGTTAATAAATTTAAACAGAGTAGATATACGTTCATCTAATTTATAGCTATAAAAATGTAAGAAAGAAAATGAAATCATTTCTTTTATTAAATGCATTGAAACTATTAAGGTATTTGTTCAATTTCCCGCAATTTCCCGGTTTTAATGATCGCGGCGCCGTTCCAATATGTTTAAATATTTTTAAATTGTGTACATGATTTTTAAACTATCAATTCGATAACAAACAATATTACCAATTACCGGTGACGTATTTACTGCATGTGGCAATTGCAAATGATGTATACATATACTTGTACATACAATTGTGTGATGTACCAGGCCGGGTATGTGACATATTTTACCCATATACATATATTTAAATAATTAACCCCTATTTATGATCACCGGTACATTAATTAATTAGCCTCAAGATTTTACTCTTACTTACATTTATCGTTAATTTGTAGACGTAACATTTTTGAAACCCAGAGGTAGGAAATAATAATTTGAAAATGAATTACAAATGTAAATTAATTTTATTCACTAGACTTATCGTATACTCGTACATACTAAGATTCAACGCCTTTAGAAACCCTGACGTGCACCTAGGCACACGACACACCTGTTGTGTATATCTTGTATATCCTGTGTTAGTTCCAGGGGTTTTCTTAAGTTGGAAAAACAATAGACTTTAATTAGATACACACACACATGCACATGGGCACACAACACAACTGTTGTATATATCTTGTATATTCTGTGTTAGTTCCAGGGGTTTTCTTAAGTTGGACAAACAAAAGACTCTAATTAGATATACACAAACGAACAAAACTATGTCTAGACAAACAAAGCAGTAATATCCTGCTCGATATAACAAAGGCAGTTGAGAGTCTTTTCATCTTTAACATGTATCTAGCAGATCTAGAGTTAGACCTAGAAATAATGAAAATTGAAAAAAATACAAACCTTAATCCGATTATCAAATTAATTCATGCATTTTTGGTTCATTATCTTTATTTTGTTTAATAACCGGATGAACTGAGAGAGAGAGAGAGAGAGAGAGAGAGAGAGAGAGAGAGATTTATTTCACCGATTAATTTATAATAGGAAACAAACATGCTTTAATTAGTTTTAGGCACAGATTAAGATACAGAGACTGCGCTCACCCCTACAATAATTTTGAAACCCCCCAAAAATTATTAAGAATTTTATGACGGCAATCTGTGTCCATCGGAGCGGTGTTGATGATAGCGATCTGTGTTTAATGGAGTGACAATTAAAACCGCCTGAAATACCCCCTCCCCCTTCCTTGGAAATTATATTATCACTCGGATGACCCCCTCCCATCCCTATAAAAGAGCTTTTGCATTTAATAAATGTTTTTATTGTTCAGCTTGATCAAACTTGACTTAAAGGGAACTTAAAGATGGTTTAAAGACAAATTAAAGGGAGCGTAAATGCCACTTAAAGATGCTTAAAGGTGGCTTAAAGATGGCTTAAAGGTGAATTAAAGAAGTTTGGACATTAAGGACCTATAAGCTCAGCTTAAATGTGATTTAAAGGTGGCTTAAAGATGGTATATCCTTTAAGCCACCTTTACGCCACCTTTAAGGACTTGCTTAAAGATTGTTTTTCGCCCTGTGTATATCACATTGTCTCGAGTCATTCCGAAAATGTATCTATTTTATTATATAAAGATTACAAGCAGAATTGTCAAAAAATCATGTTTGGTAGCAAAATAAAACTATAATAGTACAGATTATATTTATCTACTCGAATGGAAATTTTGAATTTGCCAGCAGTGTGAATGCTTATCAATACTTTGTCAATATACCTGTGCATATTAAACTTTTAGATAGTTATACTCATATAATAAGAACGTATTCACTTAATATCAGTTATATTAGTTCATTGCGGTTCATTGTGATTCATTGTAGTTAAAAATCATCCCCCAAAATTAGGGATAGCGCGGGGTTTTGCCTTGAAAAATGATAATAGCAAATTATCAACCATCTCAAAAATCAATAAAACGAAATACAAATTCAAAGTAAAGCAACATTGACCTTAAAGAAGATAGAGGTAGGATAAGGTGCCTAGGAGGAGTAAACATCTTCTGCTGACCGGTCACACCCGCCGTGATAAAACGGAAAAGTCCGTAGACAATTAGGTAATTAAATATGGTTTAACAATTAGTATAAAAAATAGCCAGTCAGCATGCGCCCCAGTCGAAGATTGTATTTGGTGACAAGGTCGTTGTATCGACCATAGAACTTACGAAAAGATTACTTCAAACTAGACCGTTGATAGTCCTGTTTAACAACTTAATTGTCAGTAGCTTGCCTCGCCTTAAAAACTGTTCATACGACGAGCTTGCCCTTGTGTATTGAATTGGCTGAGAGACAAAACCATATGTGCAGATGGTGAAGTTTTACTACTACATAAGTAAGGAAATTTGACTATAGAAAAATTGAAGTAATCGCGTTTATTATAACGTTTTTTTATTAGGTTACCATCAATATCTCGCAAGCAGTGGACCAGGTTTCGTGCCCTTGCCCCAGAATCCAATCTACATCCGATTCCTATTCTGGAAGATTTTAAAGGAATGATATCACAGCTGAAATTAAACGCCTGACGCTCAATTCAGTTGCTTTGAATACAAGTAATACTTAATCAACTAGCCTTAAGGGTTTCGAGCAATTTAGATCGTCATATGAACTACGTCAATTTTGGCCTCCCCCCGTTTCACACATATCAATGTTTATTGCTCATCTGTCGCTAAAAGGTTTAGCGCACGCTACAATTTCATCATATATTTCAGGAATTGGTTTCAAATGCAAGTTATTGGGGGTTTCTGACAACACACAAAATTTTTTGATAAGAAAATTATTGGAGGGAATCAAAAGGTCAAAACATTCAAAAGATTGCAGACTCCCTATTACAAAACACATTTTTGAGAAACTTGTTAAAACAACATCTTTAGTATGTTCGTCAAATTTTGAGGCTATTCTTTTTTCAACGGCATTTTCAGTTGCTTATCATGCTTTTTTGGGAGTTGGGGAATTTACTTTAAGTCCAAACCAAACCAATCAAGTTATTGCCTTTGGTCATTTAAAATTTGTAACAAATCGAAACTCCACGGTAGATTACATAGAGCTTATAGTTCCTTTTTCTAAAACGGATCAAACTGGAAAAGGGGAATCCGTAATTTCGGAACCAACAAAAAATTATGTATGTCCTGTATTGTGGTTGACAAATTATATAGCTATGAGACCAAAGATAGGTGGTCAGTTATTTGTGCATTTAGATGGCAGTCCTCTCACAAGGTTCCAGTTTTGTTCAGTATTAAACAAGTCGCTTGAAGATGCTGGTTTTCCAAAATCTCTTTACAAATCTCATTCCTTCCGTATTGGGGTGGCGTCAGACAGTTTTTCGGACGGTCGTTCAGAATTGGAAAATAAAAAGCAAGGTAGATGGAGTTCCAATGCCTTTAAAAGCTACATTAGGATTAAGTAACTTTTGTTCATATATAGATCTATAAATATAAATATTCTATCTATATAGGTAGTGAAAAGGTTGTTTGGATTGTTGGTTCCTCACTAATTAAATGTGCGTTCTACTCCACAAAGAACTCCATAGATGTTGTTAATTTGGGATTAAGACGAAGAAATTACAGAGTTTTATGGCAAGGAAAATGAGGCATGAAATGGTTTGACCTTATTCCAAAAATTAGGCTTTTGTCAAGGTACGAATCCCCATCTGATATTTTGATTATCCATTGCGGTGCAAATGATATTTTTTGATAATATATGGCATTTTTATACTAGTATTTGAAGCATTTTTGTTTAGTTTGTTTATATTGTAAAGAAAAATTCATCTGCTTTAACATTACTATATAATTTAATAAAAATAAAATCTGTTTAATCTGTTTTAAGTTTTTAACATATTTTCTATTATTTTGAGAATGCAACCACGTAAGAAATCCCATTCCGTTGACAAAGGGACAGGGGAGTCAAGAGTAAAGCGTAGATCTGTTTACTCGGGAAAGGCCAGATTACCAGGCAAAAAGAAACCCCAGACTTCAAATGCCGAAAAATCTGGAGGACTATACTTCGACCACAACAATCAATGGATACAATCGCCTTTGATACGGATGGAGCCGCCACAGGTCTGGAACAAGTAGTGTCATAGGTGGCAGAGCGGATGTTGCCGGAAATAAATAAAAAGATAGAAACGATCATTTCTCAGCGGCTGGACACATCCATAGATGAAGGTACCAAAATCTCGTCTAATTCAGATTTATCTGTTTCGAGCGAAGTTATTTGTTTCGATACAATTGAACCACCTTCATGTTTATCTGGTTCACCGAGTATAATTAGTTTCCATGATGATCTAGCTATGCACATTCCACAGTTAGTTAAGCAAAAAATCATGAAAGGTGAATTCATTGAGCTGAATACACTCCTGAATAAGCAGGCATATTTTGACACACAAGAAAGTAGAGTTCTATTCATGAATGGGCAGCTTACTTTAAAACCTACAAATGTAACCAAAATTACTAGTATTGATGCTTGGTTAGATGCATTTTATATATATATATATATATATATATATATATATATATATATATATATATATATATATATATATATATATGAGTATTTATTTGTCATCACATGTCGATCAAACCCTCTGTCTCATCAAATACATGGCCAATGTCAAACTCGGTGCTAGCCGAGTTTCTGGGGGTTTAGGCTGGAGAGAATATGACCGACAATTTCGTTTAAAAAGAGCAAAAGACAACAATATTTCATGGGGGGAAATTGATCAAGAGTTATGGTTACTTTATATTACCCCCAAGAGCAATACTCAGTGTGTATATAAAAATACTCTGAGCAAACCAAAATTCTGTTATGAATACAACAACAAAGGTTTCTGCCGTGTTCAAAATTGTCAATATCAGCATCAATGTCTCAAGTGTCAAAGCAAACATCCTGCTATTCATTGTTCTGATAAGCAAGTTGTACATAAGTTACCAAGATCAAGAGCTTTTCAAGCGCCCCAGCCAATCTCATCAACTTTTCGCCAGTCAGGCAACAAATATCAAGCAAACTCCTTTCGTAAGAATAGGTTCAACTCCAGTTAAAGTTGACTTAATGTGCCCATATTTATCAGTATATCCAAACAAATCTATAGCTGATAAATTAAAAAACGGATTTAGATTTGGGTTTTACCTTCATTATTAGGGCCCTAGAATTTCTACGACCTGCACAAATTTATTTTCTGTTAAAGATTACCCAAAAGTTGTTAAAGAAAAAATTGATAAGGAAATTGCTTTGGGTCGTATAGCTGGCCCTTTTAATTATGAGCCATTAGGTAATTGAAGATTATCACCTATTGGTGTTGTTGCAAAGAAGGATGGAGGATGGCGTCTGATCCATCACCTATCTTATCCCTTTGATTATAGTGTTAATGATTTTATAGATACAGAAGATTGCTCAGTGCATTATACCTCTTTTGACGAGGTTGTAGATATGATAGCGAAACTTGGATCAGGAGCCTTTTTAGGGAAAATGGATGTTAAATCAGAATTTAGGCTACTTCCCGTTAACCCTTCAGACCACCAGTTACTTGGTTTCAAATTTAATAATGATTATTATTACGATATGTGTCTACCAATGGGCTGTTCTATTAGTTGTGCCTTGTGGGAACAATTTGCACATTTTATACAGTGGGTAGTTGAAGAAAAAACTGGAATTCACACTTTGAACCATTATTTAGATGACTTTATATTCGCTGGGAGTATATTTGAAATTTGTGATTTGTTAATGTCTTCATTTAAAAATACGTGCGATGAATTTTGCATCCCACTTGCAGAAGAAAAATCAGAAGGCCCTAAAACTGTTCTTACATTTTTGGGTATTGTTATCGATACAGATAAAATGGTTATCAGAATTCCAAACGAAAAAATAATCGTTTTGGAGAATTTACTACAAGTTATGTTACGGAAAACAAAAACTTCGCTTAGAGAATTACAATCTTTGGTAGGCACTCTAAATTTTTGTGCAAAAGCTATTCCATCAGCAATGGCCTTTAACAGAAGATTCTGTGATGCCATGTGTGGAATTAAACATCTTGGTCATTTTATTAGATTAACGCTGGGAATGAAATCAGACCTCCAAGTTTGGTTAGATTTTTTACACAATTTTAATGGTAAATTAAATTTTATGGATGTCAGTTGGTTATCAAATGACCAACTGCACCTCTACACTGATAGTACAGGCAATCATCAGTTAGGTTGCGGCGTATACTTTCATGGTCAATGGGCATATTTTAGTTGGCCTCAAAGTTGGATAGAGCAAAATATTATGTTAGATATAACATTTTTAGAGTTGGTGCCGATTGTCCTTGCCTTTTTCTTATTTAAAACTCAATTTCACGACAAAAAGATACTATTTCACACTGACAATAAGGCTTTGGTTTCTATTTTGAATAAGAAATCATCTAAATCACTCAGAGTTATGGAATTGGTTCGACCTTTAGTACTACATTCCATTGTGAACAATATTTATTTTAAAGCTTGTCACATTAATTAGACAATCTTCTTCTCTAATATCATATATATTTGTTAAAATCTAAATGCATGATAATGATATCCATGAAGCCCTCAACCTAAGTTGTGAAATTCATGACCCTTTGGTCAGTGGTTTAGGCTCTAGGGTGGGGCCAATATGGCCATATAGTAAAAATGTTTTACATCTTAGAAAATCTTCTACTCTACTCCCATATATTTTTGTTAAAAACTAAATGCATGGTTATGATGTTCATGAGGCGGCTCTTTACCTTAATTGCAAAATTCATGACCACCCGGTCAGGGGTTCAGGCTCTAGGGTGGAACCCAATATGGCCAAATTGTAAAAAAATGTTATAAATCTTAGAAAATCTGTATATCTACTATCAGTTATATTTGTTAAAAACTAAATGCATGGTTATGATGTTTATGAGGCGGTCCTCTACCTTAATTGCAAAATTCATGACCACCCGGTCAGGGGTTCAGGCTCTAGGGTGGGGCCAATATGACCAAATAGTAAAAAAATGTATTAAATCTTAGAAAATCTTTTTATCTACTATCATTTATATTTGTTAAAAGCTAAATGCATGGTTATGATGTCCATAAGGCCCCCTACTAAAATTGTGGATTCATGACCCCTCCGTCAGTTGTTCAGGCTCTAGGGTGGGGCGAATATGGCCAAATAGTAAAAATGTTTTAAATCTTAAAAAATCTTCTTCTCTACTCCCACACATGTGGGCAAAAAACTGAATACATGGTTATGATATCCACAATCTCCTTTACCTAAATTATGAAATTCATGGCCCCTGGGTCACGGGTTCAGGACATGAGGGGGGAGGCAATATGGCAATATAGTGTTAATGCATATAATGTTTAAAAATCTTCTCTATTTTCACACATCTGTATAAAAAGCTGACTAATACATATGTTTACCAGGAAGTCATCTACTGAAATTTTCATTTTCATGTCCCCTCAAGGATGGGTTTGGACTCTAGGGCAGGGCCGAAATGGATGTATAGATGTTAATGCATAGAACGTTAAAAAATTATCTTCTTTACTCCCACACACCTGAAAGGAAAACTGAATTCATGATTTTGTAGACCAGATCTTTTAGTTTTTCACAAAAATTATAGGTTGAAATGTGGTCGTCATTACAAATTTATAATTTTTCTACTCAAGTATGAAACCTGATTAATTAGATGCATATATGAGACTCCATGACAACTTTGTGTATGGGATAAATGCTACTCAGGTGACCGTTAAGGCCAATTGGCCTCTTGTTTCAAAATATCAATGAAATATCATATTTGATACTTGTCACAAAATATGATTTCATGGACAATTTCGAATGATAATATAATATGTACTATCTATATATAAATCATAAAGTGAAAACATGTATTTCAAAATCACTTTTCTGAATAATATAAATTAGTACCAATACGGCAAAATAAGTTTTGGGTTATAAAACTTGTGCCAGTTGTATCTTTTAGGAAAATCAATTAAGAGGCCGTGATTGAAGCAAAATACATATAAAAAGAGAACTGTTTTCTTCTGATAAATTTGATGATTGTTTCAAATTTTTTATCATTAAGGTTATTTGCTCTATTCATAATAATCTTAAAAGCATGCTAATAGCAAAAATAAAATACTGAAAAAATAAAATTGTTTTAAGAGCATTGATTTAAATAACAGGATCCGGTTGTATCAACGGTTCATTAAATTTAATGTGTTATTAAGCCTAATGAATCATTAAATTCTAAACAAATCATTAGTTAATAGTCACATTAAAGGTTGTTGTACAAAACCGTTATTAAAGGTTTGTAAGTTAACGCAGCATTAAAATATTAATGAGTCATTAAAGCTTTCTTATTCTTTTAATATTACCCATAATGCTATGCTCGTCAACTTCCGGGGCGTCTGCTTTGTTTGTAAACATTCTGGCAGGATGACAGACGCCGACGTCCAAACAAAGTCAGGTAGAAACAGGGGGAAAAATTTTTATACAAGCGAAGTTCAGCTACTTGCTGACCTGGTGGAAATAAATATCAACATAATTAATAGCAAATTTACGAATACCATCACTAACGAAAAAAAGAAGAAAGTATGGGAAAATATCACGTCACAAATTAATGCTTTGGGAATTTCAAATCGATCGATTAAAGAAATAAAAACAAAGTGGACTAATATGCAACAGACAGCAAAAAAAGAATTCAGTAGCAACAAACTGTCCCAGAGAAAGACGGATGGAGGCCCTTGCACAAAGCTTGTATGTAAGTAACGTTATTGTATTTTGTGTATATGTGTGTATCTCATTGAAGCAGTAAAATGAAGCAGCTACCGTTATGGATGGTCTTAATACAGTACATGTAACTCCGTAAACACATTACTATATATGAAAATGACTCAAATATTTTGGCATCTAAAACGAGTTTTCTTCCTTTGTTAAAGATTTGTTTACAGCAGTAGCGTAAAATCGCAAAGAAATGAGGAGCTAAAATTGAATTATGAAATTTCTAGAGAATTGTGTGGTATTTTAACTGTTCAAAATATTTATTGCTGTTTGCATTCAATTATTTCATATTTGGATAAGAGAAGAAAGGTTTGGTATAAATATAACCGTACATGTATTCACGGTACACTTACGATGTTGCTATTTGTAAGTCTGGTATCCTTATTTTTAATTATTCTATCTTTTTTAATTTAAAAAATGCAAATTTATCAAATGGAAATCTTTCTAAATTCTAGGTACCATATCACTTAATAAATTTATATATATAACAGTTATTTATCAAAATTTGGTTGACTATTAGAAATGCGTTACTGTAGTATTGTAATATAAAAAAAGGGGAAAAATTGACCAAAATCGTGACCTTACCCCTTCAATAAATTTCTATAAGTAGTAAAAGTAGTATTTGGGAGAAAAAAACCCCGTAAAACTACATGTATTCAGAAATGACAATAAATAACAACAATATTGCATAAGTTAAAATTCTTTCAAGTCTTCAGATACGTGGTTTATATATTGTTTATATTATTTAAATGTTTAACCTTTCACAACAAAATATACTGTAAAAATTACATCAAAATATTTACATTTTCCAGTGTCTTTGCCTGTGATAACACTACGTTTCGATTTTGTACTTTAAAAGCCAAAACTTCAAATAACGTATAATTGAGGCGCCAGCTGGGTTTGGTTATTTATATTTTATACTTAATCGAACAATGGCATAAAATTATATAAATAATATGTTTTACGGTGCTACCGTTCTGGCGAGCGCAGCAAGAATTACACATACCTGACATCATTGTCAACCTAGTGTTATTTAGGTATTAACGAACGTCAAAGAATTTTTGAGAGAGTATTGCTCTACTATAGTTTGTATGCCAAAGGTACTAATCTTAATGGTAATGAGGTTATGATACATACAGCGCCACCCCCTACCCCGGTCTTTGTTTGTAGGTGTGTAATTTCCCACTTTTAAATTTATGGTCTGACTATATGCAATACAGTGCTGCTATCCTGAAAGTTGACAAGGATATTAGGATAGGATAGGATGCAGGATGCACAATACAGGATAGAAATATAAAAATTAAGTTCTATCCTATCCTATCCTATCCTGCATCCTGTAGCCAATCAGATTCGAGTATAAATTTCAGAGTTATTTTCCGAAACGTAAATTGGCTAAACAATGTATTTTCAACGTCAATTTAAAACGTTTAACAAGTTAAACCATTTAAGAATAATTATTATATCAAGAACGCGGTGCATAACATAATGTCGGCGCTACATTTTTGTCAATTCGTACGCAAGTACGGAGTTACTGCGAAAATTCGTTGCAACATTTGACAACGTCAGACATATATTTCTGTATTTACTTCATTTAAAGTCTGCAAATTAATAAAAGCTTGAATTTATAAACGACTAATTTGGCATTTTAAAAGATAAACATGTATACAGGAATCAGATATTGATTCACGTTTAATATAATTTCTTCGAAGCCCAGTAACAGGGACGCATATTTTTGTCCGATATTAACCTGAACATATCGAATTAATAAATGTTAGCTAGCTATAAATGCTTAAGAATTTATACTTTAAAAATACCTCCGAGTGGTTTAAACTATAAACGATATAAACTTCCTAAAGGAATTACTTATTTTCAGATCGTGTTTACATTTATCGCCGAACGAATCGCTCGAATAATGAGAATGACGCTCAGTTGTATGTGATAAGAAAATAATTTGAAAAAAATATGTGACTAAACAGTTCCTCAATAAGTGCATCGAAGTTATTTATCTGTTTTTTATGCATAAATATAATTAAATCAAAAATCTAATCGCTTACCTGTTTGTTTACGTTATTGTGTCCATCTCGCGTACGATTTAATTTTACCGTAGCACAGGTAAGTAAGTTATCCCGCTCGATGAATATTTGGTTTTAAGATTTAATTATTCATTTTGAGTACTACATTAATTAATAAAATCATTTTATCATTAAATTTCGTTTCATTTAACTTGCATTCCTATATTTTGAAAGTATTGGATAGGATAGGATAGGATAGAGCTTATTTGCAGGATAGGATGCAGGATACAGGATATAGGATAGGATAGTTTTGTCAACTTTCACGATAGCAGCACTGTATCTACATAAATTTGTTAACTGTTCATTTTTTCATTTTATTCCTTTTTATTTAGTTCAAAATGTCCTATTGTTTATTTCCTTTCTACTCATATACTTACCTGCCTACTGTACATGCATGCACAATGACCTTAAAAATGTATTGATATGACAGTAAAGTATGGCTCTTGCTAGTATATATTTATATAATCTCTATATAAAAAAAATCAAAAACAAATCATATGTCAATGAGGCAGGTATCGAAGTTTATACTGAAATAGCTAGTACACTAATTACAGATGTTTGATCCACCTCTAAATTTATCGCGGGAAATATAGCGCGAGAGCACTAGGTGCGTTCAGAGTTCACTAGATTGTTACCAACGGCAAGTTCGGTCCCAAATGTCTATAAATGGTTTCCAATGGTAGCAATTGGTTACCAACGTTGACCATTGGTGTAGTTTCAATTTCAAATGAGGTCACCAATTCTACCAGCAGCCTAGAGCTTAGGCAAGTTTGGTAGGTGACGTCATTATGTTAATTCAACATGGCGGGTTATAAGATGCCTCTAGATACTGATGTAAATAAAGACTTTAGAATAAAATATATGCATATCTTATTGAATGAATATTTTGAAGACAATTTTAGACATCTGAGGGCTTATAAAACCCGCTTCTATACCCAGAAACATTGTTCATTATTTACGAGTTAAAAGTCGGCCATTTTTGGCATAGCACCACGGGTGAAAACATTAGAGAGCATTATGGGACGAAGACAAAAAATTTTGTTTGATGAACTGTAGGTTTAGCTCGTTCTTTTTCCCGTGCACACTGGGTCTTACTATTAGGAACAAGGAATCATTCTTTGAGTATTATAAGGTGATAATTTTGGTGGGGGCGTGATCAATAAAGCCTCACGCCTGACCAAAATTATCATCATTCCTTATTCTTTAATTAATTGTATGACCGGTAGGCTTCATAAAAAACCGGGAAATCTTCGTTCTTAGCATCTGTCATTGTGATCATTTATACATTTATACAAAGGTGGATAACTATAATAATTCGGTATCACTTTTTATGTTATATTTTATAAACAAAATCAAAGTGTAGACAAAATCTGAAAAAAAACGTGGAGTTCCATTTTTTGGTGTGACAAGTTAAATCAATATTCTTTAGTATCAGCAGTAAAAATTTCTATAGGATCCGCCACAAAAATGACGACATGTGTGACGTAATCAAGTTAAACAAAGGGAAGCCAGCCCTTGTTGTTGCTTGACAGAGGCTATATTGACAAACAGTATACATGTATGCCGAGGCTTATGGCAAAATCAGTTTTATTTGTCAGTGATGTACCTGTAACTCTGTAGAGAGAGCTTTTGATCTTTTGGTTTTGGGGCCGATAGTTAGATCAACCATATCAACAATTTGCTTTATGGATTCTTTACTGAACCGATATCTCCTCCGAATTTCCTCTTCACACATATTCTCGAGGGAAAAACGTTCCCGAAAAATTCTGTCGGATGAAACATCACGTTGGCCGCCATTGTTACTTAGCGTTATTAAGCGTTAATGAAGCCCCATTGGCATCATTAAAATGTGAGAATTTAATGAAGTTTTAATGAACCGATTCTTTCATTAAAAGTTTGATACAACGGAAATTAATGACTCATTAAATATATGGAGTTTAATAACGCTTTAATAAACCATTAAATATTGATACAACCGGATCCAGATCTTTAATAATTATTAAGTAAAAAATATCTTGTTACATATTATACAAAATATGTTTTGCGATCATTGCAGAAATAAATTACTTCACACGCTACTGTGGGTAATATAATTGAATTACAATATTGCCACTTAATTATCCCACATGAATCACGAAACATCAAAATTTGTTTTTAGATAAGTTTGCTGGATTTTTTAAATTAATGTGTTTTATTTCGAAAACTAACTCATTCACAAAATTATAAAGAAACACACAAATAGCGATAAGAAGCAAATCAAAACGTAAGGTCCCTTGGAAAGAGTTATCGTTCTTTTGTTTCACTGTACATGTATATGTACCCTAGGCTAGTGCTGATTAAACTAGTTCCTTGAATGACATACAGCGTCACGCAATCCCCGCCATCAAACTATTCAATCTTGCATAATTCTGGATAACAAGAGGCGATCCAGTGAGGTCAGACCAAGGTAAACTATAACCAATTGACAATTTTATTGTTAAATGGCCGTATAATGGCAAGTCAATTTTTTAATAATATCGATGCTAATAAAATTCTAACAATGCTAAAAAGAAAAGAGGAAATATCTAAAAAAAATGCATGACTTTAGTCTATCTATAAGTTTTGTACTACATAATGCAGTAACAAAAGTTTTTTCGTTTCAACAAAAACTGCGCATGCTGCAACATCTTTATATATATATATATATATATATATATATATATATATATATATATATATATATATATATATATATATATATATATATATATATATATTAAGGATGGTGTGGAGTTTTTTGCAACTGTGCCAACCATGAAACTGCAATTTTTGCAGTGATTCTTGACAAAAAGGTTGAACTCCAGTTTCAAAGTGACCTTGAAGAAATTTATTGGTATGGCACGTATGTCTTGTAGCCATTACATATGGTGAGGACAATTGTTCGGGGGATTTAATCCTTGGATTGTTATGCTTGTGATGAACCATGTCAGCTGTTTGAAACGTTTGCTATTCCAGGTGTCAGATTTTATTGTTTTGTTGTAAAAAGAGGGGAATTGATTTGATAAAACCTTGTAAAACAAAATATATATCGTATCTAACTCAGATTTGTTTTTTAGTTCATGCGAACAAAACATTTTACAACAGCTGCATTTAATTGGTCAAGGAAGTTAAAATACATGCCATTCATAAAGCTTCAGATGTAACCCAATTTTTTAGTTTCAAAACTTGTTTCAATGCCAAATATGTTTTGTGCTAGAGAAGATTGGGTTTAATATGTACCTATTGAGAAATGCGCGTGACTCTAAAAATAGCGATACCGACATTTGGCCTTCCCATATTATGTAAGTGTTGATTTACTGATTACGGTATTAAATTTCGACAGAGATAGTAAGTTAGTAAAAGTCGGAGTGAAATTAAAGACCATGGCGAGACAGACACCGAAAAAGGTGGTGATGATATCGGTGGGTCGGCAAAAACTCGTGAATTTTCTACAGAAATGCATTAAATGCGGTAACAATTTTCAAACAATTTTCATGCTGAAAACAGACAAGGAACATTTCACATTAGGTGTATTACAAAATTAAAACTAATTGACGTTATTGAAACTTATATGTATAAAGAAAAAACACTACATTTAATGCCATAATGATGCCAAATCAAGACGATTATAACTGCTCGACCGATTTATTTCCATTTTGAATTGTTTTCTGTTTTTTAAATATAGTCAATGAAATACACCTCATGATAAAATACCTTTACCTTTTCTCTTTAATTAAGATTAATAATTTGCGGTTAGTTAATATCTTAACGAAATCAAGTACTAACGGAGGCATAAAACTATTACTCTGTTGGTAATTGAAATCCACAGTTGCTGTACAACCGTTTTGTAAATAAATGTTAGATTAAAAAATTGTATTTATTCTTAGTTCTAGTAAGGACTTCGTAATACTATACAAAAAATATGTATTCTTAACAAAGACTTAGAATTGCATAGCATTTTTTCAAAAATCAAAATATGGATTTTTTATTGACCCCATAACTCTATTCTACAGAGATCACTAAACAGAAACCAATCTGCTCTGCTACTTCCGCCAGCAAATTTATTATCAATATCTATGGAATAGGTCAGCAGAACTAGGTAGTAAACGATCGATTTTTTAATGTTCCATGTCTGAAAGGTTTTTTTTATTATTTTCTTCTTATTTCAATATAATAATATATAAAATCGATATGTTAAGAGTTTAAAGTCTTCGATACTGGCATTTTTTTGTATGTATACCTAGTGGGATTTTTTTAAATGACGCTATATTGATTTTTCCTATCATAAAGTGCAATAAGGTTAAATTGTTAAATTGATGAATGATAAGTCGTGATTTATAATTATATGTAATATAATTCATTGTCATGACTAAATTGCAGTATTTCCTCAAATAATTTAAATAACATAAATATTAATGAAAATATAATAAAGTCATCATCCAATTAAATACTGTGTCTTTGATAGTCGTGCGTGTGTGTTTTTGTGCATGTCTTACTGCACAAACTATTTTTGCATTCATTTGTCATTCATAGATTGGAAAAGCCAATTCTATCGATATTTTTTTATCTATACCTTGTATGGTTGAAAAGAAATGCCAAAACACACAGAAAAAAGATAGTAAATGTAAAAAATATCCTATCGATTCGGAGCTTTGTGAAAAATGCAAAAAGCTATTTCAGAAGGGTAAGACTGACACACTAAATTTCTAAAAGTTGCATTGATAAGTTTAAGACTGCTACTGAATATGAAATAGGTCCACATTGGAGTATTTTAAGACAGTGTGTTCTATTAAGACATTATTACTTCAAATTGCAGTAACAGGATAAATGATGTTTGCTTTTAGCGTAATCAAGTTTAAACAGAAAGAACTATTTGGGGTACGGATGAAGAAAACAGAGGTGTAAGTGATTTGTGTTTGAAATAGTTTGTTTGAACTTGCTTAAAATGTGAGGCTAAAGGATGATTTAAAACAAAATCTATTATTCAAACTACACTAAAGTATTAGTATATTTACCATTCAAAGGCGGACAGAACTCATTAAAAGCCTTAATATATTTTTCAACCCCTCTAAACTCCGTTTGGCCATAGTGTTACGGTAAACCTAACACTAATGTCTAAATATTATATCTGTAGCATAAATGCATTAAACTATTATCATCAACCTTCGTTGTTGTTAGACATGTTTCTGTCTTTTTTCCTCTTGCTCCAAAAGGACATATATATATATATATATATATATATATATATATATATATATATATATATATATATATATATATATATATATATATATATATATATATATATATATATATATATATATATATTTATCACATGTTTATCCCAATATACGGTGGATATCACTCATGGGATAAATTTTTGATATTCCACTGTGTGTTCTTACGCCACGTGACGTCATAGTTAATCATTACGTAGGTTTAGACGGTTGATTGACGTAGAATGAAAAAGTAAATAATTAATTCAGTTGAGGGGTGTTGAGATGTAAATTTTAAACATTAAATGTTGTTTCAGTTATTTGTCATGAATTCATAAAAAAATGTTCGAAAATGAATGTATGTTTGTTATACTTCAAGGAACTTTTTTTCCATGCGTAACGTTGTTGACGTGTTGTAAATAATGTGTTGTGCGGCTCACAATCACAATTTTTACAGAAAAAGTTGGGATTAACAAAATACTTCTTAAAACATGTGATAAAAAGAATCTCTCATGATTTGCGATGGTATATGATTTTTATCCAACTCGTTGTGTGTTTTCTATCCCCTCGCCAAGGCTCGGGGATAGAAAACACACAACTCGTTGGATAAAAATCATATACCATCGCAAATCATGAGAGATCCTATATATAGTGTTGATATTTCATTTTTTACAGTGTTCAAGAAATCTGAATTATTGCTCATATTTTTAAACCATATTTGTCCAAGTTGTCTAAATGTATTTTCAAATGAACACTAAAACAGATGAAGGTCTCTGCAAGAGTAGCCTCTGTTTTAAAATTGTAAAAAGTTTCGTAAGATTGGCTTTTATCTTCAAAATAAAAAAAGGACTTCTATTTTGCCATTTCAGTATAATAATTAATGCAATCGTTACATTAAGGTATACGTTTACTCAGATTGAAAAAAAAATCCACTGATGATATTATGTGTTAATGACCTATCATGGTAGTGCTTTTTTTCACTTTCAAAAAAGTAGATCAATGACCTACTTTTTTAGATAATGGGCTATGGAATATTTTTTGAAAATTTAAGAAAAATTCCTTAAAAATTTACACTATGATTTAAATGTTTTTAATTGTAAAAATATTACATATTGCTTAACTCTTTTAAAAATGAAATACGGTTTTAAAATGACAGCGACACTAAACAGACACAAGAACTCTAATTTTCATTCACAATTTTTATAGATATTCCAGTCCGAATTTCCTCGATCAGTTTTCAAATTCTTACCTTTTTTATTCAATTTAACAAAACACTGAATGATGATAATACTAAAACATTTATAACATTAAACTAGGTTTAATGAAATTACATTGCATGCATTAAACTAACATACATGTAAGGTCAATGATCAGAATATTGAGATATGATGTCTTTTACCATTTGTAGCATTTTTCAATATTTTTTAAGTGTATGCCATTTAATTATCGAAGCAAAAAAAGGAAGATAAAACCAGCAGAAAATATGCAAAGTTATGCTGACTTAATTACAAATAAAATCGTAAATTTTAATATTACAGTACTACCAGATATATTTCTGTGCAAAACAAAATCTGAAAATGTTAGTCCAAATTTCCTCTGTTTTTCTATGAGTCCTTATCCAATAATAAAGAAAAAATATCGAATGACATCTCAATAATAATTCTTTTCATAAATCATAAATCATTATTCATTAATAAGTGTTTAGAACAATTTTACTCATGACATTGAACTTCAAAACAATCCGAATATAAGAACTCAAACCAAGAGTAAGAGCAAATTTAAATTAAAATGCTGAAAAAAAAATAAAATTGTTTTATGAGCATTGATTTAAATAAAAGATCTTTAATAATTATTAAGTAAAAAATATATTGTTACATATTGTACAAAATATGTTTTGCAATCATTGCAGAAATAAATTACTTCACACGCTACTGAGGGTCATGTAATTGATTTACAATATCGCCAATTAATTATCCCACATGAATCACGAAACAACAAAATTTGTTTTTAAATAAGTTTGCTGGATTTTTTAAAATAATGTGTTTTATTCGAAAACTAACTCATTCACAAAATTATAAAGAAACACACAAATAGCGATAAGAAGCAAATCAAAACGTAAGGTCCCTTGGAAAGAGTTATCGTTCTTTTTTTTCACTGTGCATGTACCCTAGTGCTGATTGAACTAGTTCCTTGAATGACATACAGCGTCACGCAATCCCCGCCATCAAACTATTCAATTTTGCCTAACTCTGGATAACGAGAGGCGATCCAGCGAGGACAGACCAAGGTAAACTATAACCAATTGACAATTTTATTGTTAAATGTCTGTATAATGGCAAGCTTTTTTTTTAATAATATCGATGCTAATAAAATTCTAACAATGCTAAAAAGAAAGGAGGAAATATTAAAAAAATGCACGACTTTAGTCTCTAAGTTTTGTACTACGCAATGCAGTAACAATAGTTTTTTCGTTTCAATAAAAACTGCTGCAACATCTTTATATATATATATATATATATATATAAAATTTGAAGAAGTTATTACAAACAAAATTAAGGATGGTGTGGAGTTTTTTGCAACTGTGACAACCATGAAACTGCAATTTTTGCAGTGATTCTTGACAAAAAGGTTGAACTCCAGTTTCAAAGTGACCTTGGAGAAATTTATTGGTATGGCACGTATGTCTTGTAGCAATTACATATGGTGAGGACAATTGTTTGGGGGATTTAATCCTTGGAGTGTTATGCTTGTGATGAACCATGTCAGCTGTTTGAAACGTTTGCTATTCCAGGTGTCAGATTTTATTGTTTTGTTGTAAAAAGAGGGGAATTGATTTGATAAAACTTTGTAAAACAAAATATATATTGTATCTAACTCAGTTTTGTTTTTTAGTCCATGCGAACAAAACATTTTACAACAGCTGCATTTAATTGGTCAAGGAAGTTAAAATACATGCCATTCATAAAGCTTCAGGGGTAACCCAATTTTTTAGTTTCAAAACTTGTTTCAATGCCAAATATGTTTTGTGCTAGAGAAGATTGGGTTTAATCTGTACCTATTGAGAAATGCGCGTGACTCTAAAAATAGCGATACCGACATTGGGCCTTCCCATATTATGTAAGTGTTGATTTACTGGTTACGGTATTAAATTTCGACAGAGATAGTAAGTTAGTAAAAGTCGGGGTGAAATTAAAGACCATGGCGAGACAGACACCGAAAAAGGTAGTGATGATATCGGTGGGTCGGCAAAAACTCGAGAATTTTCTACAGAAATGCATTAAATGCGGTAACAATTTTCAAACAATTTTCATGCTGAAAACAGACAAGGAACATTTCACATTAGGTGTATTACAAAATTAAAACTAATTGACGTTATTGAAACTTATATGTATAAAGAAAAAACACTACATTTAATGCCATAATGATGCCAAATCAAGACGATTATAACTGCTCGACCGATTTATTTCCATTTTGAATTGTTTTCTGTTTTTTAAATATAGTCAATGAAATACACCTCATGATAAAATACCTTTACCTTTTCTCTTTCATTAAGATTAATAATTTGCGGTTAGTTAATATCTTAACGAAATCAAGTACTAACGGAGGCATAAAATTATCACTCTGTTGGCAATTGAAATCCACAGTTGCTGTACAACCGTTTTGTAAATAAATGTTAGATTAAAAATTGTATTTATTCTTAATTCTGGTAAGGACTTCGTAGTACTATACAAAAAATATGTATTCTTAACGAAGACTTAGAATTGCATAGCATTTTTTTAAAAATCAAAATAGGGATTTTTTATTGACCTCATAACTCTATTCTACAGAGATCACTAAACGGAAACCAATCTGCTCTGCTACTTCCGCCAGCAAATTTATTATCAATATCTATGGAATAGGTCAGCAGAACTAGATAGTAAACGATTGATTTGTTCATGTTTCATGTCTGAAAGGGTTTTTTTTATTTTCTTCTTATTTCAATATAATAATATATAAAATCGATATGTTAAATGTAAGAGTTTAATGTCTTTGATACTGGCATTTTTTTGTATGTATACCTAGTGGGATTTTTTTAAAATGGCACTATATTGATTTTTCCTATTATAAAGTGCAGTAAGGTTACAATGTTAAATTGATGAATTATATTAAGACACTAGAGACGAGCTCGTTGCAAGCAACGATTAGGTTTTCCGTCGTAGCTGCGTCATACTTGTGACGTATTACAAAAAATTAATAGCTGACCATAGTACAATATTAGATGTGTAAACACTGAGAAACAAAGTATTATATTTCTGTGACCGCGTAGATTTTACGGTGATAGAAAATTCGTCTTGATCTGCATCGGTCGTGTGCAGTACGAACCGGGTGAGGGAATGTTGGCGTAAATTGTAAAAGGTATAAGGTTTTGGCGCGCTGTTGGCCGTAGGCTAAAACGAAGGGTAGGTTTGCCGTATTCCCGAAGGTCTACCAGTATACAGTTCCACAGAAATAAACAGGCAATTGATGCAGGATTCCACATTATTGGACTAGACTCAACGATGGCAACATTATAACAATTTAACAGACAGACATGTTACAAACAAGTCGGATATGGCCAGTAGTGGCCTCCGGACTCAAGACTCTGGGAGAGTCGGACGTGGCCGGGGCTGGCCGCCGTATTCCTGACTGCGCATTGACAATTGTACATAACTATTTATAAGAATCTTAACAATGAGTATAAATTGACAGGTAATGATATAAGTAAGCTGAGTGAAAGGTTCACAGATATAAAACAATTAAATAAACTCAATGGGTCTTTGATGTCCAAGAAATGAAAATCTGATAATTGCACAATGTTGTTTTAAGAGATTAACAGTCCTTGAGACATGACACTCTGTCTCTTTGAAATCACATATAAAGTCTGAAAAGTGTAAATCACTAAATAAAAAAATAACTTTATAAGAAATAAACTGTGAGAAAAAATAACGAAACAGATGTTGAATTTTACAAGTAAAGTAAAAAAAAAAATATAATTGAACAGTGCATTTTGCACGATGATACTACATGTTTATAAGCAAATACAGATCTTAACACGTTGTCTTTAGTTTGATTCGCCGCATTTTATTCACAGAGTGGGACTGTGGTTATGCCCGGTACGAAGGTAAAAAGACCATTGGCAAACGTTTTACACGCATTTTTATCGAACGCAAGCGCCAATGAATCTCTTAGTATATATGCGGAGATCCTGGAAATTTTACAGGGGGTTTTGAATAATGATTTTGTATTTCGAGTAGGGGGAACATGCGCGGATCAGAAAATTTTTCCGGGGTGGGGGTTGAAAAGTCAGACGGTTATTTGAGTTTGCCAAGGGATATCCGAGGCATATTTGGTAAGTTTATAATGTACACGTAATTGAAAGAAATTTCGCTGGGGGGGGGGGGGGGGGTCTGGAACCCTTCCCCTTCTAGATCCGCGCACGGAGAAGACCGATGCCGGTAATTTTACATCTTCGCTAGCCAAGTGTTTTCGGTCCACTCTGCTCCCAATAAACCCTTGGTGGATTTCATTACGAAAACTCGGTGACAAGCTCCGTTTTATGATTGGCTGCAGCTGCGAGTAACTGATCCAATCACAGTGCTGGTAAATATAAACTTTACAAGAATACACAAGTGTGATCTTTGGTAAAACATTCTGTGCTTTCAACAAGTTCAGACACAAGTTCCGAGTATAGTGCCTCCCCAACGATGGTCTAACCAGATTGTTTTAAAAACCTATATATTTTACTGTGATTGAACATAGTTCTACAAACTCGTCAAGGCTCGCGTGATAGCATGGGAAGTAAACATGGCGAATGTAGAAGTTGCCTATCCCGTTAGTATATACGTTAATTCCTGCTAATGATTATTACTTTTAAGGGTTCAATGAGCTGTGTTTTATTTAATTTCTTTGGTCCGCAATATTCACGACAACGATATCTGGTGTTTTCACATAAATCGGCGACTTTTTCACTCCTGGTACAGGAGTACCGAAACACTATGAATAAACATCCCGTGCTTTCCCTAGGTTATAACTTAGTAAATTCGTATTTAATAACATCGTTAATTACATGTATGTTCCGATATTCGGTAGTCAACATGTTTTCAAGTTGTATTGATGCCGCAGTGTGTATATAACCCGTTGTTTAATTCGATTAAAATGTAAATATGCAAGGGGCGCAACTCAAGTTGCAAACTCATCCAACAAATCTTGACAAGCAAAAAAATATAAAAAAAATGAATTTTCCAAAATTTTCAAAATTTCACTCATAATTTCATGATTTTCATACCATTTTTTACATGCTACCAAAATGGGGGGGGGGGGGGGGGGGCAACTCCATAATAATTCAATTTTTTTATGACAATTTTATAAAAATAGTTGCTTCGAGAAAAAGTGGGGAGTGGACATCTTTATGTCATATAACATGTGAAACTGATTTCATTCCACCCACAAGCTTGAAATAATGAAATAATTTTAATGAAAACAATATAAATAGACGTCATAAATCCCATATCAAACGACATATTACCACTTGATTCTGCGCGTCTTTTTAATGAATTTATAAACAGCGGCAAATTCCAAAATGTATTTTAAAAGGTAATGTTAGCTGCAAGTCTGTAGACCTTGTATGAAACATTTCGGTTGGTAGTCAATTTTTCCGGGATACAGACCGAGCGGTACATATATGCAGCTAAGGTAACTAAGAATGATTCCAATGAAATACTTTGTTGCGTAAGCTAGGCAAGCTTTTAAGAAAGCAATACTTATATTTGTTTAAAATATAACACCCAAATACCTCGTCTTACATTCGCTATTTGTAGAACAAGCAGAACCAGTATCAGTCTGACCGGCCTCACCATATACATTAATGGAATTTAATTGTCCTAGCATTGCATTGCTCTGCATGTAAACAATTTCTTTTAAAATTTAAACACTTAAAGTGTTCATCTATATGGCTACACATATCGTACACACGTGATTCAAAATAACCCAGACGGAAAACGGTAAAGAATTCAGTCATTGAGTCTACATTTTATAGAACTTGTAAAAAAACACATTGCGGGTCTGAATGTTTGTTGATATGTCAATCTATCAATATACAGTTTGTTAATTATTTTCGATTGCTAAGGCTACAGCGTATTTGATGAACATTGAACAACATTTTTTCCATGCCACTTTTTTCCATGGAAGATAGCGAATACAAGTATAAAGCATTTATAAGATTTATTTAATTACCTCTTTAGAATTGTGTATGGAATAAATAATTTATAAGCTGCTGCTGAAGGTTGTTTGGTATTTTCGTTTGTAGATGTTTTGCAAGTAAAAAAACCTGAAACGCGGGGCAAGTCATAATTAATATCCCTAATAACCGTAACTTAAAACTAGCGGCTTTGGATTCAAATATTATCGTATACGAATATTAAGTTCACTTTTTAAAATCATCTCCACGATGATAATTATATTATATCCATCGCAAATCAGTATTTTTTTGTTTTGCTTTAAAAGAATTGTTCTATCGGGAGCAATCCCGCGTTCGTATTAAATTGCCAGCGTACATTTGTCATGTCAGTAATACACATTGTGCTTTATAAGACGGCCGTGTATACGTATTGTAGAAAAGTTAAGTTTAATTACCATGCATTGGAACCATTTTATTAACACATCTCCCAGTACTGAAAAAATTCAAAATGTCTCTGTTACAGTAACACAGTGGGGCGTTAAACGTGTACGTCCAGCTCTACAAGCACATGCACTATCGTCAAGGCGACGGCCTGAATACAGCTAGCGACTCTCCTATCGATCGGTTACCTGAGTCTCGTAATGCATCTAAATATAGACAGGGGCACAGTTATGAAACAAACAACAAAAATTACGTCAAAGAGGTTCATCTTTATGAAATGAAAATGTACATATGAATAAAAACATTTGGGAATTTTATGTGGAATTATTTTTGCGCGCTACATGTATCAGTTAGTGCATTACAAGAAGCCCTTTCATAACCTCATAAACGTGCGCACCCCCACAAAAAATGGACCGAACTGACAACAATTGTTTCTGCAAAAATTGACTATAAATAACGAAAATATTATATATTGAATACTATAAAAGGATTCAAAATTAATTTCTTTACAACTTTGCTTCAATAATGCATTAGAAATTTTTATTCCTTTTTAAGTAATTGACAAGAAACTTTGGACGCCTCTAACTCCCTAATTATAAGGGCCAGCCCCTTTTTCGGTATACCGAATGAAAGGTCTGGGTAAGACCAAGAACTTTTAACATACATGTTATAACAAATTTTTATCAGGTAGAAAACTAACACGGAAAATACGTGAATTTTTTTGATTTTTTTTTCTTACCTTTGTTTCAACATCTATACCACCCCTTTTATTTGCATTTAAATAATAAATAAAATATATCTCGCACAAATTCAATGTATTAGCTTCCAAACTAGCCCATCTTTGAGACTCTGCCAGTCATCGTTAAAGCTAAACCCCCTGGACAAAAGAAGTCGTTAAATTTTACTTAAAGGGGAATAACTCAAAACCGGATGTGTATTTTCCTCAACTAAAATATGCAACGACAACATCACGCAGCATGTTATCAGTCCTGAAAATTTCAAAACAATCGGTGAACAAACGAGCGAGATATTTAGGATCAAAGTTGGCGTCTAGAAGAAAAAAAAAATAATAAGAAATTTGAAAATGTTTCAGAATAATAGTAAGGTTTTCCGCTCTCAGCGGAAAACCTTAATTATTACTTCAAACTGCAGTAACAGGATATATGATGTTTACCTTTAGCGTAATCAAGTTTCAACAGAAAGAATTTTTTGGGGTACGGATAAAGAAAACAGAGGTGTAAGTGATTTGTGTTTGAAATAGTTTGTTTGAACTTGCTTAAAATGTGAGGCTAAAGGATGATTTAAACAAAATCTATAATTCAAACTACACTAAAGTATTATTATATTTACCATTCAAAAGCGGACAGAACTCATTAAAAGCCTTAATATATTTTTCAACCCCTCTAAACTCTGTTTGTAGCATAAATGCATTAAACTAACATCATCAAGCTTCGTTGTTGTTAGAAATGTTTCTGTCTTTTTTTCCTCTTGCTCCAAAAGGACACACACACACACACACACACATATATATATATATATATATATATATATATATATATATATATATATATATATATATATATATATATATATATATATATATATAAATAGTATAAATCCACACACGTAGTATTATATGAAAAAAAATCACAACACCGAAATAAACTCAACTAGTTTCATTTTAAATCATCAGGAGTTTAACAACATGTTGCTAAGTTACACAAATACACATACATACGAATACATATTTCTTATTGTGACGTCATAAAACGCTAGTATTATGTTACGTTATGTAGCCGAATAGATTATGACGTCATAAAATAAAGATATACATTAAGTACGGGAAAATAAAATTCTCCATACAAATAATAGAAATATATAAAATGATTACGGGAAACAGTTTTTATCTGATACATTATATAATTATTAGGCATTTAAAACGGGTCTATATTTGTTGATAAACAGTTTTTCTTTTGCCTCACGTTCTTTTTCTGTGGTATCCCTCAGAAACTTGTAAAAAGGAAAAACGGTAAAATTAGGACTTTTATTCCTTGCACAGTTCCTTATATGTTCACTGACGGATGTACATTGGTATTTAGGTTCCCTGATTTGTTGTCGGTGCACGGTCATCCTGTGTCTCAAGGTGTCTCCTGTCTGACCGATATCATTTTCACCGCAACCAGCGCAACGTATGACATAGATAAGGTTTGAACTGGTGCATGACATGGAGGTTTTGATGGAAAAATCGCTTCCGGTTTTAAAATGAAATGTGGATCCTTCTGTCAGATATGGGCATGTACTACATCTGGGATTTTCGCATTTTTTGATGATGGGTGGTTCCTGGATTTTACTGGAAAACGATGCTCTGGTAAGAATACATTTAAGAGAAGGGCTTTGTCGTTTACTTTTGATGATATGTGAAGTATCTAGTATTTTCTTCATGTCTTGATCCTCCTCAAGGATAGGTAAGTTATTTCTAATGATGTTGAACACTTCTGGATTTCTAGGGTTGTGCGTAGAAACGTATGGTATAACATTTTTGACGGGTTTAATCTTAACTAAAAGAAGATCCTTTCGTGCATGGGATTTGGCTTTGTTAATTCCGTTTTGAATCAGTTGTGTGGGATAATTTCTTTGAAGTAGTAAATCTTGTAATTCTGTGAGACGAAAGTCTAAGATATCTGTATCGGAGATTTGTATTGAGGATTTGCGGGAAATCAAGATCAAAATGGATGTAAGTGAAAATGAACGTAATAATTTAGAAAAAATCCGCAGTGACACATCTGATATCAAGGATTTAATGCAAAATGTTGAGCAATTTAATCATGCTCAACATTACAAGCAGCTTACTATGACGACTCCATCAACAAGGGAGGACAGCAATTGTGATTTTGACACGGTATCATCCGAAACAACAAATGAACAGGACCCCAACGAAATGAATGCATTGTCGGAGAAACAACGACACTTACAGTTCTGGAATCAACAATTAAAATTCAGAAGGATAGCGTTCTGGAACATGATGAAAAACGCGGAGAAAGCAAAGATATACAATACTTGGCTTAATTCTGGACCAAAAACTATTCCCCGGAAATTGCAAATTCCTACAATAAGAGGGGAGCCCGAAAACCAGAGAGTAAGAAGAGAAAGGTTAGTACTGGAAGAATTTAAAGCAGAAATAGATTTACTACAAATGCGGGCAAAATACAATGAGGATAAATACCAGTCCATTGACAACAAAGTCAACTCATTCTTTAAAAATAAGACGTCAGTTTCAACTTCAAACATACTGACACGCATGTGGAGAGATGAATGTTTATATGAAGAACAGAAATCAATACAAAGATGGGAGAAATCAGAAACATGGCTACTCAAGTATGAGACACAGTTCAAACAAGAATACGAAGGCAAAAATCCTTTCATGAAAGCAGGAGATCCACAGTCAAAGAATAAAAGCAACCCAGAATCGAGAAATCACCAAGCTACGACAGATTGTATTCCAAACTACAGCAGCAACCCAAGCACAAACAGAAATCAAACACGCCCGAGTATTCCTTTCCATCAGCCACCTTTCAGACATAACAGGAAACAACGTAGAAATTATACTACACCTAGGAATTCTTTTTTAGGACATGGCCCCAGACAAAACCAAATAACATAACACAAAACAAAGAACCGGACCAAATACACGAACCAAAAGTGATAAATCTATCAAATCGAATTCTTTCTGACATTGAAATTAAAGTACTTGAAAAGGGATTAAAATTTACACCGACGCCTCGCTCAAAACATATAGAGGAAATTACCAATGATACAGATGCTTTTTGCAGAAGATTACGATTGGCTGAATTTTTCTTAGATACAGATAATGATGACGAATCTATTGTATCCAACAAAAGTGACTTTATGCCACCTAAAGGTAGGAACCAATATTTGGATAAATTTATTGATACAGTGAAAACGTTCCCTATAGAACAACTTAGCGGTAAAAATACCTTTAGGAACAACATAAACAAATTAGAGTGGGATGCAATTGAAAATTTAAAAAATGATGAAAGCATTATCATTAAAGAAGCAGACAAAGGGAGCGCTGTGGTCATAATGGATCGTGAATACTACAAATCATTATGCCTCTCTGTACTTGAAAATAGTACATACTATGAAAAACAACCATCATATGAAAGTAAGGAAGTCATGCAAAAACTAAAAACTATTATTAATGAATACGGACAACAACTGACAGTGAAGGAAACCAAATATTTGTTGTCATTTAACATTAAAACTAGTAACTTTTATGGTTTGCCTAAAATACACAAAAGCCAGACCATTAAGGACAAGTGCAAAGTTTCCGAATCTACTTACATCAACGTAACAAGTCCAGATGATCTCACTATTAGACCCATAGTTGCAGGACCCACGTGTGAAACCCACAGAATCAGTAACCTATTGGATATTCTATTGAAACCTTATATTTCCAAAGTTCATAGTTATATAAGAGACACTGTGGATTTTCTTAACACCATTCCTGAGAAAATCAACCCTCAATCAATTCTTGTTTCATTTGATGTCACCAACCTGTATTCCAATATTCCACATGATCTTGGACTTACTGCCATAGAGCATTGGATTGACAAATTTCCCAATCTTTAACATGACCGATTTTCCAAAGACTTCGTTTTAAAAAGTCTTCAACTTATATTGGAAAACAATTATATGCATTTCAATGATATTATTTACAAGCAAAAATTAGGCACAGCCATGGGAACCAAAGTTGCTCCAACTTATGCCACACTTGTCCTAGGCTATTTAGAAGAAAAACTATATTCAAACATTCAAGACAAATTTGGTCACGACTTTGAAACCTTCATAAGAAAGTCATGGAAACGTTATTTGGACGATTGTTTTATTATATGGGACAAAAGTGAAAATCAGTTAACTGAGTTTGTTAATATCCTCAACACTTTGAGCACTACTCTGAAATTCACTATGGAATGGGATAACAATATGCTACCCTTCCTTGACGTTATGGTACTTAAAATAGAAGACCGGATAATAACGGATGTTTTCTACAAAATAACGGATACTAAGCAATATCTTTTATTTGACTCGTCCCACCCTAGACACACTAGGAATAATATTCCTTACAATTTAGCAAGGCGTTTATGCACAATAATCTCCGATACAGATATCTTAGACTTTCGTCTCACAGAATTACAAGATTTACTACTTCAAAGAAATTATCCCACACAACTGATTCAAAACGGAATTAACAAAGCCAAATCCCATGCACGAAAGGATCTTCTTTTAGTTAAGATTAAACCCGTCAAAAATGTTATACCATACGTTTCTACGCACAACCCTAGAAATCCAGAAGTGTTCAACATCATTAGAAATAACCTACCTATCCTTGAGGAGGATCAAGACATGAAGAAAATACTAGATACTTCACATATCATCAAAAGTAAACGACAAAGCCCTTCTCTTAAATGTATTCTTACCAGAGCATCGTTTTCCAGTAAAATCCAGGAACCACCCATCATCAAAAAATGCGAAAATCCCAGATGTAGTACATGCCCATATCTGACAGAAGGATCCACATTTCATTTTAAAACCGGAAGCGATTTTTCCATCAAAACCTCCATGTCATGCACCAGTTCAAACCTTATCTATGTCATACGTTGCGCTGGTTGCGGTGAAAATTATATCGGTCAGACAGGAGACACCTTGAGACACAGGATGACCGTGCACCGACAACAAATCAGGGAACCTAAATACCAATGTACATCCGTCAGTGAACATATAAGGAACTGTGCAAGGAATAAAAGTCCTAATTTTACCGTTTTTCCTTTTTACAAGTTTCTGAGGGATACCACAGAAAAAGAACGTGAGGCAAAAGAAAAACTGTTTATCAACAAATATAGACCCGTTTTAAATGCCTAATAATTATATAATGTATCAGATAAAAACTGTTTCCCGTAATCATTTTATATATTTCTATTATTTGTATGGAGAATTTTATTTTCCCGTACTTAATGTATATCTTTATATTATGACGTCATAATCTATTCGGCTACATAACGTAACATAATACTAGCGTTTTATGACGTCACAATAAGAAATATGTATTCGTATGTATGTGTATTTGTGTAACTTAGCAACATGTTGTTAAACTCCTGATGATTTAAAATGAAACTAGTTGAGATTATTTCGGTGTTGTGATTTTTTTTCATATATATATATATATATATATATATATATATATATATATATATATATATATATATATATATATATATATATATATATATATATATAAAGTTATAGTTGATATTTCATTTTTTACAGTTTTCAAGAAATCTGAATTATTGCTCATATTTTTAAACAAATATGTCCAAGTTGTCTAAATGTATTTTCAAATGAACACTTAAGCTGATGAAGGTCTCTGCAAGAGTAGCCTTTGTTTTAAAATTGTAAACTGTTTCGTAAGATTGGCTTTTATCTTCAAAATAAAAAAAGGACTTCTATTTTGCCATTTCAGTATAATAATTAATGCAATTGTTACATTAAGGTATACGTTTACTCCGAATGAAAAAAAAAATAAATCCACTGATGACATTATGCGTTAAGGACACAGGACGAAAAACCACCTTTAAGCAAGTCCTTAAAGGTGGCTTAAAGGTGACTTAAAGGAGCTTAAAGGCTATACGACCTTTAAGCCGCCTTTAAGTCACCTTTAAGCAAGTGCTTATAGGTCCTTAATGTCCAAACTTCTTTAAGCCACCTTTAAGCCACCTTTAAGCATCTTTAAGTGGCATTTACGCTCTCTTTACACTGCCTTTACACTGTCTTTAAGTGGCCTTTAAGTCAATAGTGATCAAGCTGAACAATTAACACATATATTAAATGCAAAAGCTCTTTTATAGAGATGGAAGGGGGTCATCCGAGTGATAATATAATTTCCAAGGAGGGGGGGGGGTGTTCCAGGCGGTTTTAATCGTCGCTCCATTAAACACAGATCGCTACCATCAGCACCGCTCCGATGGACACAGATTGCTGTTATAATATTCTTTATAATTTTTTGGGGGTTTCAAAATTATTGTAGGGATGAGCGCAGTCTCTGTATCTTAATATGTGCATAAAACTAATGAAAGTATGTTTGTTTCCTATTATAAATTAATCGGTGAAAAAAATCTCTCTCTCTCTCTCTCTCTCTCTCTCTCTCTCTCTCTCTCTCTCTCTCTCTCTCTCTCTCTCTCTCAGTTCATCCGGTTATTAAACAAAATAAAGATAATGAACCAAAAATGCATGATTTAATTTGTTAATCGGTTTAAGGTTTGTATTTTTTTTTTCAATTTTCATTATTTCTAACTCTAGATCTGCTAGATACATGTTAAAGATGAAAAGACTCTCAACTGCCTTTGTTATATCGGGGAGGATATTACTGCTTTGTTTGTCTAGACATAGTTTTGTTCGTTTGTGTATATCTAATTAGAGTCTATTGTTTGTACAACTTAAGAAAACCCCTGGAACTAACACAGAATATACAAGATATACACAACAGTTGTGTCGTGTGCCCAGGTGCATGTTTGTGTATATCTAATTAAAGTCTATTGTTTGTCCAACTTAAGAAAACCCCTGGAACTAACACAGAATATACAAGATATACACAACAGGTGTGTCGTGTGCCCAGGTGCACGTCAGGGTTTCTAAAGGCGTTGAATTTTTATATGTACGAGTATACGATAAGTCTAGTGAATTAAAGTTAATTTACATTTGTAATTCATTTTCAAAGTATTATTTCCTAACTCTGGGTTTCAAAGATGTTACGTCTACAAATTAACGATACGTGTATGTAAGAGTAAAATCTTGAGGCTAATTAATTAATGTACCGGTGATCATAAATAGGGGTTGAATATTTAAATATATGTATAAGGGTAAATATGTCAAATATACCCGGCCTGGCACATCATACAATTGTATGTACAAGTCATTTGCAATTGCTACATGCAGTAAATACGTCACCGGTAATTGGTAATTTTGTTTGTTATAGAATTGATAGTTTATAAATCATGTACATACAATTACATGTAAATATTTAAACATATTGGAACGGCGCCGCGATCATGAAAACCGGGAAATTGCGGTAAATTGAACAAATACCCTAATAGTATCAATGCATTTAATAAAAGAAATGATTTCATTTTCTTTCTTACATTTTTATAGCTATAAATTAGATGAACGTATATCTACTCGGTTTAAATTTATTAACTACATGTCAGAAAGCCTACTATAGTGAACCTAACGGTTTCCATTTAGGTATAATATATTTTTGTTCACTGAAGACCAAGTTCCGTATTTCATTCTAAATACATGCATGCATGTAATTTATAAATTAGATATAATTGATTGTTACAAACTGAATGGTTTGTCAAAATCTTTTCAAGTAAACACATTCAATACAGTGATTCAATATCAACTGATATATAGGATATAAAAACGCTTATAAATATCTAAGTTGCCGTGGCGCAGAGGATGTGTGGTGATGCTAGTAAACTAAGGGTCCCGGGTTCAATTCTCGCCGTGGCCGGTTTTTTGTGTTTTTTTTTTTTCATTTTTCTTTCTAGAACAAAAACCGTTTTAATACCTTTTCTTTCATAAAGTTAATATATTTTGTTGGAAATTAAGCACAACATTGAATTAATTTTTTTTTTAATGGCTTAAAGGTGGCTTAAAGGTAGCTTAAAGGTGGCTTAAAGGTGGCTTAAAGAAGTTTGGACATTAAGGACCGATAAGTTGTCCTTAAAGGTGGCTTAAAGGTGACTTAAAGATAGTCTTTAAGCTGCCTTTAAGCCATCTTTACGCTTTCTTTAAGCCACCTTTAAGCAATACATATAGCTTAAAGGTAGCTTAAAGGTGGCTTAAAGATCGTCTTTAAGCTACCTTTAAACACCTTTAAGCTATCTTTAAGGAGGACTTAAAGATGGTCATTCATCCTGTGGGACCTATCATGGTAGTGCTTTTTTTCACTTTCAAAAAAGTAGATCAATGACCTACTTTTTTAGATATGGAATATTTTTTGAAAATTTAAGAAAAATCCCTAAAAAAGTTACACTGTGATTGAAATGTTCTTAATTGTGAAAATATTACAAATTGCTTAACTCTTTTAAAAATGAAATACGGTTTTAAAATGACAGCGACACTAAACAGACACAAAATTCCTAATTTTCATTCACAATTTTTATAGATATTCCAGTCCGAATTTCCTCGATCAGTTTTCAAATTCTTACCTTTTTTATTCAATTTAACAAAACACTGAATGATGATAATACTAAAACATTTATAATATTAAACTAGGTATAATGTAATAACATTGCATGCATTAAACTAACATAAGGTCAGTGATCAAAATATTGAGATATGGTGTCTTTTACCATTTGTAGCATTTTTCAATATTTCCTCTGTTTTTCTATGAGTCCTTATCCAATAATAAAGAAAAAATATCGAATGACATCTCAATAATAATTCTTTTCATAAATCATTATTCATAAATGAGTGTTTAGAACAATTTTTACCCATGACATTGAACTTTAAAACAATCCGAATATGAGAACTCAAACCAAGAGTAATAACAAAATTAAAATACTGGAAAAAAATAAAATTGTTTTAAGAGCATTGATTTACATAACAGATCTTTTATAATTATTAAGTAAAAAATATCTTGTTACATATAGTACAAAATATGTTTAGCAATCATTGCAGAAATAAATTACTTCACACGCTACTGTGGGTCATGTAATTGATTTACAATATTGCCACTTAATTATCCCACATGAATCACGAAACAACAAAATTTGTTTTTAAATAAGTTTGCTGGATTTGTTAAAATAATGTGTTTTATTTCGAAAACTAACTCATTCACAAAATTATAAAGAAACACAAAAATAGCAATACGAAGCAAATCAAAACGTAAGGTCCCTTGGAAAGAGTTATCCTTCTTTTGTTTCACTGTACGTGTATATGTACCCTAGGCTAGTGCTGATTAAACTAGTTCCTTGAATGACATACAGCGTCACGCAATCCCCGCCATCAAACTAATCAATTTTGCCTAACTCTTGATAACAAGAGGCGATCCAGTGAGGACAGACCAATGTAAACTATAACCAATTGACAATTTTATTGTTAAATGGCCGTATAAAGGCAAGTCTATATTTTAATAATATCGAAGTTAATAAAACTTTAACAATGCTAAAAAGAATTAAGAAAATTATATTTAAAAAATGCATGACTTTAGTCTATAAGTTTTGTACTACGCAATGCAGTAACAAAAGTTTTTTCGTTTCAACAAAAACTGCTGCAACATCAAACCACCATCCCGAGAAAGGAAAATTCAACGCTTCGATATTTGTATCTAATAAATTCATGCTCAACTTACGATTAAAATCTGTGTTTGCATTTCTATCAGCAACCTATGACAATGCTTTGTGAAGTTCTAGGAAGGATAACTCTATCTTCCTTGACCCCGATTTTATTTGAATTTTGTTTACATTTTCTCTCAGCTCGGTTTTTTTTTTCTTAGCCGACTTGGCTGAAGTACATGACTGACCCGGACTCATTTCAGACTTTTCCGTTCTTGTAATCCACAAATGCACGGTAAAGAATCGGTGTCTAATCACGTGCAATGAAAAACAGCATGAGAATGTGCATCAGTAAATCCAACGTGACATTCCAACATCTTAAATTGGCAACTCGCGACAAGAATTTGACCTGGCGTGTTTATTTCTTAGCCAAAGCTCTCCGGCCACATTGTTTTTATGCAGCACTGATTTTTTCTTAAATAAAATGAGGTCATTTAAACCAGTCAACTACGCATCCCAATATTATATAACCGCGCCCGCGTGGCTTAGATCCGCCGTGTTTACATTGTCGAAAGAGTATTCTATTGCGTCACATCACATTGATTCAATTGACATTTGATTAAATCTTTATCATTCATCTTTTAAAAGTCATTGTGGCTGAGTGGTTAGCTTACTGAGAATGCAAAGCTATGGGTCGCAGGCTCGACTCCCCCCCCCCGTCTCCCCACCACCCTTTTTTTTCCTTCAAATTTGTGAAACTGTAGTACAAGTCGAAAAGCACTCTGTCTTTTTGTTGAAGACAAAAACATATCTAGTTTATCATTAAGGTTATTTGATACATTTATAATAATCTTATAAGTATGTTAAAAGCAAAAATAAATTACTGACAAAAAAAACTAAAATTGTTTTTAGAGCATTGATTTAAATAACAGGTCTTAAATAAATATTTAGTAAAAAAAAATCTTGTTACATATTGTACAAAATATGCTTTGCAATTATCGCAGAAATAAATTACTTCACACGCTACTGCGGGTATTGTAATTGATTTACAATATCGCCACTTTATTATCCCACATGAATCACGAAACAACAAAATTTGTTTTTAAATAAGTTTGCTGGATTTTTTTTTAAATAAATGTGTTTTATTTCAAAAACTAACTCATTCACAAAATTATAAAGAAACACACAAATAGCGATAAGAAGCAAATCAAAACGTAAGGTCCCTTGGAAAGAGTTATCGTTCTTGTGTTTCACTGTACATGTACCGTAGTGCTGATTGAACTAGTTCCTTGAATGACATACAGCGTCACGCAATCCCCGCCATCAAACTATTCAATCTTGCATAACTCTGGATAACAAGGGGCGATCCAGTGAGGACAGACCAAGGTAAACTATAACCACGCGGGTAGGTTAAGGCAACTCCGAGTTTAATTATGATCAATTTAAAAAATGTTTATTTTTATGAAAACAGCGCGGGATATTAATACCAAGTGAAAAAGTTCACCAAGATATTATTTTTCTACTTCGGAATCGTCTCGATCTTTGAAGGTGCCGTGCCATGGTATCACGTAACAGTTAAAATAGATCACTTTTTTACCTTAACAAAAAAAAAAATTAACAAAAAATCAAAAAGTGTAACACTACCCCGAAGTTCATTTGTATGTTTGCTACAATAATTCGATTGACAATTAGTTCATGTTTATTAGTATTACGGCTAGAATCCTATTGTACATTGCATAAAATAAATATTGTAAATATTTATCGGAAACCCTCTCAACTTCTAAAATTTCATTGAAAATACTACGTATTTTTCGTTTAAAACAACAAAGCACACGATTCTTGCAGCACTTTTCAGGTAGTTTAGGTCATATACCGTTGATATTTACCAAAATCATCTTTCCTAATATCCGGGGTAGTGTTACACTTTTTTGTACACACTTACAGAGGAAAGGCTGGTCAAGCCATATAAATGTCAATCTGCTTACCTTATAACACTCGCTGATTAAACAAAAAATCCATGCCTGTATAATCCTGATTATATTCTGACACTCATCTAAATCTTAGGTATCTGTATTAAATAAGTCTTATTTCGGCATTGTTTACACTGCATTCCGATAATTTGTCTCCCGACATGAACTTCTCTTTTAAACATGCTTGTGACGTCATAAATGTTAATTATACGTAATAGAGAGAAATCGAAGATGTATTCAGTTAGAAGAGTTTCTAGTGATATTTTATGTCTGTAGTTTCTATAATTTAAACCAGAGATAAAGTTAAAATCGACATGTTTCTGAGTAAGATATGACATCATGCTGCTTATTGTGACGTCATATCGATCAGAGGAATTTGATCGCTGTTAGTTGCCTTATCATACCCGCGCAATTGACAATTTTATTGTTAAATGGCTGTATAATGGCAAGTCTATTTTTTAATAATATCGGCGTTAAAAAAATTCTAACGATGCTAAAAATAAAGTAGGAAATTATAAAAGAAAAAAAAACACGCATGACTTTAGTCTATAAGTTTTGTACTACGCAATGCAGTAACAATAGTTTTTTTGTTTCAACAAAAACTGCTGCAACATCTTTCTTTGGCCTATTGATTATATATATATATATATATATATATATATATATATATATATATATATATATATATATATATATATATATATATATATATATATATATATATATATATAGTTTATTTGAACAAGTTTTACCAAACAAAATTAAGGATGGTGTGGAGTGTTGCTACTGTGACAACCATGAAACTGCAATTTTTGCAGTGATTCTTGACAAAAAAGTTGAACTCCAGTTTCAAAGTGACCTTGGAGAAATTTATTGGTATGACACGAGTGTCTTGTAGCCATTACATACGGTAAGGACAATTGTTCGGGGGATTTAATCCTTGGATCGTTATGGTTGTGGTGAACCATGTCAGCTGTTCGAAACGTTTGCTATTACAGGTGTCAGATTTTATTGTTTTGTGGTAAAAAGAGGGGAACTGATTTGATAAAACCCTGTAAAACAAAATATATATCGTATTTAACTCAGTTTTGTTTTTTTAGTTCATGCGAACAAAACATTTTACAACAGCTGCATTTAATTGTTCAAGGAAGTTAAAATACATGCCATTGATAGAGCTTCAGAGGTAACCCAATTTTTTAGTTTCAAAACTTGTTTCAATGCCAAATATGTTTTGTGCTAGAGAAAATTGGGTTCAATCAGTACCTATTATCGTGATATTTTCCAAACACAAATATCTTTCTTTAGCACATACCTTGTTGAGAAATGCGCGTGACTCTAAAAATAGCGATGCCGACATTGGGCCTTCCCGTATTATGTAAGTGTTGCTTTACTGGTTACGGTATTAAATTTTGACAGAGTTAGTTAGTTAGTTAAAGTCGAAGTGAAATTAAAGACGATGACGAGCCAGACACCGAAAAAGGTGGTGATGATATCGGTGTGTCGGCAAAAATCGAGAAATTTCTACAAAAATGCAAGAAAAGCGGTAACAATTTTCCAACCATTTTCATACAGAAAAGAACATTCCACATTAAGTGTTTTACAAAATTAAAACTAATTGACGTTATTGAAACTTACCAAAGAATTTATCAAAAAAAAGCAACCGACAATCACACAGTTTTTGTCTCTCGTGAAGTGAAAGTAACACGTGTTTAAGATTGTACGCGTACATATTGTAATTATTTCATGGTCATTTACATGAATACGCTGTAAGTATGTTACTTTTCAACATAGTTTAAATAAATCATACGTATTTATTTAATTATTACTTGTTTATAATCGTTATTTGAAATGTAAAGTCACCTTGGAAAAAAAGCAACACTAACTACAAAACCTAAGCGCTTTCATTGTTAAAAATCTTCAGACGTCTGAAGATTTTTAACAATGAAAGCGCTTATGTTTTGCAGCACTAACTGCTAAACATAAGCGCTTTCATTGTTAAAAATTTTCAGACGTCTGAAGATTTTTAACAACGAAAGCGCTTATGTTTTGCAGTTTGTGTTGCTTTTTTTCTTTTATTATATTTTTACCGGACACTGAGAAAATACTTTTGTGATATATATATATATATATATATATATATATATATATATATATATATATATATATATATATATATATATATATATATATATATATATATATATATATATATATATATAAGAAGCACTTACAAACCAACAACACTCTTTATCTATAATATCGGATCAAAAGATACACGGTTGTGAGATGAGATATAAAAAAGCACTAAAAATAACCAACGACACAAACAATAAAGTAAAATATTGTCAAATTTTCGGGACGACCCGTCCCTTCTTCAGGACAACAAAATAAAAACTACATATGAAAGAAGAAAAACATCTTCAAAACTAGCACTAAACTAAAAACTAAATAATATATAAAAACTAAAAAATGTGTAAACATTGGATCGAAACGTGGCAGCTACATCTTTGTATTTAAAGGGTACCTGCAGTGCCGGTCAATTTTTGATATAATGAAGATATATGTCTAAAAACATCATTCTGAAAATTGTACAGCGATTGCATAAGTAGTCTTTGAGATATTTGGGGAAAACCCGATTTCACACCTGAACGAGTTTTGAATCAAGCCGATTTGGCGCGAGATGAACTGTGACGTCACGGGGTCAACGCGACTGTATGAGAAACAGGAATATCGTATGAAAACTGTTCGTTTTCTTGCATTGTTTTATTGATATATGAACATTTTTTTCTGTTGTTTTATTTCCTTTTCAACCCTGGATGACTAAAAATGCTGTTGTTTGAGTTTAAACCCGTTTTTTATCGAACAAAAATGCCGAATTCGGAAAATTGTTTGCTTCATGAATTGAGTCAAATGTGTAACACATTTTGCATATAAATCCACAGCATATCTAGCAACATGGCAATTAATCAAACTTTTGTTTTAAGAAACATGTTTTTTTTAATATTGTCATTCTTTCCAGTGATTTTTCCGTGACATTATAAACTGATTATTAATATTGATAATACATATTTCGTAAAAGGTAACGCGGGGTCTTTTCCTCGTATAAGGCATAAAATTACAAATGATTTCGCCCGATTATTCAATAATAATGATATAGGACTAATAACAATCAAAATAGTATGCATTCTTTAACAAAAAACACGGGATTATAAACGGATCAAGGCGAAAGTCCAAGATAGGTGCATGATTAAGTCTGTCTCGTATTCTTTTAAAAATACGATATACCGGTAATAGAATTTCATTTTACATTTATTTACTTCCTTTGTCAAAATGTTCAAGTTTATTCAGATTTCATAATGATTCGCTATCAGTATAACAATTTAAGTAATGTGGAGTTAAAGCGTTAATTAAATTGCTGACCATAGCGCTCGAAAGAAAGTTGTACTTGATTAAATAAGAAATTAAGACCAACGTAAATGTAATTACTTCCGAATAATTACTTGATCACATAAAAAAGGTTTAAATTGCTGAATTGTAAATTTGGTCATTATTTCGGTGATTAGATAAGTAACAATAAAGGCATTTACCTCGAACATTAGTATTACTATTTGATAGTCTTTAATCACTGATTGACGGACTATATACATGTATTAGCTTACGAATGCTTGATTCACACAATCTAATTTATTTTTCTTTTTTATTGTTTAACAATTGAGTAGCTAATTATACACAATTCAATTTACCAGTCCAGACGTGTCAAACCCTCTCTTTGTTCACCAGCCTCGTGTACCATGTGTATACATAACCCAGATATACAATACGTGTGTCTGGAGCAGTGGCTTCGTTAGTTTACCTGTTTACCTGTGTCATTGTCTCGGATCACTCGTGTGTGAAAGGATATTATGTAATCAAAGAATGAATATTGAAAATAAATCTGCCCATGCAAGCGTTTTACGATATCGTATTGATCGGTAAAAGGGCGACGAGAATAACAAATTTTAAAATCCTTTAAAAATAAATCTGACTGTAATAAAATAATTACGGATACAAATTTCTAAATCTACAATACTTTAAATAACTAGATACGTCAAAACATCAGACCTATATTAATCATTTTGGCTGAAAAATCGAATTTAATTTGTAAAGCTTTGTAAAGAAATGTCCCTCCTGTTGACCTCGTGACGTCACTTCCGCTGATGCCTCGTTATCGCCTAATTCTGTTTTCTCTTGATTAGATTTCCCAAAGCAGGTAAAAATAGCCACTTTGAAGAGGCGTGTCTCCGTTATTTTTGCATCGATTTCGATGTGGTTTTTTGCATTAAATTTTGGTAATTAAACTCTTTGACATATGTTTCACATTGACTTGGCTGAAGGTACACTTTAAGATTTAAAGCCCGAGAGAAATTTCCCGTCCGACGCAGCGGACGGTCTGTGAAGAAGTGCTACAAGATAACGCGACCGAATTAATTTGCTAATTGGGGGTTGCTGTTAATTAAGTTGTACTAATAAGAGAATTGTAGTGAAGGTTTGTAGGGAAGATAGGCTCTGTATTTAACAAAATTTTACTTTATTGTTCGTGTCGTTGGTTATTTTTAGTGCTTTTATATATATATTTTTTGGATTATATATATATATATATATATATATATATATATATATATATATATATATATATATATATATATATATATATATATATATATATATATATATATAATCCAAAAAGAGTGAAAGGTGATATCAAACAGTATAAATAATCCCAAGAAAAAGAAAAAAAAACATTGCTTTCTATTGAACTGAGTTTAGTTCTCTTCTATACTTAATTCTCTGACCTAATTTATGGGCGGCGCCATATTACGATCACGTGATTTACCGCCATTACGGTGCTAACGACGGTAAACAAGTGTCATATTTACTACATCGACTTTGTCTCGTTTTGTGTGTGTGGAACATCACTGTGATGGACAAAAAGAATTGTAAATATATATTTAAACCTCATTTAATTCACGTTCTGTTTGTTTTTGGTCTTTCTGTGTTTGTACTTTTGTTTATTACACAGTAAAATTTGGATCCGTACACAGGGCGAAAAACCATCTTTAAGCAAGTCCTTAAAGGTGGCTTAAAGGTGACTTAAAGGAGTTTAAAGGCTATACAACCTTTAAGCCGCCTTTAAGTCACATTTAAGCAAGTGCTTATAGGTCCTTAATGTCCAAACTTCTTTAAGCCACCTTTAAGCCACCTTTAAGCATCTTTAAGTGGCATTTACGCTCTCTTTACACTGCCTTTACACTGTCTTTAAGTGGCCTTTAAGTCAATATTGATCAAGCTGAACAATAAAAACATATATTAAATGCAAATTTAAAGCTCTTTTATAGGGATGCGAGGGGGTCATCCGAGTGATAATATAATTTTCAAGGAGGGGGGGGGTGTTCCAGGCGGTTTTAATCGTCGCTCCATTAAACACAGATCGCTATCATCAGCACTGCTCCGATGGACACAGATTGCCGTTATAAAATTCTTTATAATTTTTGGGGGGTTTCAAAATTATTGAAGGGATGAGCGCAGTCTCTGTATCTTAATATGTGCATAAAACTAATTAAAGTATGTTTGTTTCCTATTATAAATTAATCGGTGAAAAAATCTCAATATCTCTCTCTCTCTCTCTCTCTCTCTCTCTCTCTCTCTCTCTCAGTTCATCCGGTTATTAAATAAAATAAAGATAATGAACCAAAAAATGCATGATTTAATTTGATAATCGGTTTAAAGTTTGTAATTTTTTTCAATTTTCATTATTTCTAACTCTAGATTTGCTAGATACATGTTAAAGATGAAAAGACTCTCAACTGCCTTTGTTATATCGGGCAGGATATTACTGCTTTGTTTGTCTAGACATAGTTTTGTTCGTTTGTGTATATCTAATTAGAGTCTATTGTTTGTCCAACTTAAGAAAACCCCTGGAACTAACACAGAATATACAAGATATACACAACAGTTGTGTCGTGTGCCCAGGTGCATGTTAGTGTATATCTAATTAAAGTCTATTGTTTGTCCACTTAAGAAAACCCCTGGAACTAACACAGAATATACAAGATATACACAACAGTTGTGTCGTGTGCCCAGGTGCACGTCGGGGTTTCTAAAGGCGTTGAATCTTAGTATGTACGAGTAAACGATAAGTCTAGTGAATAAAAGTTAATTTACATTTGTAATTCATTTTCAAAGTATTATTTCCTAGCTCTGGGTTTCAAAAATGTTACGTCTACAAATTAACGATACATGTATGTAAGAGTAAAATCTTGAGGCTAATTAATTACTGTACCGGTGATCATAAATAGGGGTTGATTATTTAAATATATGTATAAGGGTAAATATGTCAAATATACCCGGCCTGGCACATCATACAATTGTATGTACAAGTCATTTGCAATTGCCACATGCAGGAAATACATCACCGGTAATTGGTAATTTTGTTTGTTATAGAATTGATAGTTTAAAAATCATGTACATACAATTACATGTAAATATTTAAACATATTGGAACGGCGCCGCGATCATGAAAACCGGGAAATTGCGGGAAATTGAACAAATACCCTAATAGTATCAATGCATTTCATAAGAGATATGATTTCAATTTCTTTCTTACATTTTTATAGCTATAAATTAGATGAACGTATATCTACTCGGTTTAAATTTATTAACTAAGAAAGCCTACTATAGTGAACCTAACGGTTTCCATTTAGGTATAATATATTTTTGTTCACCGAAGACCAAGTTCCGTATTTCATTCTAAATACATGCATGCATGTAATTCATAAATTAGATATAATTGATTGTTACAAACTGAATGGTTTGTCAAAATCTTTTCAAGTAAACACATTCAATACAGTGATTCAATATCCACTGATATATAGGATATAAAAACGCTCATATATATGTAAGTTGCCGTGGCGCAGAGGAAGTGTGGTGATTCTAGTAAACTAAGGGTCTCGGGTTCAAATCTCGCCGTGGCCGGTTCTTTTTTTTTTTTTTGTTTTTTTTTTCATAATTTTCTTTCTAGAACAAAAACCGTTTTAATACCTTTTCTTTTATAAAGTTAATACATTTTGTTGGAAATTAAGCACAATATTAGCACATCTGCAGGAAAAACAAGTAACCCAAAAGATGTGCATCATGGAAATCATGATTTTGATTATTCAAAACCAATCAATATTGCTGATATTCAGTGTCAGCCTTGTAGAGATGTTTATAGAAAATATGTTCATCTGTCTGAAAACAAAATTGATGAAGTCTGTCTCAATACTAAGGAACAAAATTCTGACTTGTGGTTTGATAGTCGCAAGGTTAGAATTCCAGCATCTGTGGCTAACAAAGTACCAAAAAACAAGCAAAGCAAATCCACAAAATTTTGTTACGAACCATTTATATCCTAGATTCAAGGGCAACAATGCAACACAACATGGAAAAGTATCAGAACCAACAGCCAAAGAAATCTTTGAAAAGAAATCTTATTTAGAAGTTAAAAATTGTGGCATTGTTATAAATAAAGATTGACTGTTTCTGTCTGCAAGTCCTGATGGCACAAGTGATGATGATATGCTTTTAGAGATAAAATGTCCAGTAAAATCAATTGATGAACTTTAAAACAACAAAAGTTATGACATTTGTAAAGAAAATGATACTATCACTGTTAATAAGTCATGCAGAAATGAATATTATACAGAAATACAAATGCAACTTAGAAGGAAATGAACGTGCAAATATTTTACATGGTTTGCAAAAAATGGGGAATCGGTGTGCATTGATGTACAATATACCAAACTTTTGTTTCAAATATTTTACAAAGAATCAGAGCATTTTATTTCAATCATTTTCTTGTTAGAATTGTTGATGATTTCTCACAAGGCATATTTGTTTTTAGTGAGAAGTATGAAAAATTATGTTCAACTTTGTGAAAACAAAAATAAACAGTCTTTACACTTGTACATAATTTCTTGTTATCGTCAGGAAAGAGCAATGAAGTAGCAAAAAAGTAAAATGTAAAAATTCTACACTATGCATGAGCACCTCTAATCTTTAATAAGCTGAGGTCTCAAATTACAAAGAGCACCCACTACCTTCACTACTTTGTTTATTTTTTTGACTGACTTTATCGAAATAATGCTGTTCAAAATTCTGTAAGATTTAATTCTACGAATTGCCCTTTCAACATGAATGCTCACTGATGCTATTCTACGAGATTCGACAACTTCTTTTTCACTAAGCTGCTTTCTACCTCGTAAAAATGAAGGAATGTTAAGCCCAACATGTAAACTGAATAGCTCCTCACCTATTGTGAATCCCCTGTCAGCCATTACTTCATCATTTGGATTCAAATAGTTGTAAAAACCTGATTTTTTTAGTGATAAACCTATCACTTGCTCTGCCCCATACCACCTTGACAAAAACATGATGTAACCATTTGGTGCAATACAAACAAGAAAGTTTAATGTGTTTTGTGACTGCTGTAAGTTGCAGTCCTGGCTTTCAGGGACAATGGCCTCTGAAGGTACACTTCTGTACAATCTATGATACATGTAGTTTAAGGATATGTGTTCCTAAAAGAAGTTGGTAGATATCTCTGAATAATGTCCTTTGGCAACCACATTATCGAATCTTTCAACTGAACAGCTAGGATATATTATCCACGAATTAAAGATTCTACTAGCAAGCTGATGGGAAATTCCGAATCTTTTCCCCAAGTCTTGGAACTGTAACCCTAAACGCAATCTAACTAACGTTAACAAAACTTGTTCATCGATGGACAATAAATAAGGTAAATCGTTGCCATGTACCCTCATTATATCTAATAAAGTAGAGTATACTGTCAGTGATAACCCCGTATAAAACACTGAATCTTTCTCTGTCAAAATTTTGAAAGATGCAAGTTCACGTGTTGTTTGAGTACCTACAGTATTAGATGTTAATTGTAAACAATATAAGTGGTTATGCAATGAATCAATTGTCTGAGTTGTTGCATCTGATTTTGGTCGGTAGGCAACACAAGACACACCATACTGATGAACAATAACAGGTGGTATCTGGGTAGAAGCTGTTGCTGCTGAGGGAGTATTGACTTTCATGTCTGTGGCTTCTGCTTCATCTCCTCCTATGCATATAAGCCCACTTTCTTCGTCCTGCTCCTGCTCATCCTCCTGATTAGACATGTTCCTTACCAGTTTTCTCCTACCTTGCTTTATCTATTTAAAAATCATACATAGTAATATATCATATATATCTGAACACATATTGTGTTTTACATACCCGAGGATGATCCTGCATCCATAGTTAACTTCAATAATGTCCCACACAATCATTGTACCCGCCCGCAGGCAATCACTGGTCAACTCAAAATAGCTTCATGTAAGTTCAAACTGCTATTTAATATGACAGTTTGAAAATACTTAACTATTCTAATAATAGTCATAGTAATAAGTGAATCACATTAACTGCAAGTATCTCATTCTGAAAGTAGAATTAAACAAAATTCAAACTAAAATTTATGACAAACATGTAATTTTTTGCACCCTAACCTCTTTGTGATATCCCATACATGTATGTAATTGTGGGTCAGGGTTCAGTTTGGCTGGACACCCATCAAGGAAATGAATTGAACAGACCTGTTAACATTAAAAGATAAAATTATAATTAACCCTGATGAAAACTGTGAAGATGCACATATATCATATTTATACATAAACATGTATGTTAATGAAAACTTTATACGTCTACATATATAAAAGAACACATGTGGTATTTAGACATGCGTAGTGGTCAACATATATTGCATATTCAGCTGTTATTATCGAAGATGTAATTCAGATATGAAATTAATAAGATCAATCTAAAAATTAAAAGACAATAACTGATAAAATGCAACATGATAGATATACTTGATCCTTTTTTCCAGGTTGATAATTCTTTCTATTGATAGCTTTGAGCCATCGCAATCTGGCATCCACTTGCGCTGGAATGCAAAACATCCTGAAAGGCGCTTGACAGGGACAATCTTCGTGTCTTTTCCCGTGCTCAGAGCATTCCTCCATCTTCCATCTATACAACTTTCTCTGATTATTGGTACAGGTGAAGACAACACAATGTCTTCCTACTCCTTTTTCATACGGCATCGTATCAATCGAATGTTTACCGTAAGCACCGTAATGGCGGTCGACGATAGCTCCACCTTCCGTCTAAGGGCGATAACTGCGTTAATCTTACGTAATGGAATTATGTATAATGCCATTCACTAAGTAAAATGCGATAATTCTATTTTTCTTTTAATTATCTGTATTAACGTAACGGAAAATGTATTTCTTTTATTTTCAGTTTTTAGCACAGCGACCGTTGAAGATGCCGTTGTTTTCACGAAGAAAATTTCCAGACATAGTAAGAAAAAGCCATCATTATCATTGTGTATAGGAAATTATTGTTTACATGGTTTAATGTATGTAACTTACACACCCAAAACCTCATGGAGCTCATAACAATAGCTAACAGTCTTTATTTTACAAAAATATGAAGCATGCAGTACTTTCAAATCATATTGTTTGCATAACTCGAATTTTATTTAGCATTTTAGAATATCAATCATAATTTAAACATAAATTAAAAAAAACACCGCTGCAATCATGAAATTGAATAATCACCCAACTTATCTTTTGATTGATTTTTAAATGTTACCTTTATTTAAGATTTTTTTTAATATAAATATATATGTGTACAAGGGCTTTTATAGAATGGTTTCCATTTATTGATAAAATTAAATTAATCATGAATCTCTCAATGCTACTAAGCTACTTAGTATTATATTAAAGTCTTTCGTTTCCATTGAAGTATCTTATTGCTATAATTCAACGTTCCTTTATTATTTTGGTCCTACATTACGTTCAAAAGTCAAACTTAACAGTTATTGATTTGGGTTATTTTATCTATTGTAATAATTTTTCTCTCTCACGTTTTCTGCAAAACGCTTCAGCCGATTTCCATGAAACTATTTTGACGCTTTGCTTATTTGCAATATTTTTCAAAAAGTAATACAGGTAGAGCTTTCAAAGAATTCATACATACAGTGTTTTTCACATTTTAGAGCGTCTGGTGATACTTTCCGTTGTCACTGGAGAGTAAAAAACCCTATCTTTGTATTTTTGTTTTTTATTATTTTGTAAAGTTATTTCTAAATAAAATATAGTTATTTGTTTTATAATCGACCTACGCAATCTCCAGATTTTGGGCGTCAACGTCCCGAAGACAGAGTTCTTGTAGTGTAATGTTGAGTTGAGTACTTGTACCTAAGTGACTCGGGCTCATTCATTTTTTTTACTGAATTGTATTTCAGTTTGAGAATTTATCTCTGAAGTGTTGGGATTGACTATTGTCCATTTTAATTTTATTGAAAAAAAAAAATTATAATTCACTTTGTATGTCTAAAGAATCCTTAGAGAGCGTTAAATGGAATTTGAAAAAGTGTTAAGAAATGATAGAAAAAACAGCTATCCTGATAGTCTTTTGTAGGGTGCATTCAAACGGAAGACTCCTTCTTGCTCGCAACGGGATCGCGTTTAGTTACATGTATCATAATTATTTGTTTTCATACTAATTGTATGACCATAATTAATCACCTAATTGTCTGCGGACTTTTCCGTTTTTTCCCGATAACGACAAAGAGCACACGGCGGATGTGACCGATCAGCAGAGGACCATCCCCCCTCCTAGGCACCTGATCCTACTTCTATATTTTTGGAGGTCCGTGTTGCTCTGCTTTAAATCTGTGTTTCGTTTTATGGGTTTTTTGAGGTGATGTACGATTTGTTATTGATGCATTGAAGTCTTCCGTTCTAAACAGAAGACCTTCTTGTTTTGCTTTGTTTTTCTCCAATTTTTTTTCTGTCACTTTTTCTTCAAAATACATAAGCTGATTTCAATAAACATTTTGGTCGTCATTTCTGGTCCCGAAATATTGATGGTTTTATCGTTTTGCTTCTTAATGATTTTTTATTTCACAAAATATTAAATATATAAATTTAGTGATTTAAATTGTCTTTAGCTGCAATGGCCGTCGCATATCCGACCATCCACTGTCACTTATGGTCTTTAACGGAAGGAAACATTATCTCTTTTTAATGTTTAGAGCAATGCTTGTTGCGCAGCACAAGTTGGTTTTTCGTTCGTATTCAAAGTTAAAGTTTTATGCTCTCCTCGAAATTTTAATTCAATATTGTTCTAACAGGCATTCTTACAAAACAAATGATTGTTGGTATTACTTAACAAATCTACATACATTCTGATACGAAACTAGAACTGTCCTATGGGAATACAAGTTTATCCATTAAAAAGATTGGTGATCTAGCGTTGTAGCTATCATAAACATAAAATAGATTTCTAAACCATTTGTATCTTAGGCGATTGCTTATCAATAGGAGGGCACAGTGGTGTACTGGAATTTGGGTTGGGTCTCAATTTAGAATTGCAAATCTAGAGTGGGCTTCACATTGGTAATGGCTGAGCTCATTCACTGTGCTTAAATCATTCTGTCTCTACTGAAATTTCAATTTTGAAGTGAAATTATAAAGATCAGTAGAACCATTGGTACAACAGCTCTGTAGTAATCCTATCTTAGGTTGTTTTCCAAGCTTGAAGGGAGTGAACATAGAGCTCGTTGTTTATTATAATTGTAGAAATAACTTGGCCTTATAAGACCTAAGCTAATGTTAGTTTTTTACATTTACAATAAAACACGAAATTTCAGATCATGTGCAGATGATAAAATGAAATTCACATGGTACACTTTATCTACAGCAGTACAGTATTCCCAAAATCCCTTATCATGAAGTCGCGCAGGCGTGTTCCAGTAAGAAAGACTTACGTAGTTGCTAGCGCTCGAGCTCGCTAGCAAATATCTCCACAAGGCTAAATTCAAATGGGACAAACAATTGAATCTAATAATAACGGTTGCTACACGTGAATATAAAAAAAAACAGAATTGTAAAAGAAATCACAGGAGTCGGCGATTTTATCAATTTGTTGTAAATGAATGAGAAACAAGCAAAATCCTACGAGTGAGCTTTGCGAGCGTAGCGAGCGAAGCGACAGGATGGCAACGAGTTTTCTAGAATTTCTTTATTTCGATATCCAACTGATATTGAACACCAGACATCAACTCCGTGGTGTTATTTTATCAATCCCTCGCATTTATTTCCCTAAAATTATCCTTTAAAATCATTTTAAATCCATTTCTGCACATCTCGATCTTAAACAGCGGCCATTGCCAATTTCGTGTGACGTCACACTCAGAGTTGAAAATATTTCATTCATAAAATTGAAAGATGCGTTATTAAGACAAAAATAATTAAGTGCATTGATGCTTTCGTTTTAAAATAATCAAATAAACAGTAGCATAATTCAAAATTTTACCTTATACTATGTTAAATCCAACATTCTTGTTTGAAATGTAAGGGAGGGAATCCAGTGCTTGCCTTTGCGGGGAATTCAAAAACAGATATGGAAATCGTTTTGATCGGATGATTTTAAGACACCTATAAAGTGACACACTTTTGGAAAGTCTCTCTAGTAAGCGGATTTCCTTTCTTTTTATCGCACAATAACATATCATCTTAAAACACATGAGAAAAGAACAAATGTTGACAAGTCCAGTGAGTGTGACGTCACATGAAATTGGCAATGGCCGCTGTTTAAGATCGAGATGTGCAAAAATGGATTTAAAATGATTTTGATGGATAATTTTAGGGAAATAAATGCAAGGAATTGATAAAATTATACCACAGAGTTGATGTCTGGTGTTCAATATCATTTGGATAGCGAAATAAAGAAATTCTAGAAAACTCGTTGCCATCCTGTCGCTTCGCTCGCTACGCTCACGAAGCTCACTGGTAGGATTTGTGCCTGTTTCTCATTTATTTTCCAGAAATTGATAAAATCGCCGACTCCTGTGAAGAAATTTAGTAAACTGTTAACAAAGACAAAAGTCAAAAATTGTCAGAACTTCACTGTTAATCCATATGTAATACTTTAACAAATGTCTGTATCTCTTGATATTCTTTTATTTAATTGTTTTAAAGAGAAAAAATTGAGTGACAGTACCCACTCCCTTTTTTTGTAAATGAAAAAGACCGAGCAATGCTCCTCTATGAATAAAATTTGGTATATGTTTTTTATTAGGTCTTAACAGATGTTATTAGTTGTGTCAAATTTCCCTCACTTTTTCCAGTCGTATATGCAACACAATAATAAAAAATCGATCCCATATAGGTCTGTGATGTATTAGAGCAGCTTGTTAAACTTAGATGTACTCCAAAAATATTACCATAATTAGCATATGTAAAGATATGTAAAAAGGTGAATTTAATAATATAAACAACAATATTGTGAAATTGCAAAAACACTTTAGTCATATCCAAAACATGGCTCAGATAACCCCCCCCCCCCCTCGGGACAAATGAATTCAGCCACACTTGTCTTAGATTTTCTTATTAGTTCCTACGAATATATCATTGACAAACAAAAAGGTTGCATTGTCGGTTGATAGAAAACTTATAAAACATTAATTAAGTTAAGAAATAAAGACAAAAACCTCCATCTGGATGTATTAATATAAGTATATTCTAGAGTGTTTACTATCAATTATTTATTAAAATCTTTTAAGAATTACCTCCCGTACTTTTCAACATCAATGTACAATATATGGGATAAGGAAATTTAAAATTGTCATAAAATCATTAAATTTTGGGTTTTTTTTTATAAAACGTGCTGTCGCACATCTTCAGATGGTGTTCAACATAAGTGCATTTTCAGACTGCTCCATGTAGTATTGAAAAATTACATAGGGGGACACAATTGCGTCTACAAACAGACGGACAGACAGACAGACAGACAGACAGACAGACAGACGGACGGACAGGATACGTCTTAAATACCCTCTTAACTTTGTTTGCGGGGGTTTAATAACAAAAAACTTCAAATTCAAATGCTTGCCAAAACAACTAATAATTTCAAATAACTGCAGGTAACTTTAGCAGTTTAAGCGAATCAGTTGTGGTATGATTTATTTTCACCACAAACATGAAGTGAAACTATTTTTGTGATCGGCTTCAGCCGATCACTATTGTGTCCATATGAGGCATCCGGCAAATGCTTCCACGTGCGCACACATTCCGCTTGCATAAGTAGTTCTTATAAAAACTTGAAGCTTTGGTTTAGTATTTTTATAACATTTTACTCAGTTTTATTTCAATTCATGTACCTTAAGAGATGCAAACATACATTAAATGCAGTTCGACCTGTTAATTCAAGAATGCACATTTTGTCTAACGCGTAAGAATTTTAATCGAAATTCATTCAGTAATGCAGTTGACCCCGATGAACTGACTTCGATCACAAGAAGATGCTCCATGAACTGACCTCGATCTATTGATGTTGCATAATAGTAGCTAGGAAGACGGCTTGATTTATAAACAAGGTTACGTTATAATGCGACCTCAATTGCAAGTTATGATGGCATTCAATGTTTTTCAGTGGCATTAAATTATTTTAATACAACTCTTTCTTAAAGTGTATACGTGTTAATGCTCTTTGTAGAGCCCTACTTAGAATTCTGAAGAAGAAAATACATTAACATTAAATAATTACTTTAAAAATATAAAACTAAACAAGGAGTTTACGAACGTCTTTACCAAAATTTATTTCAAAATTAAATTTGTTGACGGTTTATAATAATGAAATTATGGTGTACAGATTCAAAATATTCTATATCTTGTAAAAATACAGTACTTTTTTAATTATTTTACATCAAACTGATCATGTTGATTGCTTCTAGCTATCTATTTATCATTATTGCCGATAATTCCTTTAAAAGGAATACTTGTTGAACTACTACAGCGTTAAAATATTAAGATAACAATATTTTTTTGATCGGGGTTCCTATTGTATGGAACATCCGATTTTGAAATGCCTGTTCCTTATACTTCAGGCTTAGCCTAAAAAATATTTAATATCTTTTTTTAACTCAAAATTGAACAATAATTTTAGATAACCTCATATGCATATTTTTTTGAGATAGTTAAAAAGCGAAACTGTTTTTTATTATCCCAATAACTATCTGGAAAAATTAAAGGCACGCCTATTGAGTACTCAAGTATTCAGGGGATATTGTTGGCACTCAAATAAAGGGGGCGCGTACATTTACCGTAATTCCAACGTTAAACATTCGGACGAAAGACCTTATCGTAACTCTTAACGGGATTGCCTCTAGTTCTTTTTTAATTTCATTATGAGCTTTAGGAAAAAAGACATTTTCTTAGTTTCTGAAACTAATTTTTTCTATAACAATTTCTTGACAATAATTCTTTAATAATAAGTTCAACTAGAATGCAAAAAATGTCATCTAATAAATAGGTCATAACTACATTATATGATTGTATAATTATCTGCTTGATCTAACAAGTTAAATTTTGTATATACCAGGGTTGTTTGATATATATTGTGTATGATATCACAATAACCATTCGACTCAAATAATGAAACGAAGATTAATCGTTTCAGAGTATTTCCGTGGTTTTAGATACATAATTTTAATATCTGAATCCACTTTGTAAATGCGTCACGGTGTGCCGAAGCAGATGGACATTTTTTAAAAGGCACTGACTGATAGTTATCCCAAGAGCTTTTCGGGGCTTCTAACGACGACCAGATAAGAACGCTTTAAGGTAAGGTTTGCGGTTACAGGGAGATAACTCACACATTTTCATTGTGACGTTACACCAACTACCCTTTATTTCAGTTATGACGTCATAATTGATTTCAGTTTTTTTTTTATTTTGCGGGGTTTTTTAGTTTCAATGAAAAAATAAGAGGACACAAGCATTTTATCAATTTCCACGAAAACGAAATCCGCATTATATGGTTTTGAATAGTGTTTTAGAAACATCAGATTACACATATTCTAAGATACGTTTTTCCTGAAATCGGTGGACTTGGAAAGGTTTCAAATTAGATGTTTTCGTTTACATAATAGTAGTCCAAAATTAAGACTTTTTATGCATTTTATTCTATTTTTAGATAGTTCATCAGAAATTAATAAAAGTGAATCATGATATTGATAGTGATATTATTTTCGAACATTTTAAGCATAAATAACCCCCATAACAGTTACATATAAAATGTACATATTTTGACGAAATTGTTTACATTTCATCTAAATGAAAATTGGAAATCATGAACTTTGACCTTTTGTAGTTATAAAACGGGACGGGCAAAATTCATTTGAATTTCATGAGAAAAAAGACTTTAGTATAGTGAACAAAATGGTATATAACTTTGGTACAACCTCTAAAAAATGCAAGCCGCAAACCTTACCTTAAGTTTATAAAAAAAGACGTTTGTGGCCGGATCTGGAGAGTATGGTAGGTCTAGCAACACAGTTACCCTCGCCGACTTAAACAACTACTTCGCAAGCTTAAATACTAGTATATGGGCGTCTTTACGGTGATGTTTCTTTATATGGCTCTGGAATTGAAACGACTAATTAGATACAAGAAGAATATGCAAACAAGTACCATCTTTGTACTTATGATTCTTTAAAATTGACATCTTCAGGCCCTCTGCCATGTTAGCCATAGTTCATTTCTGTTTTCTTACTGGTTTGAATTAGTGGACCAAAGTTCCTCACCAATAACACCTTTTGAAAATTGTCTTCGATTAAATTTGGGAAACACTGAAGCGTTTTAGTTATCTGTCACAAACTTTGGTTTTCATCATTCATAATGTATTGGGAAATATGCCTTATATTGGTTATTGTGTGGCTGTGTGAACCACTCACATTCAAAATTGAATATCGCATCTGAAGTGGCCAGATTCAAAATCCGTATAAAGTTAAAATAACGTTTATTATTATATTTAATAAAAATGATGCTATTGATATTGATTAATGATGAATATTATTGGCAAGCTAAAAGTGTTTGGATGCATGTGTAAACTAAGTTCTTATATATAGACTTATCAACCACAGCCTTTTTTTCATTGTGTCTTCAGCACTTGTAGTTTTCTTACCTATACGACTTTTTGTTTTCCTTCATTTTCATTTAACTAAAGTCATGTAAATGATATATTAAATCTTCCTATCAAGCTTAAAATTTGGAAGTATAAAAAACGATGAGAAATGTAGACCTAACGGAAAATCTTTTCAAAAAGCTTGGTCACTGTATTCTAACGTTGAAGCGAGGGGTAGTGTCAAAAATTGTTCTGATATTTGAAAAGGCATTGCGTTGATAAAGCAAATCTTCATCTCACGTGTAGTAAACACCACACATATGAGATAAATTAAAAATAATGCAAGGTAAAATACATGTACATGTATTTAACATCAACTCTAGACTCCGATATCAATCCGACGGCCAAAGGTCAGTAGGTTTTTTTGATACACATATGATGTGATCCAAATTTTGACATGCACCGTAGCTTTATTATACATTTCATTATACAACTCTTTTTTTTTTTACTTATTTAGGTCTTTCGTTATCAACGCAAGAATTTCTTGTTATTACATTCTTCCCTTATTAATGATGTCTTCTGGTTCCAACGTAAAACCTTATTATCGCTTTGTTTCTTTTTATTAAGGTCTTCTGTTTCCAACGGAAGACCTTATTGTTTTCGTACTGTTTCTTCTTATTATTTTTTCCACAAATTTTGTGCACGCGATTTATCAGAAACTATTCGGCCGATTTCAACCATTTTTTCACATATGATTGCCAGAGGTAGTATTTCTAGACTTTTTTGAAATTTTAAAATCATCACTTCCGGTACCGAGTTACCGCCGATTTTTTAATTTTTTTACGACCTATTTTGTGCAGAGCTGATCTCAGAATCTATCAGAGGTATAAATTCGAAATTTTCAGGAGCGGTAGACTATAGTTTGAAGTTGTGCACTATTATGTTGTTTTACGCCACTGGTGATTACTTGGAGTTCGCAAGGGCGCAAAAATTGCTTAGAAGTTTTGAAATTTTTTTCTCCTTTTTTTTGTCTAAAAGATTTCTCAGAGATGGCTAAATAGATGTTCTTGAAATTTGCAGGGATGATAGAAAATGATAATATCGCGAAGTTTTATTATCATTTTTTTTTCAAACTTCGTTTCCTGCAGTCCGTTTCCTGTCCCGCGGCAAAAAGCTTGTGACGTGGAGATCTCAAGAACGATAAGAACGTGAGCATTCAGGCTTTGTAGGATTATAGACCAATAATTGTAGATTTCTTTAAATTGTTTTGTGTTGTTCGTAGTAACTTCCGGTTGTCACCGGAAGCATTTCAAAAAAAAAAATTACGCATTTAACTTTTTTGAACATAGATTTGAAATATAAGTAAAAATCAACACACTAGTCGTCGATCTGATTTTAAATAAAAAAAAAAAACATTCAACTTCCGGTGAGATATCTCAAATATTTCAGATAGCCTTATTTAAAGAAATGTTTTACCCGCGAGATCTCAGAGAGTGCAAGTGATTAAGACATTAAACTTACAGTGATGATAGACATCTGTTAGAAAATGTGTTTAACTGCTTTCATTTTGTCAATCGTTACTTCCGGTTTTCACTGGAAAGTTTTGAATAGATCTAATTGTTTCAAATTCTAAACTGTTTTTGTTTGACAATTTAAATAAAATTGATAAACAATATAGTATATTTGTCTAATGTTCAGAAAATAACTAACTTTTATTTTCACTGAGCACTTTTGTTTGTCCGTTTTCTGTCAAAAGACAAAAAACAATGACTCCACGAGATCTCAAAAACAGTGACGACTTGAACAACCAAATTGTGTTGGATAATAGCCCTTAGTATGTTTCTGTGCTTACATTATTTTGTTTGATTCATCGTCAACAGAAGCACTTAAGTTTTTCTTTCCTTATTTTTTTTTACATGGAATAATATATATCAGTATACAATCTTATCTATATTACATTGTAACTATACAATGTTATTAACACGACATATTCTACTTCCGGTGAGATATATGACATATCTTAGGTAGCTTTCATTTTTACAAATTTGATACCCGTGAGATATTTAGTCACTGTAAGCGATTGAGACACGAACCTTTAATGAATGTTAAACAATTGATTGAAAATGTGTTTAACGGGTTTTATTTTGTTAACCGTCACTTCCGGTTCTGAATGAAGAGTTCAAACAATTCATGTTTCATTTAGCCTGACAATTAATGATGTACACTAGGCAAGTGTGCCAGCTTTTATTTCCATTAATCAGTTCCGTTCGTCCGTTTTTGGTCCCGAGACAAAAAACCTAGTTTCAACAAGATTTCAAATTTGGCAGAGAGTATCGATATTTCATTGTATCATATAAAACAAATCGGACAGAAGACCTACTCGTTACTCGTAACGAGACCTAGTCAATAATAACTTTTTCAAAATATACCCAGCCGATTTTGTTGTCGTTTTCAGATCTTACTCTCTTGATAAAATGTGTTCAAACAATTTTTAAAAACCCTTTTTTTTTCTTTTTTTCCCGTCACTTCCAATCACGAGATATTACAAATTTTATGTCTTTGCTTGTTCACAACTTTTCTCAGAAAGCGTCGAAGATAGAGCTTATAAATTTTTAGTGATGGTAGTAAGTCTTTAGCCGCAGTTCCTTTTCATATCAAAACATCCGCCTCACGTCCAGTTGTCACCGCAAAGACTCAAAAACATAAGTTTTCAACATTTTGGTAACTTTAGTCTCTCTGCTGACATATTGTAATTGGTCTTTGTCATTCGTCGTGTAAAGCACGTTAACCATTTTTAAATTGTATCTTCTTCGAAGCTACATTACCAAGTGCTACAATTTTTCTTGTGAAGCATCTCTATGGTAAAGTAATGGAAGATAAATCGCGTTTGACTTTAACATAAAAATTGTCTTCTGTACTACTGCTGATACGAAATAAAAACTGACTGCCTATTAAGAAAGAAAACAAAGTTATCTTACATATTTCATGCCCCTATGTAGGGATTTAAATCTAGGACGGGGCCAATGCACTCACTTATTTAGAAGATAAAGAAGGAAAATGTCAATCAAAGTTAAGACATGTGGAAGCATTCGGAAAGAAAACAGGGGGGGGTTAGAACATTGAATGTAGTTTTTCCCCTTGTTTCTTCATAAATAAGTTATCTTCCTTTGCTTGCTTATATTTTTAATTAACCTTTGATTATAATGTAACAAATATGTTGTATGATCTGAAGAGTTATGCAAGTATTTTTATACCACAGCAAACGAAGTTTGGGGGGTATATATGAATCACTTTATCCTTCTGCCTGTTCGTCCGTCCGTCCATCAGTCTGTCTGTATAAAATTCGTGCCCGGTCCATATCTTTCTTATGAAGAAACATTCAATTTGGTAGTTCTTACTTCAAACAATTATTGCTTACGAACTGAGTGTGTCATTACATTGGGTTAAGATCATTTAGGGCAAGGTCACTGGCAGGAATAGTACAAAATTCGTGTCCATTCAATATCCCTCCTATGGATAAACATTGTAATTACTTCACACAAGGATTGCTTATGATCTGAGTTTGTGTCATAACTTTAACCAAGGTCATTTGGGCAAGGACACGTCACTGACAAGAAAAGATCAAAATTTGTGTCCGTTATATATTTATTTGTGGAAACATTAGAAGTTGTTCTTTCACAAATAGATTCTTTATGACATTACGTTGTGTCATGACTTTGACCCAAGATCATTTGGACAAGTTTAAGATCATTGTTTAAAAATTCTTAATTCCTGTCTTTGGCATGACTTTTATTGATGGAAATTATTGGAAGGTAAAATTTGATACAAAGCTTGCTCGTGTCAGGTCACATTAAATTAACTGTAAGTTATATTATCATCCCCGCCCGCCCCTGTGAAAATAGCCCACCCCAATGTATTTTATTTCAGGCAAAAAAATCGGGCTCGATATACCAGAAATCGAATTATTTGATAACTGCTTAGCATGTCGATTATCGCATAATTTCATACTAATTATTATCATAAAGATGCAAATACTTTCATGCATTTACCTTTAAATTGAAATAAAATGAAAATTAATGAGTAAAAATTGTTAGAAAAGAATTTAAAATGGTGTACTCGTCTAAGCATTATCAATTTGTAAAAAAAAAGTTGTTATTAATAGAACATGGATGATACAATATATAGCATACATCATTATCTGTTATAGAAAAATACTTGATATGATTTTTTCTTAGCGGGGGGAGGGGTGAGGAGTGTATTCTATGTGAGCTTGCCAGAGTTCCTCTAGTTATTCATTAGTTTTCCTTGAAATCGGAAGTACAGTACCGTCGAGACCCAACCTTACCTCTAACTCAACCCTGGGTTTATTGTTTGGGTTTACTCCGGGTTGACTAGAGGGGGGGGGGGGGGGCAGAGTAAACCTAAAGAGTAAACCCAGAGTAAACCTGAAGTAAACCCAGAGTGGACACAGAGAGTAAACCCCGATCAGAAGTATACCCCTGGAAGCAGACGCTACATGTGTATTCAGAATATATAAGGGGCAGGAATTACGGACTGTAAGATGGTAAGATAAAATACAGGTCTGCTTCACACTTCAGTGTGTAAAGTTGACCCCAAAAACATTTCTCAAATAAACACAAAGTAAACCCCGATGAACCCAAAGTAAACCCCGAGTGGGCCTAAATATTTCAAAAAGTAAACCAGGAGTAAACCCAAAGTAAAGCAAGAACTCAGGGTTTAATTGGGGTGCATCTGGGGTTAAGTTGGGTCTGATCGGTACTGTAGTTCAAATTCTTTGAAATTTTTTCAATAACAAATTAATACAATACAGCATTGTTGTAAAATATATTTTGCAAAATAAAAAGTCTGAAATTCGTTTTTAAATAAGACAATGCAATGCAGAGATGCCAAGCTTTAAAAATAAATTTTTCAGGCAATTTTGATTCCTGTGATCTTAGTTAAGAGAACTTTTAGATTCAGTTATCCCTTTACAAAAACCAATTCGATGCTTTTTAATGCCTTTAATTATTCGGATTATTTTGTAAACTCGTTTTTGATATCGTTTGAATTTTTGTTAATTCTTTCTAAGGATATTTTTTTCTAAATTATTTTTGTTCTGTTCCATACATACTAATGTTGACATTGATGAATTCAGTTATCATAAATTTTATTTACATGCATACTCACCCACAAGTATTATTTACATTAATTTTTCAATATAAGTGTTAATGGTTACTTTGCTTAAAATAACAAACAAACAAAAACAAATAATAATGAGAAGAATAGTAATAATCATATCATAAACTAATCTAAAATATTTTTCCATGTAAACCACAGTCTTAAAAATTGTGCAGCTTTTGATTTTGGATAGTAGCATATTTTTCTGTACGATATTTTATTTTTAAGTGCCTGAGAAATCCAAAACAATTTTGCATCTTATTTTGCATTAAGGATATAAAAATGTACTGTTTAACATATAAAATTATGAAATTTATAACCCTATTATTGTTTGACATAGGAGCTAACCAAGACTGATATTCGAAGCATTAAAACAAACTCTTTCAGTAGTCTTTTGGTATATATGAAGACTTAAATCACTCTAAAGTGTTTGTACTTTATCACAAAAAAGAAAACATGTATTATTATTTCAACGTTTGTCATACAAAAACCACAGCAATCAGAAGTTTTAATTTTAATTTTCTTTAAGTATTTTCCAACAGGAACAATTATATGCAAAATTTGAAATTGTAACCATTTTGCAGAAAAATAACAAGTGGTTTTTCAACAAATTTAAAAAAAAAACATCATGTACTGATATTGTGTATACTCCATATGGCATAAGCTCTGCCTCCTGCTTGCTGATTGAGGTTGGAATAACCTCATTTTTATCAAACAAAAATTAGAAAAGATTATTGAATATTTTTCAGAAGATATGAGAGGTTCAAAAAATAAATATTTACATACGGATTAGGAAGTCTTTTTAAAGAAGACATATCTATCAACCATGATTTCAAATATTTTGAAATAGCTGTTACAATGCAATTGTATTGCATCACACAACTGTCAGCTAGATTGTATGTGTTTTTAAAAAATCCAAAGTCTAAAAGATTACAATCATCATCCAAAAAATATTGCACAACCTTTATTCCCTTTTCATACCAGGATTTTAAAAAAAAACTGGTTTGTTATTCACTTTTATATTAGAGTTATATCACACTGGAATGTAATGAAATTTGTTTTTAAAATGCGGAGAGTAAGTAGAAGATTTCATATAACAGGTCCAAGCAATTAAAACATCTTTCCAAAAGGCGTTATTTTCTTTTAACAAACAATCAAACACAAAACTATCTCCAAATACAATTTCTGTAAAATATCATCTCCTTTGAGAAGAACATAGAAAATATCCATCCATGGTTTATGTGAACAAATTAACCTTTTAATCCATGTACATGTTGAACCAATCCACACAATTTTTGACTTAGATCCATTAATTTTAAGTCCTGAAAAACTGGAATAAAAATTTATCGTTTTTAATGCTCCGACCAAGGAATTTGGTGAACCATGAAGGGCTAACAAAGTGTCGTCTGCATACTGTGATATTTTATGTTCTTTATTATTTACGAAAATGACCCCAATATCATTGTTTTGTTTTGTAAGAATTAAAAGGATTTCTGCACATATAACGAATAAATATGGAGCAACAGGATATCCTTGTATACAACCCCTTTGTATGTCAAATTGTTCTGATAAAAAACCACTTTGTAAAATGCAGGCACGGAAACTTGTGTTTTATCCACTGAATAATATATTCTCCAAAACCAAAATTATTTAAAACTTCATAAATAAACGACCATGACCATGATGAGTCAAAGGCTTTTTCGAAATCAATGAGGACCAAAAGACGTTTAATTTCATGTATCTTATCAGAGCACAAACAAAGCGAGTATTTTAAGGGGCTACAAGTACAATATTGTCATCCTATATATCTTAAAAAGGAGATATCCTTTTTTAAATCACAATTCACAATGAATTCCTGCAAAATTCACACTTTATATCAGATACTAGCGATGTTTTAAAGACTGTTTGGCATAGTTTTTGACCAATCATACTTTTTGTAGAAATATCACGGCTTATGTATGTATTTGGTTACGTTGTAAGTTTTAAGGTATTTTTTAATCATCTGAAAAGATTTACATGTAACACCTTAACACAATATATCTCAATATTCTATTCAATCAAAATCATTATCCCTTAAATCATGTTTATTCTAACATGACGTGGTTGGAAGTCCACGTTAAAAATAACGCGTGTTCTATTTTCACGTCATTAAAAACACAAGGCTTCTTACACGTCAATTAAGGCACGGTAATATTAGACACAATATGGGCGATGTATTTTCCTCAAAGTTTTGATTTCATTGTCGTGGATTCTGTTCTAAGACAGTAAGATAATTTTTCGTCAAGAAGAATGTGCTACGGTTCGCTCCGTGCTGCCCATTCTTCATGATGAAGATTTCTCTTCATATGATCTTACTATTGCTTAAATGCATTGTGCTGTATCTAAGGTAAAATGTTCATGCTATGACGTCATGCCTCAAACTATCTCATGTAATTAGGATATCAGCCCCGTACATATGAATAAAAATCATTCAAACGAGCAAATTTAAATAGCACACAATTATGAATGTTTTTTTCATTTCGTACGGTTGAAATAATATAAAGCTTTTGAGACAGCCCCACAAATGACGTAATTGATCTTGCAACGTTTTTGAAATTGGATTATTGTGATCTTGCGCAATATGATTTAATCCGTTTTCTCAAAGATAAATGTAATTGTCTATTTCTGATAATTTTTTGTATCTAAAGCTGTTTTTCTTAAAGATTAATCACTTAAAATACGAATACTAAAGACTTAAGTAGTGAAGCAACGACATGCACAAAGTTGCAAATATTAAAAATGGTATGAACATAGTTTTTGTTCCCTATGTTTAACAATAAACATACCATTGAAATAGGCAAAGGAAAAATATCCAATATTTTTTCATTTGTTTCATCTTTTGTTATCTTAGACTCAAGAACGAAAAAGAAATCTTAGATAGATCTATACTTCAAATATTGACATATCCACGTTTTTTGGAAGTAACCAGGGCACCTCGAAAAAAAAAACATCATTCTAGGTACATTTATGTGAACTGTAATTCAAAATCCCCGAATACTTTGTATTATTGGCCCTGTATTGAAACACGACAATATGGAGGGGAATATTGAGGCTATTTAAAGAGCATAGTTTGGACCTGAAGAATTATGAACATTAAAACTGATGTGCTGCATTAATATATTTGGTAAAAAGTAAAGTATGCATTGTCTCGATCAAGAAAAAGTTGTTTCAGCACCTGCATATGGACGTATGGAATTTTTGTCTCTTAGTTTATCCGATATGCAAGGGTATGCTCTACATATAAACAGTTTCTAGGACGAGGCAAGCTACCGACAAAGAAGTGAATAAAACAAGATTTGAAGCAATCTCTTTTAAAGGCATCATATTGTAAGTTCTAAAGTCGATACAACGACCTCGTCAGCAAAAACAGTCTTCCGCTAGGCCAAGAGCTAACTGACGATTTTCATACTTATGCCGTTATTAATCATCAAATTGTCTAGTGATTTTTTCCCAATTACGACAAAGAGCACACAGCGAATGTAACCAGTCAGCAGAGAATGTTCATTACTTCATCGCATTTGATAATTCCTATAAATTGTTATGGTCCGTGTTTGCTCTGCAACTGTTTTGTAAATTCCATTTAAAGTTTTTTATTTTGAACACTGTTCGTTATCACCACATTTTATTAAAACAGTTACTTAACTAGGTGTAAAAAATATTACTTTTGAATACACGTCTTCGGAGGTTTTATAATTAATAAAAAAAAAATTCTTGCATAAAACAGAACCAGAGCGTTCTGTTTTCGTTGTGTTGTTAATTGCAACCAGAATTAACTTATTGATAGCTTATGTAATTTACAGTTTACGATATTACAAATCTATGTGTTTCAGTGCTTTATTAAATATAAATCTTCCGCAAAATCCATTGAAAACTATTTTTGCATATAGATAAAATGATATGGAATCTTCGAAAACTAAGTCACGGAAACCTTAATTAAAGCTAGGGGTTGCGTAACAAATAAGTCAAAATTAAATCTGAACGGAAGTATTCGCTAAAATTTGATAAAGCGAAAAATGTCAAATTGGTATATTACACTATACATCTGATACATGTATAAATTAAGCAATACAACTGTTTGAAAATTAATAAATCTATTTAATTGACTTCTTTTTTTTCAGAAAGTAGACAATGTAGATGAAAAAACTCTATGCGATGTACTCACAGACCATAAAGACTTCAAGCTTTCCAATGAACAAAAAAGGGGTTATTTCGAAGTTCGAAATAACATTAATTGCACTCTTAAAAACCGTGCCAACAACGTTAAAGTGGTTATCTATATTGATAATGCGTACATTCAAATCATCGCAGGCAAAGCAGAAAACCATATAAATATCTATATAAACAGTGACGCCTCCGTTAAAAAAGAATGGGTAAGTTGAAAAGAATCATTAATCTGTTATAGTTTGTAAGTTTTGGTAGACTTTAAAGATTTCGATTCTTACTCATGTAGGTAATATTTCTGCATACTATACAATTGATAAAATTTCATATATGGAAAATTTTACGTCTCTTCCATGCACCATAAAATAAGGGAATGTAAACAATTTTTAAGCAGTTAGCGTATACGCTTAACGCTTTTTATCATGTAACCAAAACCCAGAAGCTTCTCGAAAAATCAAAGTACTGAGAGTTAGAAATGCTAGACTGTTTTGGCATATGAATAAGAATGACAAATTATCTCCATTTTAATTAAGTAAAATGAGTGTACAGTTTAATGAAGTTGTGTGTTGTATTGACTTTTGGGTTGGGTAATAAAACGATGTTTTTAAAAACAACGATTTCTTCATTTACAGAACTAGTACTTTGAAAGAAAACATATCTAAAGAAGGAATCTTTTTAGTAGAATATTTATTTAAACTAGATACGATCTCGTTACGAGTAACGAGTACATGTAGGTCTTCCGTTCAATTTTCAAACGATAAGATCAAAATATCAATGACATTTCAGAATTCCCTCTCAACCCCTCCCTTTTAGATAATGTATACGATTGTCAATTTCCTTTATAATACTTAACAAAGTGTTTTGCTTTTTCACATACAGCACCTTAAAGATTTAAGATTTTAGTTCCCTAAAATATCTATTTCTGCCGTCAAAAGGTGTGGCAATAAGTTAAACAAACTGATATTTTTACAATCAACAACTTTGCTTTTATAATTTTTTACAAAATCTTGATCGTTTTTAAGTTAGGTGTAAGAGATTTTACGAGTGTCTTGGCCCCTAAATGAAGGGACCAGTCCCGTTTACTTGAGTTCATTCAAAAGGTTTCACAACTACTAACATTTTTGTTCTTACACCTATCTTAAACTGTTGTTCATTTTGTAGATACAAATGATTGAATATTTTAGGGGGCAGCTTTTAGATCCTTAATGGGGACATTTAATTGGTGTTTCAATTAGTGGAATCGATCAGTATCATCAATACAGACATTTTCTGTTTTACAGTGCTTAAAAAAATATGTCTCCTACTCTAGATATCATGTTTGTTTTAAAGTTATTTGTAATAGAGTTCACGAGTAGCTTGACCCCTAATTTAAGGGGCCAGCCCCTTTTTCATGATGTCTTTGAAAAGGTCTTAAAAATACTAACATTTTTTGTTCTTACACCCATCTAAAATTGTTGATCATTTTTGAGATACAAATGTTAGAATATTTTAGGGGCCAGGCCTCTAGATCCTTAATGGGGATAGACATTTGTGTTTTGATTAATGAAATCGCCAATTATCATCAATGCAGGCATTTTTTCTCTACAATGCTAAACAAAATATGTCTCCTTCTCTAGATATATTACGTCAAAGTTTAAATACTTTGGCCCCTCAAAATCCCCAATTACGTAATAAATGGGCGTGGCATTGATTTTACCTGATGGATAGTATTACGATCAATAACTTTGTTTTTATAATGCATTACAAAATCTTGTTTGTTTTTAAGTTATTTGTAACAGAGTTCACGAGAAGCTTGACCCCTAATTAAAGGGGCCAGTCCCTTTTCCATGATGTCTTTAAAAAGATCTTAAGAATACTAACATTTTTTGTTCTTACACCCATCTAAAATTGTTGATCATTTTTGAGATACAAATGATTTTTAGGAAACATCCATCTAGATCCTTAATGGGGACAGACATTGGTGTTTTGATTAATGAAATCGATTAGAATTATCAATGCAAACATTTTCTCTTCTACAATGATTAACAAAATATGTCTCCTTCTCTAGATATATTGCGTCAAAGTTTAGGTACTTTGGTCCCTCAAAATCCCTAATTACGTAATCAATGGGCGTGGCAATGATTTTACCTGATAGATATTGTTACGATCAACAACTTTGCTTCTATAATGCATTACAAAATCTTTATCGTATTTAAGTTATTTGTAATAGAGTTTACTAGTGTCTTGGCCTCTAATTTAAGGGGCCAGCCCCTATTTCTTGGTTTTGTTAAAAAGAACTTTTAATTCTCTACTTCTTTTATTGTATATGTCTTCAGAAAATATCAACTCATAAAAAGATACAGATCAAAACGTATGAAAATTTTGATTCAAAATTCGTATCCATTTTTCGAGCCCAAGTGAGCTCCTAAACTTTGCTCCACTGGCGTAAAAAAACTGTATTGTGCACAATTTCAAACAATGGTCTACCTATCCTGAAAATGTTATATTCACATCTCTGATAGTCTCTGAGTTTATGTCTGAACAAAATTGGTTCTATAATTTACAAAATCGGCCGTAAATGGGAACCGGAAGTGACGATTTCAAAATTTCAAAAAAGTTTTAAAATTATGAACACTGGCAATCATCTGTGAAAAAATGGTCGAAATCGACCGAATAGTTTTCGAGAAATCGCGTGCACAAAATTCGTGGGGAAAAATAATAATAACTAGACACGATCTCGTTGCGAGCAACGAGGAGGTCTTCCGTCCGATTTTTAGAAGAGGAAATGACCTTGCCTTTTATCTTCATCAACGAAACATCAAGAAATGCAGATGTGATCTAAAAGAGCGATGGATGAAGGATTATACACCCCGTTGGATTCCTAATTTGAAGGACCAGCCCCATTTTATTTCATAATAAATAAGAGATTGTTTGACCTAATAACAGGCCTAATGACCTGTAATAAAAAGAAACCAAAGAAAAAAAAAGAAGGTGTTTCCTTTGTAAACGGAAGACCCTAATAACAATAAGAAAAGAAGGGTGTTCCGCTGAAGACGGAAGACCTTAATAATAAAAGACTGTTTTTGTTTAAATCTTAATTGAAGAGTGTTTCTTGACTTGTACTAAAGTCCAACAACCCTTTTATGTTGAATAGTTTAGTTAGAAAAGAAATAAAAAGGAGAGAAAGTAATAGAGAGAAAGAAAAAATCTTGGCTCCGGCGAGATTAGAACACACAACCTTTGCAGGTGTCTCAAAACATGGCTGACGCGAAATAATTCCCTAATTTGTCTTTGAATTTGGGGCGTTTCCGCCCGGGAGAGGAGCTGAGTTTTGTATGAGATTAAAAACAACGTGTAAGAAGTCTGACTATTCATGTTTGGTAACAGTGCGAGGTCATTTGAAATATTGATGCGTGTTTGTGTCTGGAGGGGGTTGAAAAGACCCGAGCTTGATTTTCGTCTTAAATAAATCGAAAATAAAATTTTGAGGTGTGGATGTCGGATTCGGTTAACAAAAATTAGGGGAAGTCCTAAAACAATGACTGATGCATTTTACCCATGTATTTAAGTGTTGAGATTTTTTCTCGTATCGTTTATTATTATGTTTGAGTGTTTTATTCAGCAGGATTGATAAAATCTTAAATTAGAAATAACGAAATCAGTAACACGTAAATTTATTCAGTAAAAATTTAATGACAGTAATTTCCACAGTTCTTACATTTATAAGTAGTTCACACGCTATCGTAGATACAGACAATTAAATTAGGTTGAAAATAAAAGTTCAAGATGAAAGATCCAGTAAATTAAGGCCTGCAAAACTAAATGATTTTGTGAATAGGAAGGGGGGGGGGGTCGGTGCGTGTACAGTGTGTAAATTTAATTTCCACGTATAGGCAATAAGCGCCGTTAAATCTCAGGAATTTCGTCTTAATTGTTCAATCTGCTGCATATTTGACAGACAATAAAAATGGGGTCAGAGGTTCATTTTCACGAATTTTCATTAGGATAGAGTGAAGGGCTTGGGAGTTAGAATTTTTTTACAGTACATGTCAAACACAACAAATGAAACTCAAATGCCAAAAACTTCATAACTCTGTAAATAATGAACGAATTGGTCTGGTAATTAGTACAGTAATCTAGAATGGTACTTAGTTGAAATTAAAGGTCCAAGATCAAAGATCAAGTAAATACGGGCCCTAAAAACTAAATGATTTTATGAATTGGGAGGGGGGGGGGTCGGTCGGTGACTTCTATATTAAACGTAGAATATTAAATTCTAAATATCACATATTGCAATATGTGATATTAAATAAAATACATATGTTAAAACAATGTATCAGCGTTGTTTGAAAGATGTAACTATTGATTTCTTTTTTACATCTGTTTATTTTTAGGCTCGAACACTCATAAACGGGTGGTCAGTTTTCAAATCTTGTCACAGTCACCTGATCGTGTGTATAGTTACGAGGATAAACTTCGGAGGTTTTTCTAAATCCCAGACAGGCAACAGATTTGTATCAGTAACTATATAGACATGCACAAAAAAGGAAAAAGTACACCATCGTTTATAAAAGTGACTTTTTAGCGTTGACTTCCAATCAGTAAGAAGACAATCATTATTAAACAATGAATTTCAAATTATTTGAATCCATAGACATTGTCCCGTAACTTGAAATAAATACATGTATAATTTTTGGACGCCAATGAACATTTAGCCTCTATCCAATTTACTGCATGTTACCTGTACTTAGTTCTTATGTACTTTAGAGAGAGAGAGAGAGAGAGAGAGAGAGAGAGAGAGAGAGAGAGAGAGAGTTTTTAGGGAAGCAGTATATCAGCAACGTATGTCAATTAACGCATGCATACATGCAACCGTGTATCTTTATATGTGAACAAATACTAATCAGTCCTCCTTTTAAAGCCATGTAGGATAACGTTTGTGCATTGCTAAATGTTGTGTACATACAGTCATTGAGATGGCGGCATTTCTTTGATGCCGGCAAAGCCACCCAGTGAACTCTATTGCGGTCGTACTGCAGGGGCGCTTCGGCGGCATGTCATTGATGCCGGCGATGCGAACTGCTTACAAAAACGAGCTCTATATTTGTACTAAAAAGCTGTTATTATTTTTATTTATGATAACAATAAAACGGAAAACAATCATCATTTTAAAGATAAAATCGTTAAACAAATCAAAATTAGGGAAAAAAAAATAATCGGCACCCGGGGACGCGGACTCTCGCTTCAGAACTTTTCAGCTCAAAATCTCGGGAACGCTTGGATCAATTTTAAAACGAATTTCATATTCTGAAGTGTTTTAAGTGTCTCTATCGAATAAAAACATAAAAAAAAGTCAAATCGAAAAATTAAAAACAGTAAAGTTTTTCATTTCCTTCCGGTGACAACCGGAAGTGACGGTGGACGTTCGGATATGCACAGGGCACTGCGGCCGTTCACTCACTACCTTCTCTAAAAAATTGAAGGTTCTATCGTAAATACGTTTTGAGAAAAATTGTGAACAAGCAAAAACGTAAAATCGTTAATATCTCAGTACCGGAAGTGACGACCAAAAAAAGCCTGTGTACTTTTTTTACAAATTTTGTCATGAATAAGATCTGAAAATTTCATGAAAATTAATTGAAGCATTTTTGAGAAAACGTAACAGAAAAAACCCAATAATAACTAGACGCTTGTTGCGAGCAACAAGAGGTCTTCCGTTTAAAAACATCTTTAAAGGGCTATTGGGATAGGTTTTTTTTTTTCATTTCTCAACACTTTCTCAAATTCCAGTAAGCCTCTTTAAGGATTTCAACAGACATATCTTCATATTGGGAAAAGGCGATGTTACTGTGATTTTTGATAAAATTCAAACAAAAATAAGTCCATTATTTAAGAGACACATTTTGAATCAAAGCACAATTAAGAAAGAAAAAAGAGTCGGCACTCGATGATTGAACCAATGCCGCTTAGAAAAAAGTCTACTACACTAATGTGGATCGATTTTTGAACAAAAATACATATTCTGCATTTATTAAAGCGTCTGCATTTTAATATGGCAGAAAAAGTTAAAAACAAGAACAAATAAAAAAAAATGCTTCTGCTTTCTTCCGGTGTCGACCGGAAGTGACTTCCGGAAGTGACGGCAGATGTTCTGAATAACGAAGTGCACTGCAGCTGAAGAATACAAATCATCACTGGAATTTTGATACAGAGAGAGAAGCTAGGTAGTAAGATTACTGAATTTAAAATCCAATTATATTCCCAAAAATTGACTTACATTGCCTGACATTTACTGTACATTAACTTACCTCACTGTACCTTTCACTGACTACCACTGTACCCCACTATACAGTCCTTCTGAAGCACTGTTCCCTCACTGTTTGGCACTGTACAGAGACCTGACCAGCACTGTACCCCACTGTACCATTGATTTGAAAATTAAAATCTTTCTCAAAATCTTCAGTACGATTTTTTCTTTGATATTCACTTTTCTAATATATGTATAGCATTAACATTAGGTACATGGAGAAGAGTGCATCAGGTCGTTAAATTTATTTAATGTTTTATTATTTACTAATTTTCATCGTTTTTAAATGTTAGGTTACAAAATAATGATATTTTCTCTAAAACATTTTCCCTATCTATATAAAAGATGAAAATCTAAATTTTGCATGCTGAACCTGGTTTTTAAAAAGTGCATGAATTTCATATAATTAATATGTTAATTTTGTAAACTGGCGGTCATAAACATATAAAAACACATCTCCCTCACCAGCAAGGATACAAAACAAAGATTGCAGAACATTAACTGACAAGATTGGAAATATACAGCTCACGTCACCTGTTACAGTGAAAACATTTGAAATGGGCGGGAAAAAATTGACGCGGACGTCTGAGAAAACACTGGATTGAAACTGTTGTTATAAGAAGCGTATTTTCAATCCACCTTAGCATTTTTAACTTGCTATTATAGTTAAAAAAACATTATTTCATCAATAATAGTCATTTTATTTATTCAATAATAATCGGATACCCATCCGAGAGAGATTATACGCAGGGCAAAGCATATTGTCCGATGACTTATCAAAAGTCTGAAACCAAGTGGGGGCGATTTTAAAGCAGGGTTTATTCCCAGGGGAGAATTATTAAATCAAATTCCGATTTAATAAATAAACACATATATTATACTCATATAACAATTTTCGCTAGGCTAATTTATACGGATGTGCACGTTCATTGTTTATCTAGCTATACACTGATTGATTCAAAAGTTTTTTATGGCGTCAGTTACTCAGACCAGTAATGCCCTGTTTTTATTGGGCCAGCAGTTCCCTGTAAATATGGTTTCCTATTTCACACTCTCACAAGAACAAGATAAAAATAATTAAAGACTATGTACACGCATTGTAAATATACTGCTGACACAACGACTTAATGACTCGGGGCCGGCCTCAAATTTTAGCACGAGAGAGAGAGAGAGAGAGAGAGAGAGAGAGAGAGAGAGAGAGAGAGAGAGAGAGAGAGAGAGAGAGATGAGTTATTCAAAAATCGATTCGGTAAAGAAATTGGAATTTTTTTTATCTGCTTCTTTGATGCATCGATTATTTTTCTTTTTGTCTCAAGTTTATCTTTGCCGACTAACACTGTGTGTTGAAAAAATCTGTTAAGTCGGAAAATAAAATAACATACATCTAACAAAAGTAGCATGGTTAATTATCCCCTCTTTTCCCGAATCATCTCGATACCCCAGTGTTATGTCTAAACGATCAGTGTTAAGCAATCGGTTAATAAGATAGGAAATTTATGAATTTTTGACCCCGCTGCTCTATCACTAAACCCGCTTTTGGGTGAACATGTACATGTTTGTAGACTTTTGTAAATACATGTAAATATAAACTTTATAAGACTGATTGTAAATGATTATAATCCCAATCCACCCTGCCGTAACGATTTTTTTTAAATCAAAAGTGAGCTAGATGCTGTCATTAGACAGTAATACCCGCATCATGTGTTTGCCCCTAAATAACACTGTTTTGTACCAGTTTAATTAAAAATGAAGGCTATATGCAAGCTCTGGTAATACAATTAAAATTTATACTTTGCATAACTGAAGGATGAGATCCCTTCCCATATGATAATACACATCGTGACATGAGCAGCACTTTATGTGCAATTTGGGGTAGAACTGTTTGCAGTGAATTTTCAGTTAATCAATAATCTTAACATTTTATGTCATAGAAAGTATAAGTCATAGAAATATAATGGTCTACATACGCGGGGGTGTTAAGGAAGCATATGGAATCTGAGTTACATGTAATTCCGTGAAATCACAAATCTTAGTTATTATGTACATATTCAAATATATAAGCAACAAAACGTAGACAAAAACAAATAAAAAATACTCAAAGACAATTTTTGCCAGAAATTAGTTTGTATTACGTAGATTTACACATTGATGACGTCATGACTAAAAGTTGAATGTCGTGTGAATTTGATCGGAACGCATTGTAAACATATTCAAAATATAACTAATCTAAGAACTCTAATTAAGTATTATAGTGTGATTTAGTGAGAATTGAACATAAGGATGCTGGGGGAGATGTTAGTTTTATCAATCATTCGCTAAAAGGTATGTAAATTTGCTTTTATTTCTCGGCCAGGCTTTCCTCTGTCGTTGTTTACGATATAAAAATCCAACTAGAACAACACTACCCCGTGTATGTTGAACTTGAAATTTTATACGTATCGTTAGTTTGATCAATGCTTAAATTGAAAAGTGCTGCTAGAATCCCATGTTGTGTGTTGTTTAAATGCAATTTGCCGTTTTCCGTGCAAACTTTATAAAAGTTGGGAAGGTTTTACGAGAACCGGATGAATAACTTTTTAATAAGGAAAACCATAGGATTCTAGCAGCGGTTTTGATTAAATTGAGATGTTTTGCCTTCACGTGGTATGTTTATTTTATTTTGGAAACCGCGGGGTAGTGTTGTTCTATCTCATTTTATGTTAAGGAATATACGTAAGCTATTTATAGTTGTCACGTGATAATGCACCAATGTGGCAGTGATGTACTACCCGATTTTATTGCACTGACATCTATTTTAAAGGATAATACTAAGTTTTTGATCTTATTCAAAATAATTACTTAATTTCACGATTTTGAATACAACAGTCAAAATAAGACGGCAAATTGCCCATATGCTTCCTTAACACCCCCGCGTAATTATTACAAACAAAATTAAAAATTAAAATATGCCCCCTCCCCGTGGCGGTTGCCGGTTTTAGATTTGCTTCTGTGTGCCTACATGAACATCATCGTGTGCACAGATTTAGAGAAGGGGTGGGAGTGAGGGGTCCAGACCCCCCCCCCCTCCCCATGAAAATTCATTTATATCAATTGTAAAATTACCAAAAATACACCTTGGACCCCAATGCTCTTACAGACATGTCAACGCTCAAACCCATTGCGCTTCAATGTTAGGTAACATTATTTGGGAGGTAAATATTTAATCAATATTTAATATACTTTATTGTTTATCTCAATAGAAAGTGTACATGTACATCGCAATATGCAGGTGTCCTGCACCACCTTAAAGCTGTTATTTACCTAATAAAATAGTGCAAGTGGATTTGAAGAATAGGTCATAAAAATACATGCATGCTACAGATTAGATGGGTTCACGTGTATATATGCATGGGTGTTGCTAAAACCGCGGAACGGAAAACTGAACGGAAAGCGGAACGGAAGGGAGAACGAAAAATCTTATCTAATGTTATTTACTTCATAGATTTGTTAATCATACTAAAACGATATACTTTATGTACCTTTTTAATTTTTTTGAAAGATTAGCAATATTAGATTATTTATTCAAGAATATTTATTTCCTCAAAATTAACAGTACATGCATTGACCACTATATTCTGTCCCAAAATATCTTCGATTCACTTTTTGCTGTATATTTATATATACCCAAGGGTTCAAGCAATTCTCTTTTAGAAGCATTTAACATTCTCATTATTCTTTCTTTAAAACGTCCTCTCCAGCTTATCAGCTTGTATAAATACACGGCTAAAAATAAAGAAGTCTACGGGGTTTTGCATTTCAACAGACCCGGATGATAGTGTTGAAAAATTGTGCAAGGTCTTTTGAGTGACTTCCAAATGGAGAAAAGATGTCAACATTTTCCATTATCAATCGTCCAAATGTGCTGCATGAATATTTTGGGATCGACAGACTATAGTCCCATGATAGTCCCAATATATAATCGGAAAATCAAACCAGGCAACGTCTAGAGCTCTCTATTCGGATCATATGTATAATTATAGCTTCTGGAATAAACAACTGCTTAATATTGCAAACGTAAACAAAATTGCATTGCTAAAAATACTAGTTTCACAAATTACTAGTTTCACAAATGACCGGGTATTTAAATGTTTACTGTATTTTAATTGTTAATGTCGTCAGTCCTCCGGTTTTTTCTTCTTCTATCTCAATGATACTGTATCGTCTGTATGATAAAAGATCATCTAGAACACCGAAAATTCAATTTTGATGTAAGTATATACATGTACATCATATTTGAAATATAAAAATACTCAAAACACGCATAAAACGCTTTCACGAACTGCGTTCGTTACGCTGACATGCCAGCAATACCATATTAGAAAAATAAGTAAAAATGTATAGCTAATTTGCTCGTTTAATCATGTAAATGTTTCACAATTCGTATACATTTGATTTTTCCGTTTCCGTACTCAACTAAAGCCGAATGAATACAATGCTATAATTGATAGACATTCATATGAATATTAATAAGATAACATCATGTTGATAATCATTCATTAGATATAAATAAAAGATACAAAGTAAATCGTTTCTGGCCAGTCTATACCCTTTTTTAGCGATAAACGTGATGATATTTTCCATTCCGTTCCGCTTTCCGTTCCGTTTTCCGTTCCGCGTTTTAGCAACACCCATACACACATGTCTGTGTTTTCCGTATGCAGAAATGGATTAGTTAAGATCAGCTAAAGGAATTCATTATTGTGTTTTAATTGGATTATCACTATGATGTTGACCAATTTACGTAAGCATAATACATGTAGTAGCAGTAGCACAATATAATGAGATGCCAGCATACATATATATGTTAAATATTCTACTTTCACTTTCTAAATGTGATCTTCCTTTGACAGCATACTGTATCATCATCTTTTAATATTTACATAAGCTTATCATCGTTATCTATCCTATCGCATTTGTAAAGTTTCTGTCATTTTAGTTGCAAAAGTTATTTTTTTCATTTGTCAGACTGCATGCACTATTGAGTTGACCCCATATTGACCCTGTATAAACAATTTCTTATTAAATTTGTGTAGTACATGTAAGTAGGTGTAGACACTTATCATTTTTATATGAGTTATAAGAGGAAGGAAGGAGTATTTCTTTCTTAATGTATTATAATGCATCAAATACAATGTAGGTCATGACCTTATGGGACTGTTCTGACCCCACGAAATAGGAAAATACAAAATATCTTCTAATGTCATTATGATGCATCAAATGGTGCAAAGTACATTAATGGCCCCCAGGTGTTGTCTTTAACCCCCTCCCCCCCCCCCCCCTCCGCCTTTATGAAATAGGAAATGATATGATACACTGTATATTTTGTTAACTTCTGAGATCTGAGATCCTCATCCCTAAACCATATAATTTTTTTTTGCTCTTTGTGTCATTGCGCGTAAAATTGTATGTAGATTATGCACCCTTTGAGACACCCTGACATTTTAGAACTAGAAATAATAATGTATTTTATCTTATTCATATGTTGTACAGTAGTGTTTGATCCATGTGGGTAAATCCTAGCCTATTGATGTCACTGCTTTGTTTAGGAGACTTTACAATTGCCCCAAATAGGCGAATACACATGGAAGTGATGCATATAACATTTTGTTTATAAATCTTAAAATTTGAATTAAGCAATTTCCAAAATGTTAATGTGAATCACGAGAGAAAAAGCAATCAAGAAATGATTTAAAATTTGCTACTGTCCACATGTAAGAATGTATTAAGAAGACTGAATCTTTATAACCAGGTTAGATTGAGGGGGGGGGGGGGGTGAATGTGGAGTATAAACATTTATAATTTGAATCATTTATTGTTATTAATTTTAACTTGTCAATGAATACTACTTATTGATTCCAAGGTAGAAATATGACCTCTGATCATATCTCAATAGATCATTTGTCAATTATGCAAGGTGTAATATAATTTTTTTAAGAATAACATTTTTTACCAGTTTATAAAAGTTTTTAGACACCCAAATTATATTTTGATTTTAATAGATCATTTGACAAGGGAGGGGGGAGGGAGAACAATTTATATTTGAGTTTGTTTGGGAGTGGGGGTTCCAAGTCATATATTTGACAATTTTTAATGTAATTTAAAATAAGACTAAGCCATACTACAGTCATGAACATGAATAGTATAGAACAAAACACAAACTAATACATGTACATGTATATATACATAGAAAGTATTACAAAACAGATGATTGATCTATATCTGGGTTCTTAAATTGAATCATATATCATGTACATATTATATTATTGTTTATTTGTTCAAGGCATTTAAGATGGTGTGTAGGTCATGATCCCAAGTGCTCTTCCTGAAATCATTAAAAATCATAAAAACCATTGAGATCCCCACTTTAATCCAAAGATATTATTCCTGCTTAGGTCATGCAGGCGCATCAGATCATTATGGCATGTAAGTCATGACCCTAAGGGGTCATCCTGACCCCGTTAGAATCAGAAATTGTCAATTATCTTTAAATTATTGATGTTTGATGATCCTATCTCTATTTAATCTTTATTATGAAGTCTCCCGAATGAAATTTGGAGACTTATTGTTTTTGTACGGTTCTTAATACATGTATTATTATTCTTCATCTTCTTTTTCTTCTTTCCTGCTCTGAACTTGTTTCTCAGAGATGGCTGAAATTGGACAAAACTCTAGGATATGATAGGCCTGCATATCTAGTTGTGCACCCTGGTTTGATTTTTCTCATTTTGGGTTAGACAACCACTTTTTGGGGGAGGGGGTGTCAAAAGGGTGTGGGGTCTAACAATTGAACCTTGTAGGGAGAATCGTAGACTCTATTGTTAATGGTAACTTGAAAACAGACAAAGATAATAATATAGGGTTTTCATAATCATATATTTGCTGTTACTGGCAATATATAGGATTTATTAGATCTGACCCCTGGGGTCATCCCCACCCCCAGGAATTTGAAATTACCATTTATCTCAGAAACTGTTATAATCATGACCCCTTAACCATATATATATTTATGTTTCTGATGTCAAGGAGCATCAAATGTTATGTAGGTCATGGGCCCTGTGGGTGGTCCTGACCCCCTCAAACAGCAAGTCCCTTAATATCTTCAAAACAGTTGAGATCCCCACCCTTAAACCATATATATTCTTGTCCCTTGTGTCAAGGGGCATCAAACGGTTTGTAGGTCATGGGCCCCGGGGGTGGTCATGACCCCCCTTGAACAGAAAGTGCACGAATATCTCGAAAACGGTTGAGATCCCCACCCCTTAACCATATATATTCTTGATCCTTAAAGGGCATCAAAAGGTATGTACCGGTAGGTAATGGGCCTTAGGGTTAAATTTAATTTTTTAAAACCGTAATGCACATCTATGGAACAATTCCTATCATATCCCAAGATATGATGTGTCTATCCATTAAATCATAAAAGGAGTTCTAGGATCTATGTTTTTTTTGAAGTGATAAACGTCAATTTTCTGCTACTTTTTGACTCCCTGGATGAAATTTAAATTTTGAAAACCTTACTGCACATCTATAGAACAGTCCCTATCATATCCCAAGATATGATTGTCTATCCATTAAATCATAAGAGGAGCTCTTGGATCAATGTTTGTTTTTTTAGTGTAAACGTCAATTTTCTGCTACTATTTGACTCCCTGGATGAAATTTAAATTTTTAAAACCTTATTGCACATCTATAGGACAGCCCCAATTATATCCCTAGAGATGACGAAGCTACTCCAAAAGTTATAAGAGGAGTTCTGGGAACCATATTTTTTTTTTGCCAAAAAACGTCATTTTTTGTTGCCCACTGATCCCCTTAGTAAAAACAAAAATTCTGGAACCTGATCACGCCTCAATATGACACCCCCAATCATATTCTAGAAGATCATTTGGCTACTGCAAAAAAAAATGACGTTTTTGAAACCAGTTTTTTGAAAAAAAAACAAAACAAAAAAAAAAAACGTCATTTTTTAGCCAATAAATGACCCCCAGGACAAAATTGAAAATTCCGAAACCTTATTGCGCATCCTTAGGATACCCTAAAACATATTCCAAAAGATGATTTGTCTACTGTTGAAAATGTAGGAGTTCGAGGAAGATAGTTTTTTGTGAAAAAACGTCATTTTTTACCAATTATTTGACCCCCAGGACTAACAGAATTTTTTAAAACCTTTTTACAAAACAACATGATAACCCATATCAAACTCCAAGAGTTCAGTTTGCTGGTTTATAAGATGTAAGAGCAGTTTGAAAAAGTAAAACGTGACAGACGGACGGACGGACGGACAGACGGACGGACGGACGGAACAGGGTAACAACAATATACCCGAACTTTCTTTAGAAAGTGCGGGTATAATAATCAGACTCTTTGTTTTAACAGTGTATTTCAACGATCGGTGTTTACTTCTGTTAATAACTAGGTCCAAACACAGATACACGGGTGATCAGTTTTCACACCGTATCGCAGTCACCCGGTCGTCAGAGAGAGAGAGAGAGAGAGAGAGAGAGAGAGAGAGAGAGAGAGAGAGAGATTTCATAGTGTTTTATAGTGTTCAATATATAAGTAAGATATGTCAATAAACGCATATATACATGCATACGTGTACATCTATATTATTATGTAAATAAATACTAATCTGTCCTCCTTTTAAAGCCATGAAGAATAACGCGGGTACATTGCTAAATGTTGTTGTGCATACAGTCATGGAGATGGCGGCATTTCTTTGATGCCGGCAAAGATACCCAGTGAACTCTAATGCGGTCGTACAGCAGGGGCGCTTCAGCGGCATGTCTTTGATGCCGGCGATGCGACGATTCACTCTAAGATTGTGACGTATTGGCATATAATTAGGTGTTTGTTGAAATCTAACCCTGTGATTTTCTACCGGTGGCAATTCTTCACAATATTGCGATGCAAAATATTGAGCTTGATTTTGGTCTTGGGATTCAAAACATTTTAGATCAATAACTTTCTAATTGTGTTTTGATATTCTCTTTTAAATTTTGAATTTGTGTTAACAAATGTTCGTAATTTTCCAACGTTGTACTCTGACTTGGTTAAAAATTTTCAGCTTAAATAGCAATTTTCCTCAATTGTTTAATTGAATTAGGATTTTGGGTAACAACATACGTTCTTATCTCAGATCTTAAACCATTCATTGCAACCAAAAGTAAAATATTGTCTGGAATATTGTTAATAGTTCCTTTCTTAATAAGTCTTGTCAAAAAATCTTCAACAGGTTCTGTTTTATCTTGTTTCAATTGTAAAATTGACAAATCCAAATAATTTTTTTATTCTCTAAATCTTTCCTGAAAAAGAGATGTTAGTAACGTTGGGTTATTTTTATGTTCATACGGTAAGGAATCATACCATACTTTGGCATGACTTTCTAAATAAAACGGAAACGCGTTAACCTTCTTGGAATCAGGTAAATCATGAAGTTTGGCCCACTGCGTAAAACTTTGTAACCATGCTTTGACATCTTGAGTACCATCTCCATTAAATTTTTCTAATTTGATAATTGAAGACATTTTAAAAGGTAGACAAAAAGAGTTTCTACCTGCTGTTTGCACTGTTCATAGTTTTCATAGATACATATTCCTAGCTGATGCGAGGGAGGTTCTCCAGTGCGTTTTTAATGTCTGGGACTTGGAGTGCGTCCGGAGCGATGTATCCGGCCGCGTTAATATGCTGTAGGCGTTGATTACGTCCAGGGAATCGCTTCGGTCCCGGGTGTTTGAAAAGGCTTCCGGGCGTCGTTTGCGTCCTGGGAATGATCAGACAATGTTGTGGAGGCGGTGTTGCTCTACGTTCGTGGCCCGATCGTGTTCGTTGGGTCGTTGATGGCTAGGACAAGTTGGAAACCCGGATTCCACCACTATATCATAACGTCCATTTCTATATCATAATTCCTCCAGTCTATTTTATAAAATTCGACTTGGGTTTATATGGACTGTTATGATATTTAATTTATTTAGATCCTTGAGATCTTTGTTCCGACATCCCCACACTTGGCGGGTGCCCTAGCCAAGGGTTTTCCAGAATGTCTCCTCCTCTACATGGGGAGTAGCCCGAGTCCCAGTCTGTATAAAAGAGGAGGCAGAAAGACAGCTTCCAGATGACTACTCTTTTATTAATTTAATATGACATTTTAACAATAAATATCAATATTAATTACAATGAAATTTATCAACATTAATATTTATTACAAAAATCTCTGAAAATAAAATATTAGTTGATTTCTGACCCGGCGTCGACAGGCTCATCACTGGACTTAATAACATATTTCTCCATGAACATAAATAAACATACGCTATCTATCTAACACATGCGCGGCTATGTTAAGGCTGCCCGATTAATTTCACAGCGATATGTAGAAAGTCACTTGTCTGTACTTCATAAGATATGACGTCATAGTTAACTTTGACGTCACGATCTGCATTCCTTTCGATCGTTCTTAGGGAATGTATCGTAACGTAATAAGTGATATTCATTGTGCATAATAAAACTGCTTCATTCCTTTACATAGACACTGTTGTAAATACTAGTGATACTAAATTCAATATCACCGATATGGAGTATAAAAAAATCAACAGTTTTAAAGCTTCGTAATATGTAAATAACTATTCATAAACTAATGGTTTTGAGACTCCCCATGCTACGTGTAATCTAATGAATGGTGATATGTATGTGCATATAAATAAGGGCTTGGCACAAGTGAAAGATAAAAACAATCTTAGTATATTTTACGTGAAATCGGGAGAGAAAATAAGTACCACTTTGAATCTTGCTGGGGGAAACCTATCGATTGACCCGATTTTGTGTAAATCGAGCCTTAAAGGTAAATATGTGCCTAATTTCGATGGCGGTGCGAAATGTTTTGACAATATTTGAAATAAACGAAATATTTATATGAACCCCCAGCAAGAACTGCAAAATACATTACTTATCGAAGGATTTTTCATAAAAATATTTTTGATTTAATGTCATTATTCATTTGTGGCGATGCGATTTTTATAGATTATTTACCGTGTTAGACTGCACCCGTCACGTGCTTAAGAAAAATATATGACGTCACAAAAATACATCAAATATAGTGTTGGATGCCACTGTTAACTTATGTAATAAAAGTTTAAAGAAACTCACTCGGTTAAAGCATTTTTCGATAATTAAAATAGTATCATTTTTCGATATATATTTAGCTTCGGACAGCCTTAACATAGCCGCGTGTACTTTAACCAATTTCTATAGAATTTCCGTTATGATAAGCGTCTGAATTATGCAAACTGCTTTTAGAAACGAGCTCTAAATGTGTACTAAAAAAACTGTTATTTATTTTATTTATGATAAAAATAAAACGGAAAAACAATAAAAACCATCATTTTAAAGATATAATCGTTAAACAAAACAAAATTAGGGGGAAAAAACCGGCCCTCGCAGACGGAACCCGGGTCACCTGGGCACAAGTCTAACACTCTAACGACTGAGCTACGCGGACTCTCGCTTCAGAACTTTTGAGCTCAAAATTTCGGATATTCTTGGATCGATTTTAAAACGAATTTCATATTCTGAAGTGTTTCAAGCGTCTCTATTGAATAAAATTCAAGTTTAAAAAATTGGTTTTTCATTTCATTCTGGTGACGACCGGAAGTGACGGCGGACGTTCGGATAGGCGAAGGGCACTGCGGCCGTTCATTTCCTACCATCTCTGATAATTTGAAGGTTCTATTTTAAATACGTTTTGAGAAAAATCGTGAACAAGCAAAAACGTAAAAAAAATTATTATCTCGGTACCGGAAGTGACGACCAAAAAAAGCTCGTGTAATTTTCTTACAAATACATGTACTGTCATAAATAAGATTTGAAGGTTTCATGAAAATGGGCATTTTTTGAGAGAACGTGACAGAAAAAAACCAATAATAACTAGACACGATCTCGTTGCGAGCAACGAGGAGGTCTTCCGTCCGATTTTTAGAAGAGGAAATGACCTTGTCTTTTATTTTCATTAACGAAACATATCAGGAAATGCAGATGTGATCTAAAAGAGCGATGGATGAAGGATTATCCACCCTGTAGGATCCCAAATTTGAAGGACCAGTCCCATTTTATTTCATATTAAATAAGAGGTCTTTTGAATTAATAACAGGTCTAATAACCTGTAATAAAAAGAAACCGAATTAAAAAAAAGAGGGTCTTCCTTTGTAAACGGAAGACCCTAATAACAATAAGAATAGAAGGGTCTTCCGCTAAAGACGGAAGACCCTAATAATAAAAGACTGTTTTTGTCTAAATCTTAATTGAAGAGTGTTTTTCAACTTGTACTACAGTCCAACAACCCTTTTATGTTGAATAGTTTAGTTAGAAAATTAAATAAAAAGGAGAGAAAGAAATAGATAGAAAGAACAAATCTTGGTTCCGGCGAGATTAGAACACACAGCCTTTGCAGGTGTCTCAAAACATGGCTGACGCAAAATAATTCCCGAATTTGTGTTTGAATTTGGGGCGTTTCCGCCCGGGAGAAGAGCTGAGTTTTTGTATGAGATGAAAAACAACGTGTAAGATGTCTGACTATTTAGGTTTGGTAACAGTGTGAGGTCATTTGAAATATTGATGCGTGTTTGTGTCTGGAGGGGGATGAAAAGACCCGAGCTTGATTTTCGTCGTAAATAAATCGAAAATAGAATTTTGAGGTCTGGATCTCGGATTCGGTAAAAACAATTTGGGGAAGTCCTAAAACAATGACTGATGCATTTTACCCATGTATTTCGATGTTGAGAATTTTATTTTCGTGCCGTTTACTTTTATGTTTGACTGTTTTAATTCAGCAGGATTGATAAAATCGTTATAAATGTAGAAATAACGAAATCAGTAACACGTAAAAATTTGATGACAGTAATTGCCACAGTTCTAACATTCATAAGTAGTTCACACACTATCGTAGATACAGACTAAACGGAAAACAAAAAATATACATACAACAGAAATATTACGCGGCTGCTTACACAACTTGTACTGTGTAAATTTTAAGTCCCCGTACAGGCTATACTCGCCGTTTGATCTCAGGAATTTCTTCTTAATTGTTCAATCCGGTGCATATTTGGCAGACAATAAGAATGGGGTCCGAGGTACATTTACATAAAATTTCATTAGGATTGAGTGAGGGGCTCGGGAGTTAGAATTTTTTTCTACAGTATATGTCAAGCACGCCAATCGAAACTCAAATGCCCAAAAATTCATAACTCTCTTAAAAAGGAACGAATAGGTCTGGTCATTAGTACAGTAATCTAGAATTGAACTCGGTTGAAAATAAAGGTTCAAGATGAAAGGTCCAGTAAAATTAGGCCAGAAAAAACTAAATAATTTTGTGAATAGGAAGGGGGGGTCGGTGCGTGTACAGTGTGTAAATTTCATTTCCACGTTTAGGCAATAAGCGCCGTTTAATCTCAGGAATTTTGTCTTAATTGTTCAATCCGCTGCATATTTGACAGACAATAAGAATGGGGTCCGAGGTTTATTTTCAAGAATTTTCATTAGGATTGAGCGAAGGGCTTGGGAGTTAGAATTTTTTTTTACAATGCATGATGAACACGACAATTGAAACTCAAATGCCAAAAACTTCATAACTCTGTTAATAATGAACGAATGGGTCTGGTAATTAGTACAGTAATCTAAATTGGTACTTAGTTGAAATTAAAGGCCCAAGATCAAAGATCAAGTAAAATCGGGCCAGAAAAACTAAATGATTTTATGAATTGGGGGGGGGGGGGGGTGGTCGGTGACTTCTATATTAAACGTAGAATATTAAATTCTAAATATCACATATTACACAATTTCTAAACTAAATACATATGTTAGAACCATGTATAAGCGCTGTATAAGCCATTGTACCATTGATTTAAAAAATCTCAGAATCTTATTTATGATTTTTTCTTTGATATTTACTTTTCTTCTAATATATGTATAACATTAACGTAAGGTACATGGAGAAGAATGCAACAGGTCAAAACGTTTGAAATGGGCGGGAACAAATTGACGCGGACGTCTGAGAAAACACTGGATTGAAACTGTTGTTATAAGAAGCGTATTTTCAATCCACCTTAGCATTTTTAATTTGCTATATATGTTAATAGAAAAACATTTTATTTCATCAATAATAGTGATTTTATTTCATCAACAGTAATCGGATCCCCATCCGAGAGAGATTATACGCAGGGCAAAGCATATTGTCCGATGACTCGTCAAAAGTCTGAAACCAAGTGGGGGCGATTTTGAAACGGGGTTTAAACTTTATTCCCAAGGGAGAATAATTAATTCAAATTCCGATTTAATAAATTAATACATATATTATACCCAGATAAAAGTTTTCGCTAGGCTAATTTATACGGATATGCACATTCATTGTTTATCTAGCTATAATGAGAGAGAGAGAAGAGAGAAAGAGAGAGAGAGAGAGATGAGTTAATAAAAATCGATTCGGTAAAGAAATTGTTAATTTTTCTATCTGCTTCTTTGATACATCGAGTATTTTTCTTTTTGTCTCAAGTTTATCTTTGCCGACTAACACTGTGTGATAAAAAAATTCTGCAAAGTCGGAAAATAATACATCTAACAAATGTAGCATAGTTAATTATCCCCTCTTTTCCCGAATCCACTCAATACCCCAGTGTTATTTCTAAACGACCAGTGTTAAACAATCAGTTAATAACAGGAAATTTATGAATTTTTTACCCCGATACTTAATCACTAATCCCGCTTTAGGGCGAACATGTACATGTTTGTAGACTTTTGTAAATAAATATAAACTTTATAAGACTGATTGTAAGTGATTATAATCCCAATCCACCCTGCCGTAATGATTTTAATAAATCAAAAGTGAATAATCAGACTCTTTGTTTTAACAGTGTATTTCAACGATCAGTGTTTACATCTGTTTATACATAGACCCAAACACAGATACACCGGAGGTCAGTTTTCACACAGTATCGCAGTCACCCGGTTGTCAGAGTAAGAGAGAGAGAGAGAGATTTCATAGTGTGTTATAGTGTTCAGGATATCAATATATAAGCAACATATGTCAATAAACGCATGTATACATGCATGCGTGTATCTATATAATTATGTGAATAAATAATCATCAGTCCTCCTTTTAAAGCCATGTAGAATATCGTTGGTGCATTGCTAAATTTTGTGTGCATACAATCATGGAGATGGCGGCATTTCTTTGATGCCGGCAAAGCGACCCAGTGAACTCTAATGCGGTCGACCTGCAGGGGCGCTTCGGCGGCATGTCTTTGATGCCGGCGATGCGACGAGCGTCTGAATTAAGCAAACTGCTGACAGAAACGAGAACTATATTAGAACTAAAAAAGCTGTTATTTTTTTTATTTATGATAAAAACAAAACGGAAAACAATAAAAACCACCATTTTAAAGATAAAATCGTTAAAGAAAACAAAATTAGGGAAGAAAAAATAATCGGGTCCAACACTCTAACGACTAAGCTACGCAGACTCTCGCTTCAGAACTTTTGAGCTCAAAATCCCAGGAATGCTTTGATCGATATTAAAACTTCGTATTCTGAAGTGTTTTAGGCGTCTCTATCGAATAAAAACATAAATAAAATTCAAGTTTAAAAAAATGAAAAATGAAGGTTTTTCATTTCCTTTCGGTGACGACCGGAAGTGACGGCAGACGTTCGGATTGCAAAGGGCACTGCGGTTGTTCACTCTCTACCATCTCTGAAAATTTGAAGGTTCTATCTTAAATACTTTTTGATAAAAATCGTGAACAAGCAAAAACGTAAAATCTTTAATATCTCGGTACCGGAAGTAAATACCAAAAAAAGCTCGTGTAATGTTCTTACAAATTTTGTCATGAATAAGATATGAAAGTTTCATGAAAATCGGCTGAAGCATTTTTGAGAAAACGTGACAGAAAAAAAAAACAATAATAATAATAGTGAAAAAGAAACAAAGCAATAACAAGAAGGTATTCCGTTGGAAACGGAAGACCTTAATAATAGTGAAAGAGAAAGAAAGCAATAACAAGAAGACAGTACGAAAACTATAAGGTCTTCCGTTGGAAACGGAAGACCTTAATAAAATCGTTTGTGGGTTCTGTTTTCATTAAAATTAGATTCATTATCAAAATAACGGTGATTATTTGATAAGAATATGCATACAAGATGATGCATACTACACTTTTGTTGTAAAATTCTAAATATTTTTTTTTTCTAAAGAAATGTGACTATTGTGTGATTGCCAGCACAGATTGATGATTCAGGGAACTGAATGTTAACTGAAAGATCTGGAAAGATGACTAAATGGCAGAACTATGCAATTCAGTCATCTTTCGGTTACATTTCATCAACATTCAGTTACATTTCAGTCACTTTTCAGTTAATTAATATAAATAGTAGAGATACTTCCTGTGCTGTCATAGACAACCGTTTCCAGCTCATATGTTATAAAATACGATTATTGGTGGTTATTTAAGATATAATATCCCTCTGCTAGAAATTTTACCATATATTTTTTTAAAAGTTTCATAAATATTTTTATGAAAGTCAGTATCAATAGATTCAAATAAAGCAAACGTGAAGTACAGGTAATGAAACGCTGTTGGATTTTTCAACAAGTATTCCTTTTAAAGGAATGATCGGTAATAATGATATATTGATAGCTAGAAGCAATTAATATGATCAGTTTGATGTAAAATAATTAAAAAAAGTGCTGTATTTTTACAAAATAAAGAATATGTTGAATCTGTACACTATAATGTCATCATTATAAACCATCAACAAATTTAATTTTAAAATAAATTTGCGGAAAGCCGTTCGTAAACTCCGTCTATAAAGTTTTATATTTTTAACGTAATTGTTAAATGTAAATGTATCTTCCTCTTCAGAATACTGAGTAGGGTTCTTCAAAGAGCATTAACACGTAAACAAAGAAAGAGTTGTATTAAAATAATTTAATGCGACTGAAAAACATTGAATGCCATCATAACTTTTGAGATCGCATTATAACGTAACCTTGTTAATAAATCAAGCTGTCTTCCCAGCTACTATTATGCAACATCAATAGATCGAGGTCAGTTCATGGAGCATCTTCTTATGGTTGAGGTCAGTTCATCGAGGTCAACTGCATTACTGAATGAATCTTTCGATCGAAATTCTGACGCGTGAGACAAAATGTGCATTCTTGAATTATCAGGCCGAACTGTATTTGATGTATGTTTGCATCTTTTAAGGTAAATGAATTGAAATAAAACTGAGTAAATTGTTATATAAATACTAAACTAAACTTCAAGTTTTCATAAGAACTACTTATGCAAGCAGAATGTGTGCGCACGTGGAAGCATTTGCCGGATGCCTCATATGGACACAACAGTGATGGGCTGAAGCCGATCACAAAAATTAATAACTTGTATGATCATGATATGAAGAAAAATAGACATAGTGAATTGAAACAGCAAAATTTTACCATCGCACCATAAAATTAAAAATATTAACTGCACATGTATATGAAAATAATGTATAGTTATATACATTGCCAATTCATATTACAAAACATGATAAAGCGTTGCTTTTTAGTTCAGATTAGCACTTTGTTGTTTAGGTTTGAAACAAAAATTTCTTTAATCAACAAGAGTTATATTTCTTTATCATAACGTATTGAAGGTTTTACAAACATGTTACATACAATACATGATAAATTGCAACCGTTTCTAGCTAACCCGATAGGTTTTCTGTTTTTAAATTTGGATAAGAAAATAGTACATGTAAATGGATCCGTTTGTTTTAGAAATGCTAAAAATGTAAACCAGTTGCGAGAGCATTTTGTTAAAACACAAAAAAGGAGATCAAATGCGTGATCTTCCAGTAATTGGTATGATCTCAATATATTGTTATGTTTGCAATTGTCTTGGTCACGTTTCTCTCAATTATAAATTATTAACCTTCGTGAACGAGCTATAAATAGAGAGAGAGAGAGAGAGAGAGAGAGAGAGAGAGAGAGAGAGAGAGCAAAATTTTATCTAAAATTATCTAACCTAAAACATCAAAAGTTTGCGTTCAGTTCGTTTCGCTTAAATTTTCTTTTTTATAATTGAATATTAAAAAAATCTCGCCTTCCAACATAAATTGGCCCAGCACTGCCTCCATTATTGCTACATGGCTTAATAATTGTGAGTTTGAGTTAACAGAAACAAACATAATACGTAATGTGTTGATTTGTAATTGATGAATTATTTACAAGAGAATAATTCCATAGAAAATATTTTAAAATTATCACTTACTTTTACCCTCACTCACACACTCATTCTCGATCAAAAACTAAATGCTCAAATCTCCCCCCCCCCCCACCCTCCCAACTCCCCCAAACAATTCTTCTTGACAAATAATAGACAGTTGTGTAGAATTGTCAAACACACTTAGACGGTAACGTTTATATTATTTATGTTGCCAAGAACACGTCTTATCTTCTAGTCCTATAACTATAATGTTCCACTAAGCTCAACCATCGATATCTTGATACGGACGCCTGAGCTGGCGGTTCCAAAACGACATTCACAAGTCCACCTGGATCACTATTTCTGTGGCTGTAGTCCTAGAGCTGATTATGGTGTGGCGTGGCCTATCGGATCCACTCATGTGCTACATCATGCTCATCAACCGCTGTCACAACGCTACAAAGTCAACACGAATAAATCAACTGTATCAATACGTTCCATATATATAAATCCATGTAGGCAATAACCATAGGAAATATTGTTATATAGAGAATAACACATACCCTTTTCCATATCACAGCCTGTATCAGCCCGAAACTCCAATATCAGCCCGAGGACCGAAGGTCCGAAGGATGCTATTGGTCGAGGATTGATACAGGCTGTGATATGGAAAAAGGGAACTGTGGTTTCATCAATATTCGTTGAATACTAATTTTCGTGGATTTCGTTGTTTTAAAGTTAATCCACGAAATTAAATGTTCATTGAAATGCAATCTCAACAAACATTTTGTATTGATAGGATCATTGGCCACGAAATTACGTATCCTTGAAACTGTGTTTTTAAGAAAATCCAGGAAAATTGATACCCACGAAAATTAATGAAACCACAGTATCTATTATTATATTTATTACATACTTAGTGATAAAAAAAACATCAACTTGACCAAACTGATTTTAAATATTATTTGAAAATAGTATGTACATTTATTGAATAAATATGTGATCTTAATGTTTTAACAAACATGAAGGTAAAGAACCTGAATTTCCTCAGATGTAAAAAATTAACTGCTCCAAAATATTTGCTAGCATTTAAAGTTTTCAACTGCACTTACAGATGTTGATGCAACAAATATTTTATTTTTCGTCTGTAAACAATTACAAATGCTAAAACGAAAAAAGGAGAGGAGTTCTGCAAGGGATGTAATACGGATCCATATCAGCACTATAGCTAATAACCTGTATTAGTCTCGGAGGCTGATACGAGTTTTATGATGCCATCTGTATCACATATGCACAAAAACTGTATTTATTACTAAGTATGTAATAGATTAATATAGTACATAATATTTTATAGTTCTCTATATGCTTTAAAGGGGAATGGTCACCATTTTGGTCAAATATTGTTTCTCCGATTTAAATGTTTACAATGCTTCAGTAAGGCATTTTTAATATGCAACCAAAATTTGAGTGTCATTTGTTGAGTTATGATATAAGCGAGTTACAGAGCTTACAATTCTTTGCTCTGTAAACAAATGTTTACATTTTGAATGTTGAAGTGGAACTTACAGTTTTAGACCAAAAAATTGTGTTAAAAGTCAGGGACTGTTTGTTTATGCATAAAATGAATAAGAAGATAGACAAATCAGTTTCAAAAAGATGTTTACTGATATATTTAACAAATGTAAACAAAAACAGGGCACGAGCCTTGTTTACATTACAAAGAGTTTTGAGCCCTGTATCTTGCTTATAACTCATTGATTGACTATAAAAATTCATTTGATCATTAAAAATGCATACCAAAAGCATTGTTTATGATAAAAACAGAAAAATAGGATTTGACCAAAATCGTGACCATGCCCCTTTAATATACTGATATTTAATTAAAAAAAAAACTACGTCTACGTATAAAGTGTATTGAACAAATACGTATCGTTCATATATCTAAATTCATTAAAAGTTGGGCTATCATGAAGCAGATACCTTATTTTACTAAACTGAAGTGCTGTTGCATCACGGCTACAAAAAATATTCAAAATTATAACAGAAAATAGATATTTATCCCGAGAGGCAATATTAAGACTTATTTTTTTTTTTTCAGAGAGAAGAAAATGACGATTTAGAGTATGAAATAGTAAGTCTTACTTATATTAATTTTTAGATTAATATCTCGAAAGTAAAGGGTTGTTCAATTAAGAATAATCAAGAGGCACAAGATACCGGGCAATGTCATCCGATTCTGCTTATATACTTTATGTGTAGTGCTCTTAGAGTCTTGATCTATATGTAAGCTCGTCTGTAATGAAATTTAAAGAAAATGTGCTTTGTAACATTTATAAAAACATCATCTTAAATGGTTAATATAGAATATGTAATGTTCTTAATAAGTTATATTCATTACTTTATTAAGATGCTTTTTTATTATGTGTATACAGTCATTTATATTCTGACGTTCTATAAAAACTGAATTGCTTATTTCATTCTCATTACTAGTGAAAAATGATTATTTTTATAATCCAATGATTTTGGGCATTTTCCGTTATCACCAAATGTCATTTAAAACTTTTCATTTCATATCAAATACCATGTCAGTGTTTTGGGGAAAATACCCTTGTTCCTAAAGTGCGTAGTGCGTAAAACATTTACTTCGAATATGATAAGCTAGTGTATGAAAAGCTACTGGTCGAAAAAGTAATAAGGATCCCACCCTCGAGATAAAATCGAACGACAACACACCTAATGCTACGTTACAAAAGTTGATAAACGGAAAGGGGTATGTAAAAACAATCGAATATTGCCAAAAAGGAATATATATATATATATATATATATATATATATATATATATATATATATATATATATATATATATATATATATATATATATATATATATATATACACAAATGATAAACGTATACCATATACTTACATGCATACTGATTTAAAGGCAATATGATTGACTATGATATATATATATATATATATATATATATATATATATATATATATATATATATATATATATATATATATATATACACACACACAAATGATAAACGTATACCATATACTTACATGCATACTGATTTAAAGGCAGTATGATTTACTATGATCTTATTTTAGCGATTACAAAATAACCATGAGTTATGAGTCATTGACAATACAAGAATTCTTCCGAAATGTAATTAAAGTCGATTAAAAGTAATGTTTTTTTAAACAATTAAATAATCATGTTTAAGCAAAACATATTTATTGATAAATATTCATGGATTTCAATTAATAATTCTAAACTAGTGTATATCAAGTTTTTTTAAATCAGAAAGCAGACATTTTAATAGACACTACAAATTAAAGCATTTTTCAATATTTCATCACTTTCAAACATTTGAATGTTCCAACATTGGTAATTTCAAACCGCCAAATTATCCCACGGGTATTAATCTACACCATGCATGTGCAAACATAAACTAATAACGTCGAATTTACAAAATTGTTCTCATTTATAATATTTACAATAAGACGAGGCTACGCTCACCGAACACACACTCTCTCTCTCTCTCTCTCTCTCTCTCTCTCTCTCTCTCTCTCTCGTTGATATTGAATGCCATTGGTGAAAAAGATCAAATGGTCATTGGCCGTACGGTGCATTTTTTATGTTGATGGTAACGAAACTATCATAATACTTTCCACTTATATTGAAACCTTTATCTCTTCTCTCATGTTCAAATACTTTATACTTGATTAGAACCACTAGTATGCAGTAATATGGTTGATGTTTAAAACCATGCATTTATTTTTTATGTCGTAGAAAGTACACACATTTTTATTTTCCTTCATCCATGACCACGGCAAGGTGTGAAAGTTGGCCACCTCTGTATATGTTTTTTAACCTCAGAATAAACAGATGTACATGTTAACAGCCGATATACATTGTCAAAATTAATACATACTTTACAAGGCCTGAAAGGGGCATGGTCACGATTTTGGTCAAAATTTATTTTCTGTTTTTGTTATTTGCAATGCTTTAGGAATGCATTTGTAATGATTACCCAAAATTTTACAGTCGGTTGTAAAGTTATAAGCAAGATACAGTGCACACAAGTTTTTGTCATGTAAACAAAGCTCGTGTCCTGTTTTTGTTTACATATGTTCAATATACGACTAAAAATCTTTTTCAACCTGATATATCTATTTGCTTATTCATTCTGAGCATAAACAAACAGTTCCTAACGTTTAAAACATTCATTTTAGGTCTAAAACTGGCATTTTCTTTTCAACTTTCAAAATGTAAACAAAAACTTTATTTACATAGCAAAGAATTGTAAGCTCTGTAACTCGCTTATGACTCAACAAATGACACTTAAAGTGTAGCTGCTTATTTACAATGCCTTACTGAAGCATTGTTAACAATAAAATCGGCAAAAATAATTTTTGACCAAAATCGTGACCATGCCCTTTTAATATATCAAACATCTGAAAGATAATCAATGAAAATTTAAGGATCCTAGATCCTTCATCTGTCGTCGTAATTTTATACATAACATGAATTTTGTTATAAATTACGCCAAACGATGGGCCAAATGTGTATAAATCTTTGGCACCCTATCAGAATGGGTTAAACAGGTTGGGCACACTTACCGCATTGAGGAATGAGTACGCTAAACGGGAACTATTCCCCGTTTCAGTATTTAAAAAAAACTCCCCCAAATGCGGGATTTTCTCGATGTATGCCAAATAAATAAAAATCCCACTTATGTGAAAAAAAAAAAAGAAAGCGCATGAGAAATGCAATGTGGTGCAAAAGTACTTTATACAACTGACCTTAGAGTCCTCCACACCTGCAAACGAATATAAGACGAACTCGTGAAAATCGTGAGTATTCTTGCATTGGTCGTATATTTTCCATTGAAAGTTTGCTTTTACTGCCTAAAATCCCCAAAATGTCAGAGTTTTTTGTTCAATGAGTTGACACAACTTGACCATGCAAGAAAAAAATTATAAATGAATGCAGATATTGTTGTTTATTTTGTATTAAATATTTTAATATCGGGAAGATCATGAAAACGGATTTGAACATACTTTATTATGTAATTACACAAAAGGATTGGAAACAAGTTCTTACAACATACATGTTCCTCTCCTATTGATAATACATACAATATACACAATTATCATTTTGATATTACATGTTACTTATAGTTATTAACTTTATAATGGTAATATTCATAAATATGCATATACAAAGTATTTGCAAATATAATATTAGTGTTGACATACAGTATGAAATAGCATAAACAAGAAAAATTAGTTATTAAATCTTCCAGACTCTTTAATAAAGTTTTGAACTGCTGAAAAAATAAAGCAGTTTGTATTATAAGAAAAATTGTCACTATCCCAAAGAAGCAAAGGTGAATTAATTAAGATTGTTTCTTCAAACCTATGAAAAAGTAGGTCAAATAGATTGTTTTTAGCATTTACATAATTCTTGCACACAAAGAAAAGATAATAAACATCCTCCTTTTGACAACAAATACAATTCAATAATGTTTGTTCTGTAAAGATCATAATTCAAAATACAACCGTGTCTCAATTTGGCATGCAAAATATTGATAGTGCGTTTACCGAATGAAAAATATTTCGGAGGTTAAGGAATATTTTCAGTAATATTTATCTTGAAAATGTTGAGAGACATTGCTTCAATAACTACTAAATTGAGTGAATTCAATTTTTGAACAGTGTCGGGTACAAAAGATTTTTTTTATAAAACTCTAATCTGCTGATTGGACCAATATAATTTTCACTATTACTTGTGTGATATATTTTGAAACGTTTTTGGTTACAGGAGGAATAATGTTGCTCAAATACTCACTACAACACAGGTACTTGATTTGTATGAATTTTAAACATAGTTATTAATTTAGTTTTATTATGTCGACTGACAAGAGGTTCCCAGCCAGTTTCTGTGTAGAGAGATTCTGTAGATACTAAAATGGGTAACACAGTAACTATCCTTGCAGCACTTAATTGAACATTTTCTAATATCTCCATGTCAAACATATTACAACCGTCCCATACTACAGAAGCATATTCAAGAACTGGTCTAATAAATATGATATACATTTTTGATAAATTTGTTCTACCTAGAGTAAACTTTAGTTTTTTCAAGTCCTAATTTTTTATGCACTATTTACTATATTATTAATATATTGAGACCAACTTAAGTCGTTAGAAAAAAGTAATCCAAGATGTCTGTGTGTTGAAACAAAGTCCACTTGACACCCTTGAAAAAATAATCTTGGAAATTCTTCTACATGTTTCTTTGTGAAAAAAACAGCTTTTCTTTTGGACGGATTAAATTTCAATAACCACTTGTCAGACCAGTCGCTGAGAATTTTCAAATCATGGTTCAATACAATTTCAATGTTTTTAGTATATAAATCACAATGTTGTAATGGGTTATCATTAGCATAAAGTCTACAGAATGATAACATATTCGTTGCAAAGTATATCAAAATCATGGACTTATGTATTAAGATAAGCTACCTTGTTTCATACTGCGAATGTTCAGATGTTAAATGTCGATGATATTGGCCATAATAGGCCCCGGGTTGACCTCAATATCACCGCAAAGTAGTAAAAGAAACATGGAAAATTGGTAATGAAATTAAAATAAAGTGAAAAACTGTTGACATACGAAAAAAGCATGTGAACGTTTTAAATGTTAACATTGGCAAAATATATTTGTGTTCAAAAATAAAACAATGAAAAACAACTTTTTTAAATACACAACCATTTGAGAAATAATAACTGCCGATTGCGGCTCGGTATTGTTCTAGTGTGTTACCCATTGTCGTACATAAAATCAGTCATAATGAACTGTTTACAAGGGTTACCGCAATCGGGGGGGGGGGGGGATGGGGGGTGATTATATAAACCAGTCAGAAAGCGATACATAATTGAAAAATGAGCATATAAGTGAAAGGTGACAATTGCGTACTAATTGTTAATGGTTAATAAGAAAAAAGAATACAAAAAACCAAAGTGATGGTGTTTTACCAACATGACAAAAGAAATATATACAGAACAGGCCGAACAAGTTGGGTGCAAGTTGATAGTTCATCCACAAAAAATGGGGACGGAAAAAGAAAAAAAATAAAGATTATACAGAACAAAGCGACATACATAATAAACGCTATGCAGAGTTGAGGTGAGATCATAGGGTGAATTCATTTTTTGGTTATGTAATTCATGAATTACTTGTTTGAGACCATAAATACTAGGTTAATACATGCATATGTTAACAGACAACACTGAGAAACACACGCACTTGACAACACTGTCAGTCAGGGAACTGAATGACATGCAAAAATCTTATTTTGGTTTTGAGAAGCTCGACAGCTGCAGCGACCTCCCTAGCTACAAGCTCTTCAATCTCCTCTCTCAATGTTGCTTTGACAGCTCTTGCTATACGTATTATGTCTTCTTCCCCCAGTACCATTTGAGTATTCGGCAATAGGGGATGGACGGTAGTATAATCTGAGTAGTGTATATGGTTTTCAGGGTTTGCGGGGTTTGCAGGGGTAGAACTATTTATTGGTAGCTTTGAGTTCATAGATTAATCAGCCTCGGGGTTGATTTCAGGACTCAGTAGCGAAGACTTAGATGTTTCCCTTTTTTCTTGGGCGTTCTTACCCCATCCGAAAAAGACCTGGATGTACATGTATCACTAAGATGACGTTTATTATCGGTATTGTTTACAGCTTTGTTTTTGTTGGCCATTGTAACACTGATATATGAAAAAATTCACAAATCAAATCACGATCAAGAATTTCACAATTTCTGGATACAGTCAGTTATCAAGAATGTTGTGAAGTGATGTTATTAATTGGATTTACGAGGGTTGTCCCAAAATAGCGTAGACAAATGGCGTTATTCAGTTAATCGAAGACAAAGGAAGATGAAATTTGTGCCACAAGAAATTTGCATTCATATGATGTTTTAAAACAAAATATTCTTTGAGATTAAATAAGTGAAATGAAAGCATGTTAGATTAGAAATTCGACATGCGGCGCAATGTCAGAAACAAAACGTTAAAATCAACATAATGGAAAGAAAATTGCGAAGAAAAGTACTTTTCAAATGAAAAAATTCAAATAAAACATACATTAATTTTTGATAATAATTGTATTATTTACCCAGAAAATTTTTCGGCTATAACAAAACTTTTAAATATTTTATAGCGCGTTTTGTGACAAGTCGAAAAATTAACTCGTAATAAAATGACGATGTAAGCGTTTAAGGGGGCGCAGCAGTGACTGATACAATTTTATAAAGACCATGAAATAAAAAATCCTAATTGCTTTGGAAGTAAATAAAATTAACAAAATCGACTAGAAATGCGTTGTGTGAATAAGTAGTTTAACAACATTGAAAATATTTGAACAAGTATGTTGACAATAAGTGGAAAAAAGAAACCCCGAACAATATCAATGGTCGTCAAAATGCTGAACGACACATTTCGGCAAAACGGACGGTAGACAACTAGTAATACAGGGCAAAGTTTGGAGCCGACAGATCGTTTGTTCTTAGAAATATTTTTTAAAAAACCACAAAACTAGCAATATTGAATGTGCACTCGGGGTACATGTTCAACGATAATATTTTTTCTAAGACATTTTCGGAAATAAAACCTAAATGTTATCGTAAACGAAGTGGAGGGTTTAGCAACAACGTAAAACTGGAAATTTTCGACGTCACACATCGCGCCGCCTGACAAAACTTGTTGTTACTAATTATTCATTTTCTCGAGAAATAAATAAAGTACAGATTTAAAATTTTCAGTGTTGTTTCTCAAAGGGTCATTGAAGAAAACAAGAAGTCTAATGAAATTGCAGTGAACATATTATAAATTATGTGTCCTGTCTACATTATTTTGGGACAACCCTCGTATTTATTCGTTAGTATTAAACGTGACAAGTGGTGAGGGGTAACTTAAAGTTACTACCCACCTGAGTTGTGTCTTGAATAGCCTAGCAGACCGGGGACGTCTGTACTATTCCAGGTTCTGTTCACAACTGAGGAACGTTCAATCAACTGATCAGAATACTGAACCCGATCCTCATTACATGTACTACAGTACTACATTCCTCTCATTTGAATAAAATCTTACCGTATGGCACAAATAAGAATTTCCGACTTAATGCCAAAATCAAATGTCGTATATTACACATATTACACATTTATTTACAACTAAAAATCACTATACACAATTATAAAATCAACACAATCTTCCTAGACATTCCTTAAAGTCCTCTAATAAAATGTCATTTCCCTTGTCAGACAAATGAATTCCATCTCCCCTAAACAATGATTTATTTTTCCAATAAATTGTATTCTGTCCTACTACCTTCCCTCCCTTTTCTTCAATGAATGTTCCTACTTCTTTACTAATATGGATTTTCTTTTATCCCTCCAAGCCATCAATTCAAAACCCCAAAATCTCCTGGATAAAACTTCCGAAAAAATCAAAATTGTATTTCCAAATTTTTCAGTAAACAAACTTATATCAGTTTTCGTTTTTCTTGATAAGAGGTAGTGAACTCCAAAAAGAAATATCATTAGATCCAAAGTGAATAAAAATGATATCAGGACTATTGTCCTTTGTTAGAGAAGTAACAGTTTCGACAAGGGGTAACCATTTCATTCCTCTGATTCCATGCCAAGTAATATGAGCATTGTTTAGACCAAGATCTGAGGAATTTAGCATTGTTTCTCTCTGATGTGCCCAATAAATAAATGAAGAACCCACAATAAGTATTCTCTTGTTTTTCTGAAGATTGCTATTTTTCAAATGAACTGTATGAATTTTATTCATGTCTATAAGAATGCTCAGTATTTTCCAATGGAATATACTTGTGAAATTTTGAGCTTGGTATGGCATTTTTGTTAATGAGAAATTTTGTTTTGTCTCGTTTAAATAATATAAGATTTGTTCAAAGTCATCCTCTTGCCAGATTGCTCCATGAGAGGACATGAATCGTTCATTAGTGTTGATGAAAGATAGTGTTTTGACCATGTCAAACTTGGCCAAAAAAATAGATATCTCTTCAATCCATTTTTGACCATGAATGTTAATATCATATCTGCAATCTGTGGAATCATCAAAATGTTCTTTTTCCAAATGTAATCTTAGAAACATTTCTTCGCCAAACCCTAGTTCACATTTCCCGCAAGATGTTCTAGGATAAATAAACCAAGGAATATGTTCTTGAATGACATGTCTTCTTACATATGTAAACCTTGAACTACATACAGGACACTTTTTCCCTTTTTACCTAATGTAGAACCTTTATATGGTCTGGGAGACAATCTTCATAATCTGGTTCAAAGTGACTCTCCTCTAAATCAGACATTTCTAAAAGAATTGTAATTTACTGTAACTTAACACTAGTTAATTAATATAAAGTATGAGTGTGCAACAAGAAAGCATAATGCCTTTTTTTTTAATATAATTAAGATAAAAACAAATAATTCATGGAATATGTTATTCACATGCAGAGATATTAATTTAATCCTGTACGAAATCCGCCAAGTATTTGGGTCTCTGTCTTGTTCTTTTTCCTCTTGTTATTTCTTGATTTGTTCTGTCTGCAGAATTAGAGTCTGAACAAGCATTGAAAAGTTTGATAATATCAGAAACTTTATCTTCAGACTCCAAAGCTGCATTTAAAGATCCCTCACTAGTCTTTTATACTTTGTCATTATCATCAAAAAATTTATTTCTGATTCTTTTAACCCAGCCGGGATAATCCAGATCTTGACAAAGTTTGATGCGGTCATGATGTACAACAGTTTCTCTATTTCTCTTATCAATGATCATAAATAAGACAGGTAATTTGACTTCAGTTACAATGTATGGACCTTTCCAAGGTGATCTTACTTTTGAACTTTGACCTACTTTTGTAGCTGAATCTATTCTAAGAACAACATCCCTTATATTATATGTATTTTGATACAATTTTGTGTCATAATAGCGTTTTTGTCTGTTTTGAGCTTTGACAATATTATCACGTGCAATTTGATGACATTCTGTTAAGTTTGTTCTTAGGTCCAGCATATACTCAGGAGCTTCTTTCTCTGGAATGTTTAAGTCACATGTATCTATTATTCTTAACTTGACCTGTTCTCCTATTTTGCCATTAATGATGTTATTTTTACCTGCTCCTTTTAGTATAATATCTTTCTGAAGTAGGGGCTTTTTAAACTATCAAACAGTTCATAATTCATGACAGTTACTTGGGCAGCAGTATCTATAACAGCATTGATTGTTTTGTTGTTTACTGTACAGGGAACATAGAGAGTGTTTTAATGTGTTTTTGTTCTTTAAAGGTTTTTTTCTATGGTTTTAAATTTTACTATAGGAGGAGGCCTACCTGATGTATCTGAGTAGGTTGAAGAATGGCCTACATCTCCAACCGGTTGAAGTTTAAAGGCTTTGTCTGAGGTGACGGTGACCTATTCCTAGCTGCAATAATATATAAAAAAAATCGGAGAGGGCTACATTATTGCAGCTAACCTATTCCTAGACTGAAATGGTAAACAACTACTTTTACTGATAGGGCATTCTCTCGCAAAGTGCCCTTCTTGGATACACTTTTAACAAGCTTGTTTTCTAGGACTGCTAGAAGGAAATCTTAACATTCTTGTATTTTCTCTACTGTTTGATCGAGATCTGTTTGTTCTAAGAATTTGAAGAATATCATGAATATTGTTTTTCATTTCCCTGTTATCTTCTTCAATTCTTTTGACCCTTGATTCTAATTTGAAGAGTCTTCTCTGACCAGTGAATTGATTTGATGCTTGTTTTGTATTGTAAACAGCCCTAACTTTGTTTATGTTTTCATCATCATCCTCACTCTCACTTTCAGAACTCTCAAACGTCACCCTTCTTGTCTCAGACTTTCCCACACCTAGTATTAGTTTGTGGTTTGTGACTGCAGTTTTCATGTAATTTGTTGCCATAATTAGTGTAAGTGGGTTCTTGTCCATGGCAATGAGGGCAGCTTTTTTGTTATAACAACTGTGATCCTTCAGTTGTTATTCTTTAGACTTTTGAATCATAAGTCAGTTAGAGTTTTATGATATTTATTAAGCACTGTAATCGTATAGTGGTATAAAAGCAATAAATCAATATATAATCAATCTGCTATCAGTCTAAAATCCATCTCCTCATTATTAATCAAGTCAAAAGTATAAAAATCAGTAAAATAAAATAAGCAATTGTTAGTACATCCTTTCGGGTCACAGTTCATAAGTGACTTATAACGAAGTCCATTGTTAAAGGTTAATTACAATTAAGAGTCTTGCATCCGTTGACCGCTTTCCAAAGTCCAATCATCATCGAGAGTTTTATTCTTCCTGGTCATTCCGCTAACACCACGAGTTCTAATTACGCAGTTGTCCCTTTCGGTCAATGACCTTTAACATTGTTCACTATACACTTATATCGTATCGAGTGCACAACAAGCTAATGACTAATTAACGTAAAGCAGAATACAATCATAAAATTATATTTCATATATACGGCTATCTGGTTACACAACCTCTCAAGAACGCATCTATGGTCACGGTTTGACGGCAGTTTTCTGGTGTGTCTGGGTAACCATCAGTGGTCATCTCCAGAACTTTGTCTGCAAACTCTTCAACTGTCTCCTCAGAACCTTGTTTGACATCTTGCAGTTGTCTGATAATGTGGGGAAGATCTTTTTTCCCAAACCGTTCATCAAGCTTTGCACTTAGCTTTTTGAAACTGTTCTAGTCTGATATTGGTCTAGAGCTGAAATATTTCAAAGCTTTGTCTCTGAGGCATTCAATCAATTTGTCCAGCTTTTGTTCTTCGAATCATTTATACCGGGATGAAATATGGTTGAACTGTGTGAAGAAAGGTTTCCAGTGATTTTTTCCGTCAAATTCTGACATATTTGGTGGACTATGACCCTTTGACTGAAGCGTATCTGCACATCCAGTTGGGTTTGATGATGCTTTCCAATACACCCCCTGTGGTGCCAACTTGTCGACTTCCCTGTTGATCTTTTCATCTTCGAGTTGTTTTAGCTTATTTTCTAACTGTTGCATTTTGTTTATCCACATACTGTCTTGGTCAACTAGTCTTTGCTTCATGAGTGCAAGTTCATCGTCCTTAACAGTCATTGTTTTACTTATTGTCTTTACATAATGAGATTTTGTATTTTCTAATTCTGTTAGAAATTTTTATTGTAATATATTCAGTCGTTCTTCATGTTCTAATGTCAAAGTCTTTTCTAAAGAATCTAATTGTTTTTGTTTAACAGTAATGTCTTTTTCAGATTGTGCAATTTGAATGTCCCTTCTTTCTCTATCTTTTGCTTGTCTAAGAATTTATGCTTGTAACTTAGATACCTGACTTGACAGATCTTCAACATTCAAGTGTTATTTTTCTTATTGTTTCACTCTCTCTCTCTGGAAACTATCACACCCTCACTCACAAGGGAATCCCAGATTGTGCTCGGAACTGTTGACATTGTTTTTTGGTCTTCTAATGACAAAGAGCCCCTATCATCTCTCAACTTAACAATAGCCTCAGCCCTTTTCTCTCTAATGTTTGGAATTGATTTTAATTTTGCCAAATTGCCATTGATTATGTCTACAGGGTTTGAACTACTCGTCAACTTATTTGATTAATGAACACCAATAAAGACAGAAGAAATAGACGTGTTGTTGACTTCTTTATCAGAAAATCCGACAGCCAAATCTCGAGTGAATTTTGTTTTTAAATTTGTTATCAGAAAATCCGACAACAAAATATGTAATTTGTATGAAAAATATACGAAATGAAAGAAAACTCCAAATGACAGAAATCAAAACAAATATTTTAATATACGAATTCACAAAGAACAAATATTTGGCGCGAAATCCAAAAACACAAATACACTTCACCGATCGAATAGTCCTGCCGTCAACGATAATGTTGTGAAGTGATGTAAGTAAATGGATTTATTTGTTCGTTAGCATTAAACGGGACAAGTGGTGAGGGGTAACTTTCACAGTTAGTTAGATTGTAATATACAGTTACGTGTTTGATAAATCGATTTCAGTGACCGACGACTGAACTTTGAGTAGTGGTCAGTACGAAGACAAAGACATGGTCTCTTTGAAGTGAACTATTTCATTTCTTCAATGTTTGCTAATTTTTGAGAGAATTTTTGGTTCAACTTAATTATACATAAAAAGTCGGTGTCTTTTTCACAATCACCCTATATCACGCACTTATGAAATCTGTGAAAATTTACAGGTTTTTTAAGAGCTTTAACAAAATCAAACCAAACTTCAGCACCATGAAAACTACGGAAGCTTGTACCAGCAATGCTTTTAACACATATCGTAAACTACAATTTAAAAGAAAGTGATATAAAACTAAGTTTAATTAGAAGAAACTTCAATTTAAAACCAAACAATGATTAAGAAAATTATTGTTCCATATGTTAATAAAAAATGAAAAAAATACTGAACGAAAAAATCTATGTACGACTGAACATGTGTACAGAATAACCAGATTAATATCCATAGAGGCTTCAGTAAGAAATTTGCGGTATAGATTTTGTTTGTTACTGGATTTCACTGAAACGCAGCTGTGAATGTTAAGAATTGAAGCAGATACATAGTAAATGGGTCCTTGTTGATATTAAAATGTAAAAATATTCTCGAACTTATTGTTCAGTTTAAAGAAAACAAGACGTGAATTGAAAAAATGTCAAAATCCCACATTTGCTGTTGTGTCCATATGAGGCATCCGGCAAATGCTTCCACGTGCGCATATATTCCGCTTGCATAAGTAGATCTTATAAAAATTTGAAGCTTTGTTTTAGTATTTATATAACATTTTACTCAGTTTTATTTCAATTCATTTACCTTAAGAGATGCAAACATGCATACATTAAATACAGTTCGACCTGTTAATTAAAGAATGCACATTTTGTCTCACGCGTCCGAATTTCGATCGAAAGATTCATTCAGTAATGCAGTTGACCTCGATGAACTGACCTCGATCATAAGAAAAATGATGCTCTATGAACTGACCTCGATCTATTGTTGTTGCATATGGTAGACTGATTTATAACAAGGTTACGTTATAATGCGACCTCAATAGCAAGTTATGATTGCATTCAATGTTTTTCAGTATCATTAAACTATTTTAATACAACTCTTTCTTTGTATACGTGTTAATGCTCTTTGAAGAGCCCTACCTAGTATTCTGAAGAAGAAGAAGAAGAAGAAGAAGAAGAAGAAGAAGAAGAAGAAGAAGAAGAAGAAAAAGAAGATACATTAACATTTGATAATTACGTTAAAAATATAAAACTAGACAAGAAGTTTACGAACGGCTTTCCCCAAATGTATTTCAAATTAAATTTGTTGACGGTTTATAATGATGAAATTATGGTGTACAGATTCAAAATACTCTATATTTTGTAAAATACAGTACTTTTTAAATTATTTTACATCAAACTGATCATGTTGATTGCTTCTAGCTATCTATATATCATTATTGCCGATCATTCCTTTAAAAGGAATACTTGTTATTTCTGAAACGGGGAATAGTTCCTGTTTAGCGTATTCATTCCTCAATAGGGTAATTGTGCCCAACCTGTTAAAAGCATCAGATGCATATTAAAATTTCGGATCTAACGACTGAGGGGTCAAATGAACATCATATAGCCTTCAGTTTTCAATAAAGCAGAACTGAGAAAAGAACTAAATAGATTGCACGACCTGTATGTATTGGTCCCTGCTGATAACATGAAGTAATCGCTCCAAATCGAGATTTAGCGATTCTGTAGGTCAAAATGGGTCAAAATGGGTCATGTTCATCTTTTCACAGCGCATGAAATGAATTTTTATAATAATCTGTTTAATTTCTTTTACAAAGCAGTTTTTTATAATGAATTCTTGGACTTTTCCAACAAGAATTTCGAGAAAACCCCATATGAATCATGTTGTGTAATATCTAAAGATAGACTTAATTCAAAACAATTAAACTACGTAACAGTTATCGAAATATTTCTGAATAATTGTTTTGATGTAAGCAATATTAAACATTTATCTCGTTCAACCAGACGCTAGGATTTCTCCGTCGATCTCCGATAAGCAAGAGAGACGCCCTGCTTGTCGGAGATTTACAGGGACTACAGAGCGTCTGGTTGAAGGTGACTTTATTGTACTTTGGCATATGAATAAATAGGACTACACTAAATATCTAAATTGCTGGTATTATTTAGAATCTGACTATGATGAAGGTATTTATAAATAAGTTTCCTTGAAAAACAATGCTTCATAATACATTTCATCGAGTTTATCGATTAATTTCAAGAACTAAATTTTGTCAGCGGTGATGATTTATTCTTATGTCCAAACACTGTTTAGTTTACGGTTTGCCAGAGTAACTGCATAGGAGAGTTGCTTAAAATCAACTTCCAAAACGGCCGACGGCTTAAGAGGCAAATATGGGATTATTCGGGCGATTATCGGCAGTTCATCATCCATTGCCTTCGCCGATATCGACATCGTTTTAGGGCGGCTTACCAATTTTGTGTCTGTCGGGTAAAGTTTTAATTTTTCGGGGTCGCTGGTCGATTCCTTCAATTAAAACAGTCGTTGACTGGTCCGTCGAGCCACCTTCGATCATCTCCCGACCATCGCCAGACAGTTTGATTTATTACCTAATCAAAGGAATTTTGATGTTTTATTACCAATTAAATATTTGCGTCTATTTTGAACTGCCGGTCATTTGACTGCGCTCTATTGGTCCGCCGGTCAATAGATTGCAATTTATTGGACCGGCAATGTATTTCAGAACGCTGGTATGTTAATGTTACATCCTTTCGATAGTTCTCAGGGAATGTATATTCCTTTACATAGACGTTGTTTTTTGGTACTTTGTGAAACCAAATTCAATGTTATCAAAATGGAGTATCAAATAATCAACAGCCTCAAAGCCTCAAATAAGGTAAAAGACTATTTAAAATCTAATGGGTTTAAGACCCCACTACGTTGTGTAAACTAATATTAAATTGAGATGCTGCCATGCGTGCAACAGGTTCTGTGCATGTAAAAGATGAAAAAAAATCTAAGTATATTGCATAATGGCACGAAAACCATCTGCAATATGCAAATTGTAAACCCCAAAAACTAAATAATAATTTTCAATTGATTAAATGCGGTAAACAAGCATATGAAGCCTTTCCATACAAAGGATATGTACTGAACTACGATAGTTTAACCTTATAAAAAAGTACCTGAATACCATTGGGATAAGAAACACTTTAATTCTCTCAAAGAAATTTTCTAGAAAAAAGGTGCGTATTATTGGCAAATTACTCTACATGTTAAGCGCAAGACTTGCCATTTAATAATTTTGTAATGAAAAATATAAATGCAAATGTGTTCAGAATGTTTCTTTATCGTTGCGAATATATATATATATATATATATATATATATATATATATATATATATATATATATATATATATATATATATATATATATATATATATATATATATATATATATATATATAAACCCAGAGGTGTTTGAATGAAAGTTCACGAGACTTCGCCGAGATTTGTGAAATTTCGAGCGGAAGTATAAGTGTTCAGATAATATTCTCAAAATACGTAAGTACTGGTCGTTTTTCATATCATTCCCTACTTTGATTTATGTTTAAACGAGTAGTGGTATATATGGTGCTCTACAACACACTTTATAGTTATATAGTAAGACCCGCCCAGTTTACTATATATTCTTACCAATTATGCTAATAAGATGAAACGCTTTTTCTATATATTAATACCAAAGGCTCACAATAGTCCCGCCCACTCAGAAAGGCTTACACTATATATTTATACCAAAGGCTTACAGGAGACTCCGCCCTCTTGGAAGGCTCACCCACGTCACCCACAATCCCGCCCACTTAGAAAGGCTTACACTATATATTTATACCAAAGGCTTACAGGAGACTCCGCCCTCTTGGAAGGCTCACCCACGTCACCCACAATTTATAGTTATGCGTCTTTAGACTCCGTCATCTCGGAAGATTCACCCTAGGTTTACTCTATATAGGTATACTAAAGGCTCACGATAGTCTCCGCCCACTCAGAAAAATATTCTATTTATTTATATAAAAGGCTTATAATAGTGTAACCCTTTAGAAAGCATTCATAAATAGATACTATATGTCAATTTATCATTTAAAATCATGGAACCAGAGAGTGACGACATGCGTAAATTAGCTCCTGGGACCATTCAATATAAATGGCAAGTGATAATCTACTCTTCTGTAAACCAAGATGATAAATGTTCTGTGTTGTTGGAATCTGAATGGTTTAACAAGAAATCTGATTGTATGTTAAACTATGAAGAAAACATGAAGAAAGGATATGATATCGTCGATTGTTTTTCTTCAAAAGAAGTAATTGTCAGGAGAAAAATTTTGACCTAAATACATATTTTTAAGCTAATGAAACTTAGTCAACCATGTCGCTTACACATACAGTATTAATGTTTAGATTTTTTTTGTGATGATTCATTATGCTGACATTTCACAAGATGGATAAAGAAAACAGGTATTTTAAATTATTTAACCAGCTTTGCATTGAACAATTATGGCAAAATATAAGCGAGCTATCTTCAGAGAGATGTAATGGATGTGAAATTGACCACCCATCTCAAACTGAACATTCATGTTTAATGGACTCTAAATATATCAAACTAATTTTATACTTTGAATTGGCTTTCACCAAGCTGGACCCAGAGAAAATTTATAGTGATTTGCTGGAAAAATATAAATGTGATCAACAAGAACTCATAATTTTTTGGAATAACATGAATGTCTACGCTAGTACGGACATATGGAAGCAGTTTTTGTTCACAAATTTGGAAAACGACGCTAAAGACTACAGTTTTTAAAAATGACTGAGAAAGAAAAGTTTTTAGAACAGTACTATTATGATATTTCTAATCCAGCAGCTTACACCACACCATCCAAACTTTATGACGCTTTGAAATCAAACAAAGAGTTTAAATTTAGTAAATATTTTATTAAAAAATGGTTACAAAAACAAGACGCCTATACATTACAGCGACAAGTTCGACGACCGACTAGAGTTCCAAACATTAGAGTTAGTGGACGGAATGTACAATGGAGCATGGATCTTATGGATGTGCAGAACCTGTCAAAAGAAAATGATGATATTAAGTACTTACTAATTTTGATTGACACTCTTTCTAAATATTTACGTGTGGTGGCGTTACGTCAAAAAAGTGCAAAAGATGTATTAAACGCCATAAAATTGGTATTTGAATCTGGAGTAAAAAGTAATTCTATTAGAAGTGATCGTGGAGGAGAATTCAAAAACCGTTTACTACAAAAGTTTTTAAAAGAAAAAGGAGTACGACTTTTTTTTGCCAATCAAAATTCAAAGGCGTCAATAGCAGAACGAGTTATACGAACAATACGGGGACGGTTGTTTAGATATTTTCAAAAAAACAGAACTTACCGATATATAGATGTCCTTCCAGATATTGTTGAAAATTATAATTCAACACCACACAGGAGTCTTGGAGGATTAGCACCTAAGGAAGTCACTTCTGACAACGAAGCAGATGTTTGGGCTCAACTCTATTTAAAAAAGAAAAATCAAAACAAAAGTGTTAACCCAGTAAAAAAAGAAAGAAACAGGAAAAACATTAAGTTTAGGTTTAAAGTAAACGACCTGGTGAGATTATCCCATTTGAAGCATATTTTTCGTAGAGGTTACAACCAACAATTTACAGGAGAAATTTTTAAAATTGCAAAACGATTTCACATGCAGGGTATACCACTGTACAAAGTAAAAGACTTTAATGATGAAATAATCGAAGGTGATTTTTATGAAAATGATTTGCAAAAAGTGCACAAAGAAGAAGACAGTTTATGGCTAGTGGAGAAGTTAATCAAAAAAAGGAAAAGAAAAGGAGAAACTGAATGGTTTGTGAAATTCCAGTCTTGGCCTGATAAATTTAATCAGTGGGTGAAGGAGTCTGACATCGTAGACGTAAGCAAAAAATAATGGAGAAGTTCATATTTGCAAAATCTTCTGATTCTAGCGAATATTTTCCAGACAACAAGTACTATGATTTTAAGATACATCTTGATAGATCAATAAATTTACAAGGCTATTGGAAAGTTGGAATAACTGAATTCTTTACAACGGCAAGTCCGACAAAGAGAAGCATGGACAAAAATTCAAAACCCATTACCACATTTAACAGAAAACCAGTTTATGTGTACACAAACATTTGCAGCTTTTCGAGTGTTCACGGACAAGAACAACCTTTATTGCGAATCATTCATGCGGATGCTTCGTACGGATGGAATGATAAATTTGATTCGGTTTATTATTTTCCTGTCAGAGTTCCAGAGATATCCGATATACATATATATTTAAAGGATGACACTGGATCACCAGCGACATTTATTGACTCAGACGTTTGGGTTACACTGCATATGCATAGATATCCTTTCTGAATATGGATTCTACTGGAAAATTATATGTACCAGACGCACAAAAGTGGACAAATTTTTACACACAGATAAGCAAGGGGAACGTGAATCCTTACACAGATTATACCATGAAAGGTTACCAACGTGGAGGTGGTTTAAGAAACAATACATCTCCATATATGGTATCCATTGACAAATACGCTAAACAGTCACTTGAAGGAGAGGTAAAACCTAAAATACAGATGACATCACCTTCAGAACAGGTGGTTGAACAAGCTAAAAGTGAAATAATTAGAGAAACGACCAAAAAGCGTAAACATCAGAAGAAACATTCCAGTGAGAAATCGACACGCAAAGGAGGAGAACGCCCTGAGAAGAAGAAAAAAATTGTTAAGCTTAATTCAGACGTTTTTGGAGTTTATTAAAACAAAATGTCAGTGTTATCAGTGGAAACGTTCAGGGAAGCAATGCCAAGTCAACTTTCTCTTTTTGATATGCCACCCACACAAACAGCAGTGGAAAACATTTACTTTCAAGATGTACGACCTATATCTCAGATTTCAGACAGTTCGCCAATTGAATTTCAATTATCAGCTCAAAATGGGATGGACTACATTGACCTTAAGAGAACTCGGATTTACATCAAACTAAAGGTCATGAATGGAGATAGTGCATTACAAGCTGCAGATATAGTTGGTCCAGTTAACTTGTTACTGCAGTCATTGTTCAGTCAAGTTGATGTTTCTATGCAAAACAAACCAACAACCAGTTCCGGTGCGCATTATCCATACTTGAGCATGCTAAATTCTCTAATTCACTATGAGACTGATGCCAAAAACTCGCAATTAACCTCACAATTGTGGGAAAGCGATCATCCAGGGGAATTTGATGATGTCGATGCAAAGTCTGGTCGAAATAGTGGTCTTTTAAAACGTGCTGCTTTCATCAAGAGTAGTAAAAGTATTGATCTAGAGGGACCTATAATGCATGAATTGTTCCAGATGGATAGATATATCTTAAATCAAGTAGGTATATCTCTAAAATTCTATCAATCTCGACCGGAATTTTGCCTCTTATCGACAACTGCAGCAGGCAAAAATTACAAAATCAAGTTAGAAGATGTCATATTGCGTGTATGCAAATGCAAGATCAATCCAGCAGTTATACTAAGTCATGCAAAAATGCTGGAAAAGACAACTGCCAAATATCCCTACAAAAAAAGCATTGTGAAGATGTACAATCTTGCCCAAGGTCTTCACAACATATCTTTAGAAAACCTATTTTCTGGGACAAGGCCGGATCGACTTTACATCGCTTTTGTATCTTCAAAAGCAGTAGCTGGAGACTTTACTAAAAATCCATTTAATTTTCAACATTTCGACATCAGACAAATTGGCCTTTATAACGATGGAAACCCGGTGGGTAATAGTCCAGTGAAGCTCAAATTTGATACAGCAAATGGTGATAGCATTGCATCTGCTTTCGTCATGATGTTTGATAACAGCGGGAAATGGCTGTATGATGGAGGAAATGCGATATCTAGAAAGCAATTTGCTGAGGGAGGGAATGTAATCTTTTGTTTTGATCTAGAGCCAACATTTGAACAAGGTGAATACCTCACATTACTTAAACAGGGAAACGTTCGTCTTGAAGTGCAGTTCGGGAAAGCACTGACCGAGACAGTGACGGCCATAGTTTGGGGGCAATACTCTGGTCTCTTTGAAATTAACCAAGCAAGAGACATAATAATGAACTGAGCAATGACAGCACTTACAAGTCCTCAGTTGGAGTGTATGATCACGTGTGATCTATTGATGAAATCTGACATTGTTGGCGTTGTTCCGTCTGATCGGATCACTAGACTCCAAGCTAATCAAGGATTAATTGTTAATACAGATCCTCATAACCGTGAAGGCCATCATTGGATAGCTGTATACAACGTGAATAATGAACGCATTGAAATCTTTGATAGTCTTAATAACAAGATGTTGCAAAAACATAAAAATTTCAAACATTTAGCTGATCATGTTCCTATAATCATAAACAACAGAGACATTCAATGTACAGATTCATATCTATGCGGCTATTATTGTATTTGCTTTCTATTTTTCAAAGTTAGACATATGTCTTTTGAAGAGTTTTTGAGTTTGTTTTCAAACACATGTAAAGTGAATGATGCCATTGTACTTGAATTTGTGAAGCGTAAATATTCTTTATGTTTGACTAACCATATGTAACGTCTTTATTTAATCGTATCAAAATAAAATAGATTATATTATAAATTAGTGTTTTTATTCTGAGTATTTAGTTGTTGTGAATCCTTTGACGATGGCAAGTTCTGAAATGGAAAATATAGCTAAGTTTAAAGCTAACAGTAATATCATTGTAAGTGGGCAATCTCATGCTGGAAAAACTACATTTGTTTTCTCTCTAATGAAGAATCTTGCTGTGTTTGAATCCAACATTCAGCACATTCTTTATGCGTATGGAATGTGGCAGCCATTGTTTGAACAAATGGAAATGGGATTAAAAAACATTACATTTTTTCACGGTATTCCAGACAAAAACGTTTTAGAGAGTTTCTCAAAGGACTATTCTAACATTCTGTTGGTGCTTGATGATGTTATGAGTCAAGGAACAAGCAGTCCAGAGGTGATGAATTTATTTACTACGTACTCACATCACATGGGAATAACTGTATTATTTCTCTTGCAAAACATTTTCCCGCCTGGAAAATGCATGCGAACTATATCGTTAAATGCTCACTACATAATTCTTTTTAAAAATAATAGAGATGAACAGCAAGTCAGAACATTAGGAAGACAAATATTTCCCAGCCAATCGAATTACTTTATGGATGCCTATAAGAAGGCAACGGGAAGAGCACATTCTTATTTGTGCATTACACTTTATCCTGGTACTGACGATAAACACAGGTTATCTACTAATATTCTTCCAAACGAAGAGACTGTATATTACCTTCCTATGTAGAGGGATGACTACCCAAGTTAAAAAGCATTTAGACTATTTAAAACTTTTAACTTCAACTCACGTCAAGCAAAGGAGACAGTTAATCAATACTATTTCAGACGAGCAGTTATCTGTGCTATCGGAAGCCATATTTAACGTGTTAAAAGGAGTGTGTCCACTGTCTAACGTTAACAAGAACAAACTTAGTAAAAATAAAACGATTTTACGGAAATTAGTTGATCCAAAACTTAGCAGGAAATTTAAAAAATCAAACCTTAAAAAGGTTCAAAACTTAATTCCAGAGCTGCTTAGACCAGTTATTCAATATTTTGCACACAATGGCAAAGGAAGTGGTAATGGTCCCACGAGAAAAGTACACCAAATTGATGGAAATTTACGAGAAAAAGGTGCAAAATCAGAGTGAGGAGGATCATATTCAGAGCAAAGGAACCATTAACCTAAATATTACTGACAAAAAAGATGAAACTCCAATTGAGGCGAATAATACCACTATTGAAGAGGGAAATTCTTTAAAGGACAATGACCTAAATCTTTTATCCAACACAACGGAGTCGAAAGAAACGCGATCCAACCCAGATGTCATATCACCCTCAAGTGACACGAAAGACGATGTAATCTTAGTAAGCAATCAAACGCAATTAAACAACTCACCTGACGTCAGTCCAGATTTCGGTGTATATAAATCCATTTCAAAGATTACTAAGGCTCGCAAACGATCTGAGAAGAGAAGAAAAATTACTCGAAAAACCTGGTTAAAACTTTGATAACTTCAGATATGGAAGAGGAAGAAAAAACTCACAGATGTCTTGAATGTCGTAAAAGTTATAAAAGAAAATCGGATCTAAACAGGCACATTAGATCGAAAAGAGCAAAATACACATGTTCGGTATGTAACCATGTATTCAACAGGAAGGACAATTTTTTTACTCACCAGCGACGGTTTCACAATAATATGCCATCCCGTCCTGATAGATGGAATTTCAACGTATCGCCTTCAACATCACATCAAATAGGTGGAGGTTCTGAATTGACTGAAACAGACTCTCAAAAACAATTAAGGAATGAGGATCAAGCTGAAAACAATCATGAAATTGTACGTGCTTTGAATGGTTCTGTTAATTCCATTAAAATATACCCAAGAGATGTGGAAAAATTTGACATGCTTGTATTTTATGGTAATATTAAGGAGAAAGTTCAGGACATACTTGTATCATCAACCCCACTCCGTAAAGGAATTAAATGGTATTTAATGACTCGAGTAGAATTTTCTCGTGAAAAAGAAGGTGTGTATGAAACTGCCAAGCCTCATTTTCGAAGCCTTACTTATGCTCACTTGTTTGCGGAAGATTTTAATATACACCATTTAAACGAAGCGTTTCAAAAAATGTTTACTTCTAAAGAAGAATTCATTATGAAAGGTTCAGATTGGGTTTTATCCAAAGTTCTCTACGTTGAAGTATGTTTTGTCCATTACTTACCTCTAAAAGGCGGAAGTTACATTGCAGCACCACCCAGATTGCAACATAGCAAATCTTTAGTTAACATTAAAAATCGAGATCAGAAATGTTTTCTTTACTCGATTTTAGCAAAACTTTACCCTGCAAGACATAACCCGTCAAGAGTAAGCAATTATCATCAATACGCTGAAAGACTTAACATGAAAGGGATACATTATCCAGTTAAATTGTCGCAGATAGAAAAATTTGAAAACCAAAATCAAGTGTCGGTTAATGTTTTTGGATACGAGGATCGAGAGATATTCCCAATGCGAATAACAAAAAAGAAAAAAACATCACACGTAGATCTTCTTTATTTAAAAAACAAGGATCAGGTTCACTACTGTTTGATAAAAAATCTCAACCGATTTTTGTATCGAACGTCTGGAGAGATTTATTGCCATTCAAAACATTATTGTCCATATTGTTTACATGGATTCGTTAAACGACACACGTTAAACAAACACGTTGACTTTTGTATGGCTCTCGGAGAACAAAAAATTGAGATGCCTGTACCAGGAGAAAATGATGTTTTACAGTTCACCGAAATTGCAAAGCAGTTAAAAGTTCCATTTACAATATATGCCGATTTCGAAACATACGTGAAACCCATTCAGACCTGTGATCTCGATCCAAATTCATCACATACTATCAATTTGTCAGAATTCGAACCTTGTAGTTTTGCATATCAAGTGATATCCAGCGACATTAGATATACCAAAAAACCAGTCTTATATCGCGGAGAAAATGTAGTAGAAACATTTTTGAACATGATTTTAAAAGAAGAGGAAGAAATACTTAAGTTACTAAAACGAATAGAGCCCATGGAAATAAGCGATGCAATAGAAAAACAATTTGAAGAGGCTACAAGTTGTCACATATGTGGTTTAGCATTTAGTAGAAATTCAACCAAAGTAAGAAACCATGATCACGTGAGTGGAAAAGTGTTTGGAATTGCACATCGCGACTGTAACTTACAATTTAAACAGGTAGAATTTATCCCAATTATTCTGCATAACTTGAGAGGCTTCGATGGACATTTAATCATGCAGAAATTAGGTCTATTCAAGAATAAAAAGCTTAGTGTCATTGCCAATTCAAACGAGAGATATGTGACTTTTAGCTTAGGTAGCTTGCGGTTTATTGATTCATTCCAATTTCTATCATCTTCCTTGGATACATTAGTACAAAACCTCAAATCAAGTGGAGACATACATTTTAAATACTTTAGCAGACATTTCAAAACCCAAAAAGAAAAGACATTGCTTTTAAGGAAAGGTGTTTACCCATACTCTTTTGTTACCGATGCATCAAAATTTATGACAAAACAATTGCCTCCAAAATCATCATTTTACAATTCTCTAAGCAAAACTGACATATCCGATGAAGAATACAAACATGCACAGCTAGTATGGAATGAAATGAGTATGACAACAATGGGCGACTATCATGATTTGTACCTATTATGCGATGTCCTTTTATTAGCTGATGTTTTTGAAAGGTTTAGAGAAGTATCAATAGAGAGCTTTAATCTAGATCCGGCACAATATTTTACATTGGCGGGAATGTGTTGGAGTGCCTGTTTAAAAATGACAAAGGTAGAATTGGAACTACTGACAGATATTGATCAATACCAAATGATTGAAAAAGGTATACGAGGAGGTGTAGCCATGATGACAACTCGACATGCCGAGGCTAACAATCCATACATACCAGAAACTTTTGATGAAAATAAGCCAAGAGAGTATTTAGGCTACTTTGACATGAACAATCTTTACGGGGGTGCTATGCTAGAACCGTTACCTGTTGGAGACTTTGGTTGGTTGACTGACAATGAAATATCCCAACTCGACGTAATGAATATTCACAAAAATAGTGACATTGGTTATATTCTAGAAGTCACTTTAAGCTATCCAGAAAATCTGCATGATCTTCATTCAGACTTACCATTAGCGCCGGAATCTATAACAGTGTACGTTGACGACTTATCTCCATATTGTCGAGAGGAGTTTCAAAAAATAAACAATAAAACAAAAGGAGTTGTTTCAAAAAAATTAATACCAACTCTTCGCAAAAAAGAGAAGTATGTGCTCCACTATCGCAATCTACAATTTTACCTTAAAGAAGGACTTGTGCTAGATCAAATTCATAGAGTCATTCGCTTCAAACAAAATGCATGGCTCAAACCCTACATTGAATATAACACCAACAAAAGACGACAAGCCAAGAGTGATTTCGAAGTGAAATTGTACAAAGACTACAACAACATAGTGTTCGGGTAAATAATTTTAAATACAAAAACAATTTCGTTTAAATTTAATAAAATAATTAATCATTCTTCTAATAATTTGTTTTCTCCTTTCTTTTTAGGAAAACAATGGAAAATATACGAAATAGGATGAACTTCAAATTAGTGAATACCAAAAAGGGCTTACTAAAAATGGTAGCCAAACCAAGCTTTGAAAATTTTACAATTTTTAACAAACATTTGGTTGGTGTAAAAAACAAGAAGGTTAAACTGCTACTTAACAAACCAATCTACACAGGAATGACTGTTTTAGACCTCTCCAAACTATTCATGTATCAATTTCATTATGGATATGTCAAAAAACAGTATGGTGACAGGGCAACTTTGCTGATGACTGATACTGACTCCTTGTTTTACAAGTTTCAAACGGAAGATTTGTATCAAGACATGGTTCAAAATAAAGAGTTATTTGATACATCCAACTACCCACAGAACCATTTCCTTTATAGCGAGACAAACAAGAAAGTAGTTGGGAAAATGAAAGACGAAACCGGTGGTGTGTATTAATTTTATTCACGTGGAATGATGATTGTTCTTATATACTTTAAACGTTTGAACTAATACTTTTGTCATAATTATGTTTGCAGGGTATCCCGTAAAAGAATTTGTGGGACTGAGAGCTAAAATGTATTCATTTTTGATTCACGACGAGAAAGAAACGCAGATAAAAAAGGCAAAGGGAATTACCAAAGCTATCGTCGCCAAGGAATTAACCCATCTTCATTACAAGAATTGTCTTTTTGAACAACAACGATGTCGACATAAGATGCAGAACATTCGTAGTGACAATCATATCTTATATCTAAAATCTATCAATAAAATATCATTGTCGCCTTTCGATGATAAACGATGGTGGTTAGCTCCATTTGGAGTCGACAGCTTCTCCTATGGACATTATAAAATTTACAAATGAGGAAACAAACGAAATGTCTAGTTGAGTTCTACTTTAATTTGAAATGCATGGACACTGTATTATATAATTATAATTGACTAATTTGTATATAATTATAAATGCTTATTTATAAAGAAAGAATGATATATAGTTTACTGAACATATATATAATTCATTATGTCAAATGCTTTTTTTAATTTAATATTAAATGATTAAGATTTTCATGAAAAATCATTCTTTCTTTTAAAAACCATAAACGTTACATTGCTTACTTATTAAAATTATTAAACTAAATAGTGTTGAATTTTATAAATGAGTTTAACGCTGATGGTTTTTTTTTCAAATTTCAAAATTCAGTAATATAACAAATCGACAATGTCATAAAAACTTTGGAAGTATACCTAAAATGCTTATGCATGGAGACAATGTTTCACCGTTATACTTTTTACATAGTTTTGCATGCTTTCACATTGCTCTTTTAATTTCATGAACTCGTTAAAATGATAGTTGGATTGGTTAAAAAGTTCGGTGGTGTGAAAGAGAATTTTTTCAAAGTCTTGAAATTCTGTCAATGACATCTTTACTTTCCCACAACTGTTACAGTTCTACAATTTAACAAAATTGACAACGATAAAAAATTAATATTTGAAGACAATTTTCGATAAAATATTTACATTCAAACTGTCTAATAATCTCTTTCTTACTAGTAGTAGTACAGTTCAATATTATATAGATTATAAATAAATCGTTTTACACAATTAATGAAACTTTTCTATATGGAGAAAGACTGTTTGAAAGGTGCATGTTTAAATTTCCCTGTGTGATTCATACCAGTAACAAATTATTAACGCGTGCAATAATTCTGTTAGAAAAGTTTCATTTTACAGATTACATATGAATAATATATATTATCTAAAAATAACAATGCCCCGGATTTCTTTTTTCTTTATCTCTTTAGAACTCATCATCTCCGTCTAAATCCACCACTCGCTTCTTTTTGCGTGGTGTCATCACAAGCTATTGATTGAAGAAAACACTCCCCATTGTACCCTGATATATCCTAATAGGAAAATTAATCGAATGTAAGGACTGTGATACTTACCAGTTCCGGGCTAGGTGGTCCTTGATTGGACTTCCTGATTTCATCCACCGCTTTATTTATTGTGAAGTATTGATTGTTCATAGTTTCAAAAACGTCGTCTGGGAGTGACACCTGTTTACCGTTGTTGTTGTCTAGAACGTTAAACGAAAGACAACTCTTTAATATATTAATCCAGTATTGCCGTTGTAAATTTACGTTACTTAATTCAAAATATCACTTACCCTGCAAATGCAAATACACCTTCCCTTTGTAGTAGGACAGTTGGATGGCATACTGTCCTCTGGCATATCTTGTAGACTCTTTCAGCACAAACTGTACATTCCCGTTGCTCTTTTCTTCTTTTTCAAATGACTGCATCTTAGTGTGAGTAAATTAATCGCAATAACCCCGCAAGATGAAAATTGTGAAAATGTACCCTCTTTATATAAGTATATGAACATGAACTGTCCCTGAACTTTTTTTTGTGTGTTTACTAAAAATTTTGGAAAACAGTAGTGAAACCATTGCATGAACTATCACCCCACCAGCAAACTTTATTTCCCACCCTCTAAAAGAGGAAATTATAAGTTGTTCACCTTTAGTTTAAAAAAAGGCATAGTGTTACAAGATGCTTACTTGGTCATTTTGTGAAGTAAACAACATTTTTGAAGTAAACAATATAATTATAGTTCGATCACGACTTCAGAAGATCTCATCACGAACCTTCTCCTGCAATGCTGCTTTTCTTACATCAACAACGGGACAAAAGACATCACCGAACACTCACATCAACACACCCAGAGTTAAAAGATAGCATAAATAGTCTATTTACTATACACACTATACACAGGAGTAGATTAAGTTCTTGTAGACCGCAATCTCTACTTAATTTCGTGGGAATAGTTTTATTTTACATACATTTATCAACATGTGATCTACACCAATAGGTATTTTTTATGAATCAAACACTGATATAGTTCACTGCTTTAGAAGACCTCATCATGAACTTCTTGCAAACAATGACGCTAAAAGAAGACTCCTGAAATTACATCAACAGCGGGACCAAAAATCCTCAAAGATCACTCACATCAACAGCGAAATTTTGTTGTAAAAAAATAAGTAATAAACTAATGATGATAATAACATTAAATATAATTTTTCAACCTTAAATACAACATCCCATCTAATGGTCTCATGTGTATACGACCGTAAGCCTAAATCCCCCCCCCCCTTTTCCACATGATCGTAAAAGACACATTTTAAATGTTAAATATTCAGTATAATATATGGTAAAAGCAATTAAATAGAGACAGTTTTGATGACTTAATGATTTATATAAGGTGATACATTTCCTGAAACTCGTTAAGCTACTCCTACTTTATTTTTAATGCATTGATTTTAATTGTAATTGATTGTATATAAGCTAACCCATTTAGCAGTATACATCGGGCTCGACATTCAAATTATTCCTAATAATGCGAAGCGCGCCTTGATTCGGAAGTATCATGATCATGCGGTTTTTCAAATTGTGGATTCTTTTGCTGTTCAGATGGGTGTGCTGTACTAAAGCTGTCTTTTACTTTAACGCATGTGATTCAGATGGAAATTGTGACTGGTATCCAAACAGCGTATACTCCGGATGTGTGGATTGGATTATTTTACATTTTTCCTATTTTGACCTCTCATCATCGTTAGATCTAACGTGCTCAACAGTTCAACAGATACAGATAGAGTCTAGCGACTGTAGCTGTGACAGTCTTAGGAGAGTGCTGAAAGGAGATCACCTTCCCGAACTAATCATAGGACGCTCTGTGTGTGTAAGTTCAAATTCATGTACTTTTCTAACCTATTCGATAAGTACCTCCAGCGTGTTAAGAAACCTCACAATTGCATTTAATGAAATGTTAACACCTAGCACTTCTATTTGCTGATATTTATTTATTTATTATTTTTGTTGTTGTTGTTTGCAGGTACCCATAACCGTCTCCAGAGAGTCATCGACCTTGATGGCGACTACGAGCAGACCTGCCGCTGGGGGTCATGAATCACAGGTAGATTGTTATCTCATACAATGGATATTTTCTGTACATTCATACAATAAATTTTCTGTATATTTACATGAACTATGAGCTGTTCCCAACAGTTAAACACTGAATGTACATTGTTTGAGTATGAAACCAAAACATATCCAGTTTGTTGTTATATACATGAACTTTATTTATTATTGTTGTTGTTGTTTGCAGGTGCCCATAACAAGCTCAAGAGAGTCATCGACCTTGATGGTGACTAAGATCGAACCTACCGCTGGGGGTCATGAATCGCAGGTACATTGTTATCACATACAATGGATATTTTCTGTACGAGAAACATACCTACTTTGTTGTTATATACATGAACTCATATACAGATGGTTATCGACCATGGATAAACTGACTACTTAGAACATACATAGCAAATTAAAGATAGCTTGAAAATATGCTTCAAATAAATTTGATATGCATTATAAGAAATTATTATTTATATTATTATTACTAAATACAATAATTTGTAAAGATGGAGATTTCAACACTTTGATACAGAACTCTAATTTTTAACAGAAATCCACACCCTTCACTCCTCTCACCAGCCCCTCGGTCACAGGATCAACAGAAAAGGTACTTCAAATTGTTTCACATAAAATCAAAGTTTTCATAGATGATGCTTTAAAGTTTAATATACCACAGTAAGTTTTAAATGGATTGATATGAAATCTGAAAAAGACTTCTCATGGATCCAGCACCTTTTAGTAATGAATGTTTATTTTTAGCTGCTGTTGACTACACATCAATCATCTAAAGACTCGAATGCCGATGGAGGTACCCCTGTGATGACCATTCTCATAAGTAAATACTTATCTATTTCTTCTTTTTGTTTGTCTCTATTTACATTATTTTTAACACTGACTATTCTGAGATTGTGTCATATCCAAAAAAATCAAAATCAGCCTCTAAGAAGTTCAATATATACTGGATCCAGAACAAACATTTCACTTGATTCTTTTGATTCTGAAGGTTATTTAAGACCACACACAGACATTGATAGCATGTATGAAGACATTGTGTAATTTTTGTTCTCAGTAAACTAATTTGTGTAGTTACAACTTTTAACCTTATAATCATAAACATCCAATAGATGTTATTAAGATAGTTCTTCCAATTCTTTTTCCAGTTGTCTGCACAGCATTGATTGTCTCCTTAATACTGATATTATTTATAATTACTTTATTATGGCTTAAAAAGAAAAGACAAGTTAATTTGTTATATTCAAACCCTTGTGATCAATTTGAGATGGAAATTAGAGACAGTCATTCATGAACAGAAATAAAATTCATTAAAATTGAAGGACATCTGACAATATGTGTTTATATTTCAAAATATATATGGTGACCGGGTTATATATAGGATATATAACTCTATGTTATTTTCTCTGCTTTCAGTAGTATCAATCTGCTTGAGTAGTCTATCAATTGGCAGCTTCTGCATTTATCTCATCTGCATGCTTAAAAAACATATAATTAGGACAAGACTTCAGCAAGCACATTTTGCCGATGTAGAGGAGCAGTTCAATGCACAAGAATTGAGAAATGAAAGTTTATCTGATGTAGAGGAGCATTTCAATGCACAAGAATTGAGAAATGAAAGTTTATTGTGACTTTGTGTGTATTCTTTGTAGGCGTAGTTGGCTTTCTCGCATATGTAAACAGACAACTTGACATAATAAGAAGAACACTTTTAGGTGTACATGATGTATTAAGTAGAATTTCTTTATCAGTCGAACTTTTCCTGGGAAAAATAATAGCCATGCTGCAACAAGTGCACCTCCATAATCAAGATCGTGTAAATGAAACTGTAAATAAACAAACACAGGAACTTGATAATCAAAGAAGATATCCAGTTAGAATTAGGAAAAAGACAGATTTTTATGGGGTGGCTAAATAATTTCTTATCACTTGATATACCAAAGGCGTTTAAGTTTTTACTTCAGATTTCAAGGTAACATGTGTAACTATTTTTTAAAAAAAGAAGGGGTGAGGGTGATAGTTAAATGTATTATTTACTATTACTATAAATAATCCTTTACATATTGAGTAGAGTATTTTTCTTTATTTTCAGTTGTCATTGTTGTGTTCATCACTTGCTTGGGTTTCATTTTTATATATTGCCGTTATGAAAATTACAAACGTCAGCAAAGAAACTTGAGGTTAAATTGCTTATATTATTACATAGAGGACCCAACAGAATTACAAAATTACATGGAAAGAAACAATCTAGGCTTTGGTGAAGAGGTTACTACTTCTCTTTAATGTGTCCTACTTCTCTGTGATGTGCTTTTAGAGATTTACATAGAAAATATGAAGCTTAAAAAATCGCATGACTTCTTTGCTTTAAATGTATTCATAGTCATAGCATATCATTCCTTTTAGATGTCAAAATAGGGAATGACATAAGTTGTATGCTCGCTTTGCTTAAAATATAAGCATAGATCATTGCACATCATTTCTTCTAATTTTAATTTTTTTTGTCTGCTTGCTGGTTACACATTTTATTGGTAAAAGTAACAATAATGTCATTTTGATTTATTATTGATTTTATCTGAAAATGTTACTGTTGACTAATTTAAGAATCATTTGATGTACATTATTGATTTATAACTGATTTGTTTACTTTTTTGGTGTTTACAATTTAAGCTGTGATTTTTAAATTTGTTATTGTCTCCTTTTACAAGATATATGCCATTTAATTATATATTGTACAAATTATGTACATTGTATTTTTCAAATAGTCGTGTTTTTTTATTTTATTTTAAGCTGACATGGTATGTTAAATGTTAACTGATGTTTTTTCTTTACTTCAAACAGTTTTATATGTGATTTATGTTGGTTTTTTTTAACTCCTTTACAAAGAAATGTGCCAAATTATTCCAATCATATTTTAATAGTTGTGTATATATTGTGATTTTTATTGATTTTATTATTTTAGTTGACATGGTATGTTAACAAAATGATTACTAAATAAATGTTTAAATGATATATTCTGTATTTTGAATTCTTGGACATGTTAAATACCTTCTGCATTATTAATAGGACATTTCCTTAACAAGAAAAAAAAAAAAAGTCAAAAAAAAACTATTTCCACAAAGTCATAAGGGTCATAGACCTTTTGGTAGAGAGACAATCCTGTGTTTTTGAAATATGTACTTCGAACCTGATGTATATTGATCCAATCATGCATTCCCGAATCGCTGGATTGTTTAAGTTAGTTAAATATTAAACAAAAACATGCGGGGATCCAGATATTTTTTTCCAACGGGGAGGGCAGGGGTCCGAGGCATATTTGCGATAATTTTTACTAAATAAATTTTCATTTTCCAGGGGGGGGGGGTGTTGGTTGGAGCTCCCGACCACCCCTCCCCCCCTCCCTCTAGATCCTCGCATGAAAAAGACATTGTTCAATTTATTCATAAAATAGAAAGGTCATGACCGGGAATTACCAATCTGATAAAAAAGGCTTAATGGAGGCATTTGATACACTGACGTATGAAGACGTGCAACCAACTCAAATCTTCACATGAGAAAATCTGTTGGATCTGGACTAGTGTCCTATCTCCCACAGAGTTGTTATGGAGTTTCGTCTCGGGGTGTGAGGGGTGAGACAATTATTTAAGAGGTCTTTAGGAAAGATTGACCAGGTATTGACTATCTGATAAAAAAAAGGCTTATAGGAATAAAGAAATTATTTGTGAGAAACAACAAATAGGTAACATATAAAACTTGGTGAGGAAATTATTTAATAAAAGTCTTCGGAAAAAATATGACTGAGGTATTGACTATCTGATAAAAAAGTAAGGTAATTAGGTTAGGGTATTGAATATTTTTTACCTATAAAGGTGTACAATGGCCAACAAGGTTCTTGACATCATATAAACTGTCATTGACTGACAAAGAAATTTTTATATTGAAAAACAATAAATAGGTAACATATAATACTTGGTGAGGAAATTATTTAATAAAGATCTTTGGGGGGAAAAAAAAAACATAACTGGGGTAATGGCCATCTGGTTTAAAAAGTAAGGTAATTAGGGTATTGAATATTTTTACCTATAAAGGTGTACAATGACCAACAAGGTTCTTAACATCATATTAGCTGTCCTTGACTGGTCATTGACTGACAAATGGATGTGGATATGTGAGAATAAAGTTTTTCATTCAAAATACATTTTCATTGTTGAAAGTATATAAAAGTAAACATTTTCAACAAGTTGTTGAATTTCCAAAATTCTTCCCATAAGCATTAAAGTCGTAATTAGGAGTCTACGATTGCATTTATATATACTAAGAGAATATGGATTATTACAGAAATTCTGCCGATGAAGAAGTCATTTGTCCGTATGACAAAACTCATGTCATTAGAAAAGGAAGACTGTCACGTCATCTACTTAAATGTGCAAGAAATAACAAAGCTCTTCTAAAAAACTTTACATCTTGTGAATTTAACCACAGTCACAAAATTAAAAGAGGTGATGGTAGTGACCATTACAAATATTGTAAAGAAAAACAGATTCATGAAGGTTGGTTCGAGCGGGATAATATGTGTACCAAAAAAGGTGATACCTCTCTCCCAAAATACAAGGATATTCAGATAGATGGTGAGAATTGGGATGAGGAATTGGAACCTTTCCCTGGAGAAAAGTACTATGGTTTCATTGCGGACATAAAGAAGCAAAATTAAAACATTATGTCTATTTGAATTATGTTCATACTACTTGTGTATATAGTGAATATATATTTAGTATTTGTGGATGGACTTTATTTTGTGCAGAGTTATCTCTCTTTGATCAGCGTTACACTCGTATAGCTTGAACTTCACAAGGATAGAGAGATTTCGAATTTTTCGTGGTGAGAAGTACTACGGACCAATTCCAGAATAAAGTGCCTTTAATTTGATCATTTTCTTCTTGGTGATATGTGTAGCTACATGTATATGTAATATATATTTCGTTTATATTGCTATTTTTTTTTTTTTTTTTTTTTTTTTTTTTTTAACCGATGATTGAAATCATCAAGGTTGACGGAGTTAACTGATCTTGGAAATTTGCTAAGAGTTATCATTCTTTGTAAGTGGCTTCGAGATAGGGTGGAGATTCTTCTAAAGAGTGTATCCTTTTATATAAATAACTAGAATATCCTTCTGAGTGGGCGGAGACTATTGTGAGCCTTTAGTATAACTATATAGAGTAAGCCTAGGGTGAGCCTTCCGAGAGGGCGGAGTCTCCTATAAGCCTTTGGTATAAATATATAGTGTAAGCCTTTCTGAGTGGGTGGGACTATTGTGAGCCTTTGGTATTAATATATAGAAAAAAGCCTTTCATCTTATTAGCATAATTGGTAAGAATATATAGTAAACTGGGCGGGTCTTACGATATAACTATAAAGTGTGTTGTAGAGCACCATATATACCACTACTTAAACGTGAAAATCTTTTAAGGTGTATACATGTTTTTTCACCATCTAGCAGTTATTTAAATTAAACGATGATTTTCAGAACAGAGTTATTGTTCGTGTTCAACCACGTGTATAGTGGTTGAAAATATAAACATTGAGTTGCTTAATAAAACCATAGCCTTGTTTGATGCTTGTTGTGTGCAATACCATGTTTTAAAAAAAAATAATGGGTGCCTTTTCTGCATAAAAACCTAGGATATCGAGCCATTTTCGAGGAACATTCTGCATAAAATAGTATAGTCTGTTTCACTATTTATGCTATTACAAAGTCAGGCGCGGATCGAAAATAAACGGGATCTCTACTAAGCATGTTAATTGTTGCAACAGCAGGAAAAAAAGCCTATTTGTTTGCATTGTCACATCTACATGTATTTCTAGAACACATTTTATCCACTGATCGATGAAGATAAAGTTTAAAATCAATAAACCTCTAGATTTTATATTTGACTACAAGTAACTATAGATTCTATGAAATAGATTATAAATACGATGCACAATTTTTACTGCGAAACTGAAAGGGTCAAACAAAACCACGTGGTTTAAACTTTGAATGACAATAACATTCGCAGGGTTGTTAGGAGGGATTGGAATAGTCTCAGAAACTTGAATTCTGGCACACCTGATATATTTATTTCTAAACAGATTAAACCTGCCAAATTATGTTTTCAAAATTTTCTTTTTGATATTTATTTCAGCATTCATCCTTTCTAAGAAATATATTCTCAGAAGGTTTACTTTTTCTAAACTTGCTTTGAGAAATTCTTGACAAATTGTCTGTCCTAATATATCCAAATCAATATCTGCTTTCCCATACACAATTATTATCAATTATTATCTCCCTTCCATCTGGAGAACTTGGATCAACATGTGTTTCTTGAACTTCTACCCCCAACATTTCATCTAATTCTTTCGTAATGATTGAAGAGGGGCTCATATCCCTGTGATTTCTGTTGTGTATAACTATTACATAACACTGTCTGTCTGTGGCAGCATCGGTACCCTGTCCACGTGCCGTGAGAAATCTTATCAAATGTTGAGAAACCTTCTCTCTCTCTCTCTCTCTCTCTCTCTCTCTCTCTCTCTCTCTCTCTCTCTCTCTCTCTCTCTCTCTCTCTCTCTCTCTCTCTCTCTCTCTCCTAAATCAAAATATAAAAATTTTACGAAATTTGAAAATTAAAACTTTCGTTATCTTAACATGGCTAGAGGAAGAAATGTATCATATATCGTGTAAAAAGTTTTTTTTTACTTATATGCACACAAACACACATATTATCTGTTATATGATTCCTAAAATGATTCAAAGTTAACATTTATTCAAATAATAATCACATTTTAACCATTTTGAAAAGTACAAATACTAGATGTATATATAAAATTAACTGTAGCTGTGTTCTAAATTACTATCCCCATTCCTGATTATAGTCTGTTTGTTAATTGTATTTTAATCGAGTGTAAAGTATATCATTAAGAGGTTATTTCATAGAAGTATTTTGTAAACATTTTGTTATAAATACGCAAAAGAATTTTTTTTTAATTTTAATTGAAAAACAAATTTTCATTCGTTTGAAATTAAATTATTATATCAAGAAAATTTCGCTGTTTGTAAGAACAGACTATATACTTATTTAGCGGACCCCAAGTCACACTAATTGCTGCAGGACACCCACCCCGACGGCAACCACCCAAATTCTGTATACACATACTGTATACGTAACGTTACGCAATTCCCCGTCCTCGGTTGGTCAACTGACACTGCGAAATTTTAACATGTGATGGATTCCCCAGAAATAAATGATCATTCATACTTTTAAATACCAGGTTTTGAACGACCAACATAAATTTTGGGCGACCCACTGAACATCATACTTTTGCCAAAACGGATAGGAATAAGTCAGCTTTTAAATACGAACGATTTTAACATTGACATTTTCTAATACTGACTGAACCTTATATATTTTACAAAAATTGATAAACAAGTTCTACAGCTTATATTCGTATATCTTTCGTTGGCACAGATGTTAGCGCGAGGGGTCATTGATGTGGGAGGAAGCCGGAGTGCCCGAAAAAAGAAACCACTTGTCCAAGCGGGCGACCCCTATACCCATTCACATTACATCTATCTACATGTATTTTGTTATTCATTAAACGAATTCTATAAACGTATTTAATAAGAGATATTACCAAGTGTAAGGCATGTTTTGAAGGTAAGAATTAATTATGAAAGATTGTAAATGAACCCATTTAGTATCCCCTTTCCTGTGGCTAAATTGGATATTTTGGTGAAATGTTTATAAATAAATTAAATTAATTGATAACCGATAATTGTCAGCGTTGAATGTTCCAAAATGAAACTATATGTAACGCTATCGAGTATGCAATTTTTAATTATTCATTCAAGACCAGTTCACTGGTATTTGAGGTATAAAAAAGTATAATTATACAAATGTATACAAAAACAGTCAAGGATCACATGTACAGTAGGAGTAATAATAATAAAAAAAAAGTTAAGTTTACAATACAGTAGGTTGTTAAAGTTGGTTTCTGGAAGAACAAACTTTGAACATTTTCTTAATAAATCTTGTCAAGTTTTTTAGTTTTTCTACATTAAAAGTATTCATGAACTCGTTAAATTTTATAATATTTGGGTTTTCATAATCATATCTCTTGGACAAAAATGTGTTTCTATCGTTTACAAAATGTGTACATTCTAAAATATAATGAAATTCATCCCCAATACTATTAGAGTCACACAATGTACATTTTCTTAAATTTTGTTTCAATATTATGCCATCTACCTGTTTCTATGGGTAATCGATGATTACATGTTCGTAATTTTGTAAACATGATCCGTAGATCTGTGGGTAAAATCAACAAGTACATTTCTAAATGGAAATTTGTTTTAAAACTTCTATAATAAATACATTTTGGTGTGTTATCTACTATACTTCTCCAATCTTGTGTAAACTGATTTTGTAATATTTCTTTAACTATTGACTTAAGCCAGTTATAACTACATATTGTTTGATTTTCCCATATATAAGACAACCCGCACGAGTTGAGTATATCATACACACATTTTATCCATGTATATATAAAACTTTTGTAACATCGATAAAAATATCAATAGATTACATTAGTGAGTTTACAATCGTGAGCTGTCAAAACTTTTGCCCAGTACATTATCATTTTAATTTTAACAAAGAGTGACAGCGGTTACCTTCCAGTTTCTCAATACACCATACAATTTGGAGTACTAGGTTTAAGATTAAGAATAAATTTCAAAAATGTCATATGTACCTTTTCGATAATATCTAAGTTTTAGTAACCCAACACTTCGCACTAGTAAAGTAAAATTGGGTTAATGACCTTGTCAAATAGGTCTTATTGACAATTAATTATTTGGTTAAAAAACGTATTTTTCGTAAAACACCATATAATGCTTTTGAATAAATGATGGTCTTTGTTTTGGCTATATTGACATTAAGTTTCCGTATATCACAGTCATTTGCATACACATCTTATGACTTTTTAAAATCAGACGCAAATTCAGATATCAAGAGAGTGTCATCAGCATAGCAAAGTAAACAGTTTCAACATAGCAAATAAGTCATCCTGTATTTGAAGAGAAGGACAAGTAAAACCCTCTATCTGGTTTCTTAATAAATAATCTTCCAAATCGTTAACAAAAAGAGAAAATAAAAATGGTGACAAATTTTCTTCTTGTTTTACACCTATGTTACACATAAAAAAAATCTGATAAATATTGACCAATTTTACCTTTGATTTAATACCCTTACATATTGATGATAAATCTCAAACATTTTCCATCTATATACAAAATAGTATACAAAATTCTGTATCTAATTTAGCATAATTACACGTTCCTTTTATTCCCCCATTTTTTTAATAATAATAAATTGTAACAATCAACTTCATTTATAAAATAAAGGAATATGAATTAATATTCATTGATACCCACGATCACATTTCCCATATGAGAAGAACCTGGGAGAGGTAACTCGCGTTAAAAACAAGAACAGTTTTCACCTGAGACTTGTTTCACGGTACCGCGACGGTGTGGATAAAGTGAGAAGCTGTACCGCGAGGATGCGCGGTTTTACCTGAGTTACCTGTGCTAAACCGCGATCAATTTCACACCATGAGGACTCGCGGTAAATACGCGAACCGCGTTGGCTGTAGTGTAGGTATCATTACAGCTAAAATATGGTACATGAATCATTGATAAGTTAATGTTGATCGGGTTAATTGTTCATTAAGTACATGTATATTCTTGCTTAAATGGGATTTATTTCTGTATCATTTGGAAAATTAAAATTCATCGGTGAATGAATCAGATAACAGAGCTCATTTCAAGTTTATTGTGGTTCGTTGAGAGTATAAACGAAATCTGGTTGGGATATCAGTGGGTTCACTGGGTAATCAATCAGTGAAATAACGCCGCGTAGTTGAAATTCAATTCATTTACGTAACATATTGGTATATAAAATTCAATAAGTCTATCAATTATGAACATACTAAGTATCATTGGGTTTTTGCAAAGTTCATTAGGTTATCATTGGGGTTCATCGGAGTATCATTGGGGTATCATTGGGGTTCACTGGGGTAAAAAGACGCGCCTAGAACATAATATGTTTCTGTAGCAGCTCTGACTCGTATCCAATTTAATTCACTAGTGTCAAGTGTGAATAGTTTTTGACGTATAATAGTTTCAAGTAGAACTGCTCGGTCAAACATCTTCTGATCGTTTAGACTGGGTATATGGCAAAAATAAATACGCTGCAAAAGGCTTGATAACTGGGCACAAATGCAGTTTGGGGATTTTTTTCATTTAGTAAATGCAGGCACACTATTCATATTTTTTATGAAAGGGTAAAACAGAATATCGTCTAAGAAGCCAACTTGTCATGTCTTTAAACTAGGATAAGGTAGACAGTTACGTCTGCAAACTGCAGATTTAAAAGATAACAGTTTGTGAAAATATAGTCATCAATACGCAAATTCCTTTTTGGGGGACTATGTTCGAAAAGTAGCATCATTGGCCAATGCGTTTAGACCTCAAAGTATGCTTAAACGATAGAAAAATACCGCTATTAAACGGAGAACGTTTTGTTAAACAGGTAGAAGAGTATCAAAATGGCAAGAATTGATGCTGAAAAATAATTACGTACGTGTATTTTTAATGTTTACACTTGCAAATATGTTCCCTTATAAAAACAATTTGCGCAATCCGCTGTTATTCCTGCATAACATCAACCTGGGTTAAGATCTCGAGGTAAAAGAACCACATGAATAATCTGGTTCTTCACTACCTTTTTTATATACTCAAAATAAGCAACTTACGTTAAAACAGTCCTAATATCGTATGAAAACACATATATTAGGCTTAAAGAAACGCTCGATCAACAATAACAGCATGGTCAATTCGACCAATTCCGAGTAACACAAATTACATCACAACACCGGCTTACAATTCCCGTAACATTATGTATATATCGGTCGACATCGTAACAAAGCGTCACTGAAAACTGCATTGGAATTGTTCAAGATTTGCCAGTAAGCTATCGAACTTGCAACTAAGCAAATTAGGCTGTACATTATCTTTATTAGATATTTCTATAAGAATTGTTATTATAGATTGAATGAGATTGTCGAGGTTATAATTCTATATTGTGTTACTAGTTGAATGTTAACTGTTTATTTATTTATTCACTCATTTTCGTCGATATAGTCCTATTTTGAATATACTGATGGTTGAAAAGTAAGGCATTTAAAGTGGATATGAAATGTGAAACACTTATTGTGATGACAAAGTAATAAATAGAGTACTTTTTAAGGAGTGTATCTTCAGATAACAGACGAGGGGGCTTTTGTCCCCCGAGTCTGATATCTGAAGATGCACGAGTTAAAAGTTACTCTATATGTTTTGTATCATTGTTTGCGAGCTTTCCCTTTGATGTCAGCTATTCATTTTTTCTTGATACAGTACAGTTTTATGTGGTGTATCTGTGATAGATCACACTCCATAATTTCTGATAGATCACACTCCATAATTTCTGATCACACTTTATTCATAAAATAAAATCAAGAAAAAATAACAAATTTGTATTTATTATTTACAAACTCATGTGCTTCATGAAGTTTAACAGAACAGTTACTAAATGTTTAAAACGAGATGTAAACATTATTACAATTGATCATTGTTTTCCCTGTTCACACAGCCACTCAAGGCTTAAAATGAAAAACACAATTATTAAAAATGGATTTTGGAACGGCGGCTCTTGTTACCATACTGTCGGACTGCGGATTCAAATTTTCCTTCCTGTTATTTTCAGACTCACTCATTTCAACCATAGTTGTTTCACATTTCATTTTCTTCACGTTGGGAGGATTCAAAACTTCGGATACACGCTCTTGCAGTGCCGAATTAGACCGCTTGTATTTTCTAACTGCTACTTCTGACCTGTGACCTGTTCGAGACATAATTTCCTGCTCATCGATTCCAGCTTGGTATAATTAGGTGGCACAGGTCCTCTTGCCTCAGTGATTGGTGAAATTTCCCTCCAGTCCCGCGTTACCTGCGATTTCCTTCATTAGTCCCTTGAGTTTGTTGACCCCCAGTACTTGTTCGCCATAGCGCACACAGACATTACCGGAAACGGCTAAGGGCCGGCGGTAGAAAGGTCCCTCATTACTGAGAGCGTCAAGATAGGTACGATAGAAATTGGCAAGGCATCGTTCACCTGAAAATTAAATAAAAAAGTTGAATGTTTCTATTCATAATTGTCTCTACATCAATAGAAAAAAAATATATATAACCAGAACCTTTGTAAAGTGAGATAATTATTGTAAAAACTACAAAAATAACGACAATTTGCCTTCTTGGCAGTAATGTTTCAAGTCTTTGTTGGATAGCTGCAGATGTTTTAGTCCTCCTTTGTATGTTTTACATGATCTTCCCGTAAGTCGAATAAATTTTCCTTGCTCATCTTGTCCAATTTCAAACTGGGAGCACTCTAAATTCCGGTGTTCGTCAAACGCCCTCAGACCGAATATCTTGTAGTTATAAAAGAACACTGTATACTGTAGAGCTTGAGAAGAGTGTAACCCGAATACTCCACTATTCCAGATTTTTTCCTCATCTTCCGGCAATATCGGATCAGCTTGTCGTACTTTGGTACCTAAGCCCTTTGATAATAACTCCTTCATGCGCGCATCTAAACCTTTCCGGAAAACGGCAAACCGGTGGTCATGTTCATCTAGAAAATTCATATTATGGATATTTTTCTCTCGCAAATGACGTAGTAATCCGCATACAATGAAATATAGAGTACGCGGGGGGGGGGGGGGTATTTACTGCCATCCTGTTTACGTACCTCCAACACAAAGCGTTGTAACCAGTAATTCAGCATTTCTGCGTTCATTTCTTTCATGCAGGGTACATTTTCCCGCGATTCGCGCCATTTATTAAACATTTCAACAGACCATTTCGTATTCCTCCGAGTATTAGGATTTGACTGAGATTCAATCAGCTGCTGCAAATCATTATCGGACACGGCTTCAGCAAATCTCCGATTCTGAAACTCTTTAACACAAAAAAAAGTTTCTGTTTTCATGTCAGCATCATTTTGTTCCAATGCATTCTCCCGGGAAAAAAATCCTAAGTCAAAATCTATAGTTTCAAAGTCCATGTTTGTTGTATCTTCATCCCCGAGATGCATATCAATAGATTGTGAAATGTTAAGGTTTTCGAATTGGTCTAAGGAATTTTCCATCATAATTTCGGTTTCTACCGAGTCCAAAATCTGCGATAGCATAAAATCGCAGCCGTCATCCATTGCGTTCTTACTTGAAAGGCCGAGGTAGATAGAACTTTCAAGAAATACAGCGCGCTTAACTTCTCGAATCACATGCTCTTATTTCATTGGTTGATAAAATTATGACTTTCGGCAAACCTCGACCGAGTCCGTAGCCTACATCAAAGTTAGATAAGGAACGAATCAGTCGAGGTCTGCCGAATGAAAATGTTGATAGATCACGGGTAACTCAGTGCAATGAGAACATACAAGAATCACGCGCTATTTACGTGAAATTTGATAGATCATAGGTAACTCAGTGCTCGAGAACAATGATACAAAACATATAAAGTAACTTTTTTAACTCGGGCATCTTCAGATATCAGACTCGGGGGACAAGCCCCCTCGTCTGTTATCTAAAGATACACTCGTTAAAAAGTACTCTATATATAACTTGTATCATTGTTTTCAATGCACTGGGTTACCCATGATCTATCAAAATTTTATTATGTACCATTTTATATGATCAATGAAAAAAGAGCATGTGATTCTAGAAGTTTTGTGCACTACATTTTAGGAAAGTTCCATCTACCTCGCCCTTTTAAACCAGATTGTGATTTTATGCTCTCGCAATTCTTGGATAGTTGTGTATTTCATTTTGAGCCATTAGCGGATGTATAAGCAGTTAAAACATGATCAGTTTTCTTTAATGATTTTAATAGCTGCTTAAAACATTTCACAGAAACTGTTATGTTCTTTGAACTTCATGAACAGAAGCACATGAATTTGTAAATGATAAATAAAATTACCTTATTTTTTGCTACTCTTTTTATTTAAAGTGTGATCTGTCAGAAAAAATAAAAAGTATGATATATCACAGATACAACACATAAAACTGTTGTGTATCAAGAAAAAAAGAATTGCTGACATCAAAGAAAAAGCTCACAAACAATGATACAATTCATACATAAATACCCCGTGCATTGCCCTTTTGAATTGATTGCACATCACTTCATACATAAACGGTATCTAATTTTCATTCGTAAGGCAATTTTTATTGAGAACAATGGGCTGAGAAATTTAGCTCATGGAAAAAGCGTACACAGGAAAAATGTTCAAATGCATGTGTAAAATAGGTGTATAATTTTACATATGTTTTGCACATATAATGCATGTGTATAACACAATATTATGTTTAACATATATATAAGATAATGTGTGTTCAATACATGTTTCAAACAACATAATTATGTTAAATATATTCTGTAACGTACACTTAAAAAAATGTTTGATTTATTATTCATTTTCATGGCTTTCACCTATCTTTATGCATTTATTAGTAAATACATGTAAAAACAAAATTTATATTTAACAAACTTTTCCCGACTAACTTACAGAAAAATTATTACTTAACCAATTCCGGATTTAAATCTTGATTGGTTATAATTTTGTCGTTTGCAATCATACGTCATTTTTTTATGTCACGGATGCAGAAGATGTTGAATTTGCAGATTCGGTTTGAGGCTAAAGGTAAGATTTGTCAACCACTCCTATTTATTTATTTGTATTGTAAAATTATATAAATATTGCTGGTAGAAACCTAGTCATTTTACAACGCGTAAAGAAGCTCAGGCCTTTTGTTCTCCAGGAAAATTCGGGTTGAAAACAAGAAACCTGTATTGTCGATCGATGCTAATCCAATCTTCTTACAGATGAAATTGATGAAAGTTTTTTAGATGAAATGTATAGGCAAATACGGTGATTTGATGTATAATTATATAGGCCTACACATAAAGGTATTTGTTATACCCCTGTAAAACAGTACTATATATAACTCTATACGAAAAAAATAAAGTATTTTGACTATTGAACTGGAACTGTTAGATTGGAACTGTTAAAATCGACTGTTAATAAAAGGCTGTTGACCAGTGACGTCACATTCCGCGAAAACATGTTATTAATTAGAAGAGATAAAACAAAACAGTTGTTGACTGTGTCCCTAGCAACAGTTGATCTGTCGGCCTTGGGCAACAGTTTGCGAGCCGGTCCGACAGATCAACTGTCGCCCTCGACACTAGTCAAGAACTGTATATTATACTACATCTGCTATATGTAAACGGTAGGTCTGTCGGTAAACATTTTCCACAAAGCTACATCTCGGCAGCTTTAGCTGGCAAAAAGTAGATTTATAGACAGAAAACAACGCTTGAAAATTAAGCCAACATTAAATATATGTTTATAAAATACATTTTTATTTAGATCAGACACATTTCAATCTTGAAAAGTGAAAGTAAAAAAAAACTATACTCTGTCCCGAGTTTTTGCTTCCACCACTTTTGCTTGATATTTCGATAATCATAAATACCTTTGTGCTAAAACTACGTTCATCCACTAATATAAAAAATGTCCAGATTATTTGTTTTGAAACGCCCCCTCTACAGCTTCAGGTTTCAATACACATCCAAAAATTGAAAGGGGATTTTGCATAGCATCAGCCATTATGAAGCCATTATGAAGCCCGGATGATAACGTTTGAAATTTGCGCGAGGTATCCCGATGTAAACATCCCGATGTAAACATTTCCCGTAAAAAATTTCTTTCTCGTTTCTGTGAACTTTTATGAATGAAAAATGATGATTGTTCAATGAAGATCGATATCTTGGATATTTCCCTTTTATCGATTTCAACTGTATTTCTTTCACAGGCCTAGGTATGTGTATTTTTATTAAAAATCATAGAAAAGTGATGGAACCAATAACATGGGACAGACGATAGAGTAAAGCTCGTTGTAAAGTAACGAGTAGGCATTCCATAAAACTTAAAGCTGCAAGTCGAAAGTTTTATATAATTTTGTTGTTTTGTTGTTGAAATATCAACACTGAAAATTCAATTGATTTTTTAAATGTTCCTTATTATGCAACAAGTTGCTAAAATGTTCAGTCGGTAACTTAATATAATACTATATATTAAGTGAGTTCTTATTGTATGCTAATTAACACACTTTATTTTCAGACAGGTCACGGAAGAGTTCAAGACATAAACTAACCCAATGAATAGCAAGATATGTCTCTCTAAACTGTTTATGCAATTGTAAGTATTATAAGGAAAAATCAGTTTTTTATCTTCAACACTGTTGCTTGACTTTCTTTTGAAAGTATTCATGATTTAAATTTTTGTAGAGGAAAATCATTGAAATTTTCATATCAATTCTAAATGTCATGTTTTTTAATGTTTTTTTTTATTAAACAAGCAATACTATACCTGCAATGTACTATGATATGCAACTTAATGTATACATACAACTATTGTGTGAAATTTCTTTTTTGTAGAAAATGGCTATAGTACAAAGTCTACCAATATCAAAGTCCCAAGATATACGGCAATATATTTTTCAAGATCTAGACATTCTTCTTGAGTTCATAGATAATTCTACTCTGCGGCTGTTATAAACGTGACAAATTATAGTAATTAAATCTAAATAAGAGTTCTGACTGTATTGTTAACATTAAGAATTTTTATATATTGAATTTTAAGTGTTGAAAATCAATCTTTTACAAATAATTCAGGTTAAATTGAAACAAATATTATGTTCATTTTCCTTCTCAAAATTATCTATTTTATGGCGATTTAAAAACCTCTGTCAATTGTATTAAGTTTGTATTTCCATTTTAGAAAGAAGTCCACACATGCATTGCTCAGGTCAATGCATTGAAAAGGAGGAAGTTATATCAACAGAGAGATGGCTAGATTTTAGGTTAGTTTGCCAGTTCTGTTGCAAAAAATATGTGCAATATCAGAATTCTGTTAAAGCTGATTGGTTTCCACTGATGGCTGCATGTTTGTTTCATTTTTTCTTATTTCAGACTTCTTAATACTGCTGTTAGTTTTTAACAATGAACAGCACTTGTAACAATGATTGTATAACATGTACATGTCCTCGCAAAACAACATTAGAATTACATATGAAGTTATGTACACACAATTCTGAAAATCTGGATGTTTCAGTATTTTTATAGTTGTAATAATGGTAATTCTAGGGTGTACAGCAATGGCAACTCTTACATTTGTTTACAATGGCTGATTTAAACAGATATTTTTTTTTTTAATATTGAAAGTCTGATGATTGTTTTTCTTAGCTGTTCCACTTAACAATGGACATTCAGGCCCTCTCCCTTGATGGCATGTGCAGTTATTTGTACAGGCAATTCATTACACCAAGAAAGAGTCCTGTGGACACTAGGAGGAAGAAGGTGACAGTAGCACTTTGTAAGTCTGATTTGTAATATCATGTGTATGATATACTAATATTAATAAAAATCAACAATACTAAACATCTTAAAAGTGTCGGATCTAATGTATAGATACTATAATTGGCTAACGACTCAAACGATTGAACTTAGGATGCAACCAGTCTCTTCTTTGGACATAATTATGTACAAATAAAGTGCGTCATGTACATGTGTATAATTATATATAACTATTTATTGAATTATACTTAATGAAAGAATTTTGTTTATGTTTTCTGTATTCTTTCAGTGGGCATTCTTAACAACAAAAAGGTTCTGGCCAGAGTTAAAAGATGAGAATTATAATATTATATACACATGGTTGTATAGTAATAACTACATGTATGCAAGTTCTGCTACAGAAATACATGTACTTAAATCAAAATGAAAATTTGATTCTCAAATGACAATTTAATTTATATCTTCAATCTATGAAATATACCATGACTATATTAGTTTGAGATTTGTTCCTGTCACCAGAGTTATATGCATCAATAAAAAAAGATCCCAAACATCTTGGAGCTTCGGCAGGAAAACGAAGAAAGAACATCAAGAGTTAACAAGAGGTAAGTTAAAAAGATTTGTTGTGATTTCTCTCTTTTACAATAGTAACACATATTCTGACCTAGATTACTTATCTAATATATTTCTGTATGGAGTCTAGTTTTAGATCTATATAATGTAAGTTCAGTGGATAGTGTAACAAGTATATCATGCAAAACAGAGACATGGAAAATAATAACTAATGGTGTTAAATTTGAAATAGAATCAATACATATGTACGAGGGTTGTCCCAAAATAATGTAGACAGGACACATAATTTATAATCTGTTCACTGCAATTTCATAAGACTTCTGTGTTTTCTTCAATGACCCTTTGGCAAACAATGCTGAAAAGTTCAAATCTGTACTTTATTATTTCTCGAGAAAATGAATAATTAGTAACAACAAGTTTTGTCAGGTGGCGCAATGTGCGACGTCGAAAATTTCCAGTTTTACGTTGTTGCTAAACCCTCCACATCGTTCACGATAACATTTACGTTTTATTTCCGAAAATGTCTTAGAAAAAATATTATCTTTGAACATGTACTCTGCGTGCACATTCAATATATATTTCTAGTTTTGTTTTGTTTTTAAATATTTTCTAAGTACAAACGATCTGTCGGCTCCAAACTTGCCCTGAATTACTTGTTGTCTAACGTCCGTCTTACCAAAATGTGTCGTTCAACATTTTGACGTCCATTGATATCGTTCGGGGTTTCTTTTTTCCACTTATTGTCATCATACTTGTTCAAATATTTTCAATGTTGTTCAACTGCTTATTCACAAAACGCATTTCTCATCGATTTTGTTAATTTCATTTACTTCCAAAGCCGCTTGGGATTTATTTCATGGTCTTTACAATATTGAATCAGTTACTGCTGCGCCGCCTTAAACGCTGACAACGTCATTTTATTACCTGTTAACTTTTCAACTTGTCACAAAACGCGCTATATTGAGTAAATGAAAGAATTATTATCAAATATTAGTGTATGTTTTATTTGAATTTTTTCATTCGAAAAGTACTTTTCCGCCCAATTTTCAATTCATTATGTTGATTTTAACCTTTTGTTTTTAACATTGCGCCGCATGTCGAATTTCTGATCTAACATGCTTTCATTTCACTTATTTAATCTCAAATGATATTCAATTTTAAAACATTATTTGAATGCAAATCTCTTGAACCCTTTGTGGCACAAATTTCATCTTCCTTTGTTTTCGATTAACTGAATAACGCCACTTGTCTACGCTATTTTGGGACAACCCTCGTATGTGTTATTTTTCTTTTTATTTACAGGAACAAAAAAGAGAGAAATGAATTGTTACTTGGCGATGAAGAATAAACTCATGAGAACAAATTGATCAAGTTTTTGTTATTAATCTATCTTTATATACCTGGTATGCATTTGCAATAGTTCTACTGATGATCTATTCATTGATATCAAGGAATAGTGTGCAATATAAAGTACACTGTACTTGATACTCTTTTTTTTTTTTTAAAAAGCTTAAGTAAAGATGTACCTTTATTAATTGAAATCTGCTGACAAAAATTTATATATGAATTTCAAATATATAGAATGCAACACATATATTACACATACAGAATATGTGTTTTACACATATAAAATATACTGTGTTTAATTTCACACATGTTTAACGCATATTAAACACATCTTAAACATGTGTGAAATTAAACACTTTACATTTGTGTGCTCTTTTTATGTGTTTTACACATGTAAAATATATGTTTAACACATATTGCACACATGTGGACATTTTTCCTGTGTACATGATTTCTCCAGAATAAGTCAAGTTTGTTTTTGTCGCTCAGTAAATTCGTTACACAAGGCCATGCTATGCGTATAAACAGTTTTTAAGTACTTCAGTACATTGATTTTTTATTCTCTATAAAAACAATCGTCTGTGTATGTTTTTAACAGAGGATAAATGGAATAAATAAACGCGAAAAATGTTAATCAGTCATGAAATTTACACTTTGTTATGCTAAATACTGTGGTCTCATCAATATTTTTTAGATACCAATTTTTAGTGGATTTTGTTGTTTAGTTGTTCCACGAAATTAAATGTTCATTGAAGTGCAATTTTTATTAATATTTTGTATTGATAAGGTCATTGGCCACGAATTTACGTATCCTTGAAACTGTGATTTTCACTTTAACCACAAAAATTGATGTCCCTGAATATCAATGAAACTACAGTATCGATTACATATCTACAAAATCTTATATATTATAATAGCAAACAAAAACACATTTAATTACTTTATAGTTAACTCAAAATCATTAAAAAGTAGAATAGTCCAACTCACACTTTGCAAAAGTTGTTCCCCTTTGCGGGGTCAACCCAAAGGTCAAAAGGGAAAAAACAACTTTTCCCTTCTCTATGCGACCAAACAGTTGCTTGCATTATAAACAGTTTCCTAGGCGAGGCAAGCTCCTGACAAACAAGTTGATAAAACAGGACTACCTGTTCTATGGTTCTACGGTCGATACAACGACCTTGATAGCAAATACAATCTTCCAATGGTTCGCATGCTGACTGACGTTTTTCATACTTACCTAATTGCCTACGGATTTTCCCGTTTTTCCGATTACGACAAAGAGCACACGGCAGGTGTGACCGGTCAGAAAAGGTTGCGCACTCCTCCATGGCACATGACCTTATCTTTAATTTTATTAGAGGTCCGTGTTTGCTCTGCTCCTGTTTTGTATTTTTCCTTTAGACTTTTGATTTTGATCACTATTCGTTAACACCACATGTCATCTATCTTAAGCTCATATTACATGTGATTGAGACAGTTAACTGAAAGAAAAATATATTGCCTTCAACTTGCTAATCTAATATAATTATCATCTTAGTGTAATCATTTGGGTCGATATCAGATGTCAAAATCGGAATTAAGTGTTTACATCATGACAGATATGATAGCACTCTATATTAAATGTCATGTGTAAATTTTTGTACGACATTTCAAGCAAAGTTTAAAATCCGCCAACCTCAATGTACATATGCTGTCCTTAGCTTAAACCAGGGTAAATGGATAACTAAGTATCAAATAATTCATATATTTAAGAGTCTAAAAAATCAATAGATCTCAATAGAAGCGGGATAATTGAGATAACCCTTTGCCGAGATATTGATATACCCCTGTATAAAAGTACATCACTTGCAATTTAATTATAAATTAATTTTTAATCTTCTAGTATTTTACACTCATTGCATAAGATTTAAGAAAAACGCAATTCCTTTTTCTGATTTCAGGATGTAGAAAAACTTAACGCAAAAAGTGTGCATGATGAAATGCAAAAGTTCACTCACAAATTCGAAGGAGCTGAAAAGCAGAAGCAGGGCTTCTACAATGTTCGAGAAAAAATTAATGGCCTTGTCGGATTTTTTTCGGACAATATACGTTTATCATTAATCGTCGACGATATTCTTCCCAAACCAATCGTTTTCAAGGCTGGAAAAGAGGAAAACCAACTTTGCATTTTCATCAAAAGCGATGGGACACTATATTGGGAGTGGGAAAAGAGAACGTGGAAAAAAAAAATTTTTGATTTCTTCAGACATGTATTTTCTTCAGAGACTTTTCATAGAATTGCACAGGACCTCATCAGGATATTTGCCCCACGTGTTGTTGTTGGTGGTTAACAAAGTTTGACAGGTTTATTGATCGATTTGAATGCAAAAATGTAAGATAAAAAAATAATGTGAGATGAAATTGCTTTAAGTTTTAAGGACTGTTTGATTTATCTACAACAGTGGGGAATATTTTAAAGAAGTGAGTTGTTTTCTATGTACTTTTGCGTGGCTTAGGTTAAAAAGATGTTACCTCTTTTATTGACCAAACTGCGCTCGAAAAATTTGCTTTGCCATCGATATTTCACCTAATAAAGCACTTTTTTATTAACAACATACAAGGTAAACAATCGATTGATAAAAAATGAAAAACTTTTTTTTATCTCACAACCATTTTATGCAAAGCAAAATTTACTAGTAAGAACTAATAATTAGAATGAAAATAAATATTGAAAAAGTTTTACAAATGATTAAGCAAGATAGACATTTCTACAATGCTTCATTGTATTGTACTTTAAATTGCTCAATTATTCATGTTGTCGGTCACCTGAGGCCCTTGGGTGACCTATTGCAATAGGTTTTCTTCCGTCGTCGTGCGTCGTCAGTTGTCTGTCGTCCGTTGACATATTTACATTTAAAACATTTTTGAAACTACAAGACCAACTTTTACCATTTGTTTTTCTTTGAAACACTCATAGGATAAGTAAAATATAAATATAAATTTATGAGCTTAAAACCCCCGGACCTCACAGACAGCAACAAATAGGGAATAAAAAAAAACCCAAAAGTATATTTATGATGTCCATGCAGTCCTCTGTCAATATTGTGAAAGTCATTGCCCCTTGGTCAAGAATTCATCATATCCTAGGGCGGAGCAAATATGACCATATAGTTCGTAACTTTCCATTAGTGACGACGTGATATTGATCGGCGAGTAATTATTCTCATCGCTTGAATTGTTTTGTTGCAAATGTATCAATACTGTGAACTTTACTGACTTTCCAGTTCACACAGTTTAAACTGCTAATCGTTATACGTTCTAAAGCATGATAAGAACTATATATGATATGAGTTAAATTTGGCCCCCATAAATCGCCAATTTCAAAGTGTTTCGGGTACAATGAAATGGCATGGTTTTTTTTTAGAAGAATTGATATAAAATATATTTTTCACCTATCATTTAATTTATTTGCACTTACCGAGAGTATCTGACGTCAGAAGTGACGCTATTTCTATAATTCAATCGAAATTAGTCAAAAATGGACATTGTTCTTATCTTTTTACGAATGGGAAATAATGAGCACATGCTTGAATAAAAAAAAATTGTCAATTACTAATCTTGGGTAGATGTATTTCTGATTAAGATATTTTGTTTGTTCAAGAATGTGCTCTATGTTTTCTGAAAGAAGAACTGCTTGAAAACATGTCGTTGTATGCAAAAAGGCGGGATTATGTCATATTTCTAAATTGTGGGTACTTGAATCAAAATTAACATTATGTAAAAACATCACATATATATGTGTACAAAGAAAACAAAGAATTACAGTAAAATGATAATGTTCTTTTTTTGGGGGGGGGGTTAGGGACATAACATATATATAGTCCTTTCTAACTTTTACAAGAATGACGTTGACGTCAGTCAGTTGAATACATTTGATCCATTTTAACAAGAGCGTGGACTTTGGGTAGTTGTGTCAAACAGCAATGTGACGTAGGCCTGACTATTTCATTGCTGGCCACTCAGCCATTGCTCTTTGAAATCAACAAGATTTGTCTGGCTTCTGAGCCAAGACTACGCAATCGGTGCATATTTTGCTTGAAATTGCGTCATTTTTAACTTGTTTTGACGCAAGAAATAGATAGCTAGGTCCAACCAAAAGTCCACGGTCTTGTTATAATGGTTCTAAGTTGGATTTATTTCCTGAAAATTTCCTAACATAATTTTTTTTTATATCATTAGAATTAGTTGTTATTAGTAGTATTAGTATTTTATTATCATTATGCTTGTCCCTATGTTTCAATTATCCAGAATACACAGTTATTATAATTTAGCTTCAGTATAGAGAATTTGTATTACGCAAGCTAAATAATTAACTTACTTGTACTGTACAAACAACTTTCAATATTTTCTTTTTGCTCTCGGAATTAATGAGTGAAACTATGTTAGACAAATCATCGGAATGCAGTGTAAACAATGCCGAAATAAGACTTATTTCATACTGATACACAAGATTTAGATGAATGTCTGTTTGGATATAATCAGGATAATACGGGAATAGATATTTTGTTTCATTAGCGAGGGTTATAATGTAAGCAGACAGACATTTGTGTGGCTTTGCCGGCCTTTCCTCTGTCAGTGTGTACAAAAAAGGCAAATGTATAACACTACCCTGGATATTATGAAAGTTGAATTCAGCATGTAACAAAAGCATATTACCAAAACTACTTGAAAAGTGCTGCTAGAATCCTGTGCTGTTGTCAATAAAAAACACACAGTATTTTCAATGAAATTGAAGAAGTCGAGGGGGTTTCCGATAAATAATGACAATATTTATTTTTTGTGATCAGCAGTAGGATTCTAGCAGTAATACTAATAAACATGAACTACACAGCAAAATGTGCCACATACGTTTCACATACGTTAAACATGTGTGATACGTATGTGACCTCACGTACGTTTAACGTGATTTAAGTACCACGTGTGTTTAACGTACGTTAATGAACATATGTGAAACGTATGTTACACGTGTGTTAGACATACGTGATACAGTCCATACGTTTTACGTATGTGGATCCAACGTACGTTTTTCACATGAATTACATACATATCACATGTAAATTGCTTAAAATTAAATTACTTGAATATTTTCAATTTTTCAGTTCATTCATGATATACTTCATCTTGCTGCTTGAATCACTTCAATTGATTACTCAGTAACTTCAGTGGATCTTTGGAAACATTCATTTTGCATTTCCAGCTACTTGTTAATCTAAAATTAGAGTTACAGAAAAAAGACAGTTTCGAGATTAAAAATGAATTTAATTCCTTGAATGATTACATTTAGATTTATATTGTTGTCATTCTTCTGTGCTTTAATAGTTTCTGGAAAAAAACAAAGAATTTACCATTAAATTTCATTTTATGATAAAGTAAAATTTACAAATGCCTCGGTTGCTTTTTTATTCAAAAATATTGTTAAAGAATAATAGGATCCATTTAGATTATATTGCAAATACATTACAACATGAAGAAAGTTTACAATTGTTAATAATTTTTTCTTTTATTTGCAAGCTCTCAGAGAGAGAGAGGGGGGGGGGGCAAATAGAAGGTCAATCACAAGACAAAATAATTTTTTACCTCTAGTATATTCATCCTGATTTTTGTCCACCTCCAATTCCTTCCTTTTTAATGTTTTCCCATGACAATGCTTGTTTGAACTTCTTTCTAAAATATTAATATAAACTTAAGTACATACAACCATTTAAATACATGATAAAAAATATAATTTATACATGTAAAAGGGGGGGGGGGGGGGGTGACTGGATACATGCCTGCATTAATCCTTATCTAAATTGAATTACCTTAATCTGTCACTAAATTAGCAACCACATTGCAACTGTCTGAACTTCGCGAAGAACATTTGGATCCTGGATCATTCATTACAAAATCTTCAGGCTACATCAAAACAGATCTTTGAAACTTCTGTATCATATCCATTTGCTACAAATTATAATACATGCATTAGATAAATAGATATATCAAAATTTTACACTTACTTACTAAGAAATACAAATGTAGGTGTCATGCAACAGATTATTATTAATGATCCTGAACACCCAGTGACTTCTACTTTTTTCAAAAAACAGTCAATGACAATGTCATAGAAATCCATACCATTGAGTTATTTATTAGGTTGAATTTGTATGGAAAAATTTTTCCCAGCGGTGTTGATGACCCTTAAAAAATGGTTGAAAAACTGTGAAATGCAACGGTATGTATACTTACATTATTCAAAGAGACATCTGTCATTGACCGTTAGCTAGTTGATGTCCTCTTCCAGGGATATGTCAAGCAGCCAATGCATACCTATAAAAATGTTTCAATTACCATGCAATAAGAATACAACTTAATAGAGGCAATTCAGTAACCATTTCACTTAGTTGCAATGGAAGACCTTCTCGTTACTTTGCATAGGCTTTGCTCTAGGTTTTCTCTACTTTCAATATTTCAGTTTTCAAATGCGTCTTATCCAAGATCGACATATATTTTATGGGTTTTAATAAGTATTGATTCTTCTAAATTAACTAAACCAAATAGCTGCTTAGTTGTAGCTCTCTGGGGAAACCTCATTTTTATCGTCATTAATTCAACCCGAATTTTCCCGGAGAACACAGTTACAGCTCCGTTCTACATGTTTACTCTTTTGCCATCAGTAATTGTACGATATAATTTTCAAATGCAAGTAAATAAAAACGAATGCTTGACAATCATTACCTCTGCTAAATTCATCCTGCATGTTCGATCTGCTGCCCCCGTGACGTAAAAATGTGACGTATGTTTTGTCATCGACAAAACTAAAACCGATTTCGTATTAATTCCGGATTCCTTATCGAATTAATTTTAAGAAGACACGTGGATTCTGTTAATGAAACAACTTCATTTATGCATAACTACATAAAAAATTTAAACCAATAAACATGCACAGTAGCAAGGCTTTTCTTCACACATGCATTCATTTCAGAGACAAGAGTGATAAAGCAACATGTACATGCAGATCATGCGCGGATCAAGAAATGTTTCCGGGGGGGGGGGGGGGGTCCGAGGATAAATGTGTTTTCCCGAGGGGAAGGATCCGAGGTATATTTGCGATAATTTTACTGTGTAAATTTCATTAACTTTCCACGCATGCAGATAATTTGTCAAGTTATTCAAATGCATGCCTTCACACATATGTAAAACATATATTATTAACGCACGTGTAACATATGGTTTTTAGAACTCATGTTAACCATGTGTTTATTAACATATGTGTAACATGTGGTTGAGATTTACATATGTAAAACATATGGTTCACATACGTTTAACATATGTAAAATCTAACGTATGTTAAACATATTTGATGTTGAACGTATGTTATCACACGTATGTTAACCATGCGTTTCTCAACATATGTGTAACATACGGTTTGACTTCACATGAGTGTCACATATGTTTAACGTATGTTGTACATGTGTTAAGTTCAAACATATGTGAAACGTATGTGGCACAATTAGCTGTGTAATTGCCGATCGAATTATTGTATCATACATACAAATGAGCTTCGGGGTAATGTTACACTCTTTGATTTTTTGTTAAGGTAAAATAGTTATCTATTTTTAACTGTCACGTGATACCATGGCGAGGCAGCTTCAAAGATCGACTACATTCTGAAGTATAAAGATAATATCATCGCGAACACATTCACTTGATATTAACATTCAGCACTCGTTTCATAAAAATAAACAATTTTTATATTAATCATAATATCGACGGTCATTACAGTCGGAGTTGCCTTTAACTATCCGCGGGTTAAATGGGTAAAATGCACGCACGCATGCATACACATACCACAACAACATATACTTTATTTTGCTATGATATACATGTACATCTGAAAATCCTTATTTAGTCCTTCTTTTCCACTTCAATTATCCCTTTTCACTTTTTAAAGTTTACAGAAACGAAAACAAATTTCTTACGGAGATTTTTATTGGGAAATGTTTACATCTTTTCTCCATTCGGAAGTACTCGGGACACCTCGCGCAATTTTTTAACGTTATCATCAGGCTTCGTTATGGCTGATGCAATGCAAAATCCCCGGAAGCAAAAACTCGGGACAGAGTAAAGTGACCTTGGGCTAAGTGTTCACATCGTAGAACAGAGCCAACGTAGCTAGACAGTAAAAATGTGTTAATTCTTAGACATTCTTCTCTACTCCCATATATATTTGAGAAACCCTAATGCGTGGTTATGATTTACATTAAGATCTCTACCTAAATTGTGAAATTAATGACCCCAGGATCCAGACCGTTAGGTAAGGCCAACATGACCAATTAATAAAAACACTGTATAATATTTTCATTACTTACGAGTTTTTTTAACATATATTCTTAAATCTAAGGGTATTAATCAAAAAAGTACTTTCTTTTCTATTAAAAATAATTATGGTTTGGAAAATTGCTCATTTTGAAGCATTTATTTCCTTCGAACGACTGAAAAATATTTTGAGAAACCTGTTCATATACTGAAAAAAATTGTATGATTTAAGAAGTATTATATTCCATTATTTTTTAATACAATTAAAATGAATTGAACAGGTATCATACCTGTACGTATTTTGCCTCAGAGTCAAGGAACACTAAACAATGTTTTTTAATACCACAAGTCTGTCACACATGTATAACTTTGTCTAGAGTGAGATTTTTCTGATTAGCACTGTGTTTTACAAAGTCGCTATAAAACATATAAAATACAAAGTTTGCTGTAACAAAATGGTAATTGATGGAATGTGCACTAATCCATTAAATAATTGTTTTGCTTTACCGATTACAATTTGAAATATTTTTATTGAAATAATACTAGTACTTTGTGCTTTATTTTTTTACTTGCAATATTTGTTTATGTAGCACACGGACGGTGGTGTCATAACAATGATCTAAATAAAATGAGATTATGACTGAGAGTTTATTTACTATTTGTGTTAAATTTGAGACATGATGTTTTGATGGTACATTTATTATTATGATCGGAATGAAAATAAAAATTAATAAAAATATATAATTTGAAATGGTGCGGCCGTCGTTTTTCATCAGTTTATAAATTACTGTAAACGTTTTATTTTTGGCGTGTACGATATTTGGTAAAATAAGTCTTTAAACAACTTTTTTGAATTTGATTTGAATTAGCGTATTCCTGAAAGTGACTATTCTTATACAAACATGTGCATGGCATTTACCGCTGTACTTGATTTAGCGGAAGCTGCATTCCGCCAAAAGCGCTAAATAGAATACACAGCCAAATGTAGTACGTTTACAGTAAATGACAACTGTTTCCTGCATGAGTTTTGCACATAATACTTGATTAAAAATATACTAGACTTTGACCCGTGCGTGCACGGGTTGACATTGCATATCGGACATTTACAAAATAGGTACATCGACACACCTTATTGTTGACATTTACATAACAAAGCTATAAGCCTACAATAATGCTATTAATTTCACTATACTTTCTTTAGTTTGAATAACATAACTGTGTCTCGGGAAAGGCCCTCCCTTATACCCGTAAAGTAGTAGAAAATTGCAGAATCGCTCCAAAGCGATTTAGGAGAAAGTGAATGAATGATGTTGCCTTGAAAATAACAATCAAATACATCACAACAAACCTTTATGAGACTGCAAATACCTTTCAACTAAAAATTTTAATCCATAGAATGGAAGAATTCAACACCTTTTCACCAACGTACACGTATATTCTTTGTAAAACTGGGTCTGTAGGACATTATTCATTTTTACGATAAAACATATTTTATCTTTACTCTCCTAACAAATATAATGTAACTTTTTGCATGTAATCAAATAAGTTTTGTCATCACGAAGATGAAAGTAAGTACCTAGTTGAAATGAATATTATATATAATTTATATGAACAGAATATATAGCAAACGTCCAATGAAAATTTACCCGTATTTGTATTATCATTTCTGAGTTTATACATGCAGATGTGATATTGTGGAAACATAAACTAAAGATCCCGTTAGCGTGAATGTATTGGGCAAGCGCAAGATTGTAAAATCAAAAGAATCCAGGTTATTTCCGAGATTTTTTGAGGAATTTTCGTAGATTATTAATTAGCGAAGCTTAACTGAGAAAAAATAAAAACAAATTGGTAATCTTCAAGTACCAATGATGTTTAAAATATATAAAACAAAAGACAGTATTCTTCCGATTTCTCGGTATTAAAAACTTAAAAATTCGAGTCTCTTGTTTTAATATAGTAGTATAGATATTTTAATTTTCTGTTGTTTAGGTATATATTAGGAACAACCAAAAATTAAATCGACCGAAAACGTGTTATGAAAAATTGGATAAACATACTGCAGAGATTCTGATCGAAAAATAACGTGTATTTTTTTTAATTTTATTCATTCTACAAGATGTCATACTAATAATTTAATTAAATTCAACCTTATTTATACCTCCGAGTTGAGGAGGTTCAGTGATTTAACGTTGCCACTACCATGAGATGAGGTCCCTACCAGCTCATGAATTTTAGCGATTTTACAGGATAAAGATTTTAGTCCCGTAAATACTCTTTCTTTTCATGATAACACAATAAAAAAAATTCGATTTGTTACATGTTGGAAATGCAGCAAAGCCATCAGAATTTTCTGCCTAAATAAAATTCTAGAAGCGTATCCTTTCATTTCTACATCTCTTTGATTAATAAATGGATGTAAATTATATTCATTTTAAGATTCCAATGTTTTAAACACTGTCTATTTGGTTAGATTTTCTTACCAATTATAAAATGTTCATGATTTCATGCACTACATAATCTGTGCAAAGGACTATATTTGGTATGGTCAAATATTTGTCCCCAATTTTAACCATTTTTAAAATAGTATTGTATACAAATCAAATCTTCATAAATCAGTGTACACAGAATGCCTATCATTTTAATCTTGGTTTAAGTCATCATTGATTTTACTCATTTGCTGTTTATCTATGACGTCACCTATAAATGACCCAATTCCCGCAAATTTTAAACTGCAGTAAAACACGGTTATTGCAAACACCCTTATAATGAATTGACGCTTTTAGCGAAGTGATTTTCATTCCCCATGACTATATAATAAGTTGTAAACTTGACGGATATAACGAATTTCGCTTATAACGAAGTAAAGTCGCCCGTTCCTGGCACTTCGTTATAAGGGTGTTTTACTGATTTACCACTTTGACTAAATGCAAAACATTGGATAAAGCTGTAATGAAAATATTGTCATTTTTTCTTTATATTGTGCATTCGGAAGTACAGAGGGCAGGTCAGTTCAAATAATATTTGAACATATGTTTTTCAAACTAGAAAATGACACTTGACCAAGCCTGCGCTTGATGTTCCCAGTTTAAAAAAAAACATCGGAAAACACCCACAGTTTGCTATAAAACATCAATTTATCAGAATAAGACAATCTTCATGACCTCCTTTCTACATTATAACGTCACTGTGGTGATAATCTTTTACACACTTGTTTTCGATATGATTTTAATAATTTTCCACCTTGTTTGAACAGCTCTTTATAAAACTTTAATTTTGGGAGCGAAAAATGCATAACAACGCACATAGTCCTTTATCAAAGAAAATATTTATTATAAATATAATAATTTATATATTGAATGAAGAACCTTAAACCTTGGTAGAGCATTCATTTGTCATTACTTATTATATTATTGTTTACTCTCACAGTGAACTGTGTAATGAAGAATAGTTAAGTGATAAGAAACGATGTAACATACTTCTATGTATACATACAAATCAACTGAGCAAGCTTTGATTACATTAAACAAGTTAATTAAGTTTCTTAACCTTGGAAAACATATTATCACAATCAATCAATTATCTTAACGAGGCTGGGTCTAATTTGTTCTACACTAGATTTTTGAATGAAATTTTTTACATGAATTTCTACTGAAATAATTATTATTTTAAGATAAAAAAAAATAAGACATTTACCATACCGTTTATTTAACGGGTCATCTCAAAGTTGTTTATTTATAACATAGGACCCTATGGGATTTTGCTTGAAATGTATAAAGAACTATATATGATACTAGTTAAAGTTGGCCCTCATAATTCGCCATTTTTTAAAGTGTTTCGGGTACATTAAAATGTTACGTTAATTTTTAGAAGAGTTGATACAAAATATATTCTTCACATTTTTATTTGATTTATTTGCACTCACTTGCAGTATATGACGTGGGAAGTGACGCTATTTCTATAATTCAATCAGAATCAGTCAAAAATTGCCGTTTTTCTCATCTTTTTACGAATGGGAAATATAGAGCGCATATATATATATATATATATATATATATATATATATATATATATATATATATATATATATATATATATATATATATATATATATATATATATATATATATGCGCTCTATATTTCCCATTCGTATCTGTACAAAGAAAACAAAGAATTAAAGTAAAATGAGTTAGGGGGCCATTTTAGGCCCATACCATATATAGTTCTTTGAAATGTATCAAGGAGTCTTATCAAGGTTGTTTTTTTATGCCCAAATTCCCAGATTTGTCAGATAATGGCTACTTTTTATTTGACAAAGGCGGAAACGGTGATCTTTATAGTATTATTAAAACATTCAGACATATTTAAGTAATAAATAAATATATAACATCACATATTAAGGGACATTAATATAAAATTCACAGGTACTTTTTTTAAATATATGAATTAAAGCCCAATCTTACCCATGGGGACCATGATTTGAACATACGTGAATTAACACTATCTGAGGATGCTTCCACACATGTTTTAGCTAGTCTGGCCTATTGGTTTTTGAGAAGTAAATTTTTAAGGTTTAACTCTATAAATTCTTATGTAAAGCTTTCACACCCCCACCCCTTGTGGCCCCATTTTTCCCAATGGGGACCATGATTTGAACAAACTTGAATCTACACTATCTGGGATGCTTCCACACAAGTTGCAGCTTTTCTGTCTAATTGTTTTTTAAAAAGCTAATTTAGAACGTTTAATTCTATTTATATACTCATATGTAAATCTTTGACCTCCCCATTGTGGCCCCACCTTATCCCCAGGGACCATTATTTGAACAAAATTGAATCTACACTATCTGAGGATGCTTCCATATCTTTTCTGGCCTTATGGTTTTTTAGCAGAAGATTTTTTTAAAATATCACCAAATTTTCAATAAATCCTAATCATTTCACCTTAAAAAAAAAACATGCCCCTTTATTTTATAAATCTTGAATTCCCTTTACCAAATGATGCTTTGTGCCAAGTTTGGTTGAAATTGGCCAAGTGGTTCAGGAGACGAAGTTGAAAATGTAAAAGGTTTACAGGCAGACAGACGGACAGACGGACGGACGAGCGGACACCGGACAAAAAGTGATCAGAAAAGCTTTCAGCTCAGGTGAGCTAAAAATTAAAGGTACTAGATAAACCCTCCTATTCATCTTCAAGGATAAGGATATGATGTATTTTGTTTTGTTTTGTTTTGTTGGGGGTTTTTTTCGGTTGTTTTTTTTTGTTTTGTTTTTATTTTTTTTTGGGGGGGGGGGAGTCGTATAGGTTTTTGGGTCAATCTGTTGTTTGTTTATTTTCTAATTCGTGGGGGGGGGGGGGGGTAGGTTTAACTAAACAAACTTCTACCTTAACGTTTATTTTGTTTATATTACCACGTGTTCTTTTCACATATGATCCCCTTAAGAGTGGGGGACTCCTACAACATTTAACTTTCTGTATGTAAGTTTAAAAACAGTAGTAGGGCCAACCCCCTCTCCCCTCATGGCCTCTCCCTCCTGATGATATGTGCCTGATATATCAATTTTATAAACAAAAATGTGTTATTCCATTACTTTAGATCTTGAAGTCATATGATTATGGTATTGAAGTTAGTGACTATTGAAATATTTGAATAAAAGCATTTAAAAAAGTAGGTTTCGCCAATAATAAGCTCAGGTCTACTTAAATATAATATCACACTTTGTAGATCGACGTACTGATAGATCTTCAAAGAAATTGACAGGCAAATCCTAAATACACGAAAGCATTTATTCCTTTCTAGAGAACATAAAGCCGCGCTCGAATCTACGCGCTCTACAATGATTGCATCCTAATTATTGGTATATGGTACAATTTAACACATGAATTTTTTAATTGATCGAAGATTTTTTTAATTTGGGGTCGTGTCTTTTTTAAAGACTTTATAGGTGCCGAATTGGTACGGCTGAGACTGCAACGGAGAAAAAAGGCAAATGAAAGTAAACCTTTTTGAAATTGAAAACAAATCAAACTGTGTTCTAAACAATTAGCTCTACAATAGATAGACGAGTTGTTAATGTCGATATCATGGAGTTTTAAGTAATCTTTAAGTTGTGTTGGACAACGTAAGGTATCAATCGCTGGAAAAAATCTTTGTAACCTCAGTATTTTTCCTATTACGTTCTCTTATTGCTGATCGACACATCTGTTTCAAGCTGCTTAAGGTTCTTCAATATTTACACCAAAACGTCTCAGTTCTTCTCTGATGACTCGATTGTTTATGTCGGGGCTAGTAAAATTAAACCCAGACGCAAAAAAGTTCCTTATAAAGCGCTTAACTGTACACAGTCATTATTCGAGCAAAATCAACTGTATCCAGAAAAGTGGAACAAGACATCACTGACGTTATACATGGTTGAATACACGCCGTGCTGTAGAAGTGGGATTGCCCTGTCACATTTAGAATATGGTCAAGGAATATCTTGAGTCATTGGGATGTTGGCCTGTACAAATTGAGCGTGTTTTACTTTTAAAAATGATATTAGTCTGTTCTAATTTCAATCGTAACGTCGAGCTAATTAGTACGTTTTTGACATAGGTGCATTGTGACGTGCAAACCAGGATACATAAATTTGAAGAAAAAAAATTATCCAATCAAATGCCGCGTAACAACTAGAATTAATATACATGTATTCATCGATATCCATTCGTCTCTCTCTCTCTCTCTCTCTCTCTCTCTCTCTCTCTCTCTCTCTCTCTCTCTCACACACACACACACACACACACACACACACACACACACACACACACACACACACACACACACACACACACACAACATGTACAAATAAAATGCTCGGTATTGTTTTTCAGTCAGTACATTTGTGTTTATTGATAAAACCGTTGTAAAGAAATCATTTTTTACGATTCTTATGAACAAGATGTCGGCAATATAATACAATAATGAAATGTGTACAATGTCTATAATAGATCAACATCATGTACATTTACAAATAATTCTTTCTCAGTCTTTCTATATATGTGTCGTTTTCTGAAATGTATTTCATTAAACATAATAAATTACATGTACTAAACAATCTCCGATCCTCAGAAAAGTTTGACAACTTTACATAATCCGGAACTTTTTTATTCGAACCATATATATGTTTTAAATATAGATAAATTTATTTAGCATTGTAGTATTCATCTTGCGCTCATCACAGGGCGAAAAACCATCTTTAAGCAAGTCCTTAAAGGTGGCTTAAAGGTGACTTAAAGGAGCTTAAAGGCTATACAACCTTTAAGCCGCCTTTAAGTCACCTTTAAGCAAGTGCTTATAGGTCCTTAATGTCCAAACTTCTTTAAGCCACCTTTAAGCCACCTTTAAGCATCTGTAAGTGGCATTTACGCTCTCTTTACACTGCCTTTACACTGTCTTTAAGTGGCCTTTAAGTCAATATTGATCAAGCTGAACAATAAAAACATATATTAAATGCAAAAGCTCTTTTATAGAGATGGGAGGGGGTCATCCGAGTGATAATATAATTTCCAAGGAAGGGAGGGGGGGGTGTTCCAGGCGGTTTTAATCGTCGCTCCATTAAACGCTATCATCAGCACCGCTCCGATGGACACAGATTGCCGTTATAAAATTCTTTATAATTTTTTGGGGGTTTCAAAATTATTGTAGGGATGAGCGCAGTCTCTGTATCTTAATATGTGCATAAAGCTAATGAAAGTATGTTTGTTTTCTATTATAAATTAATCGGTGAAAAAATCTCTCTCTCTCTCTCTCTCTCTCTCTCTCTCTCTCTCTCTCTCTCTCTCAGTTCATCCGGTTATTAAACAAAATAAAGATAATGAACCAAAAATGCATGATTTAATTTGTTAATCGGTTTAAGGTTTGTATTTTTTTTTTTCAATTTTCATTATTTCTAACTCTAGATCTGCTAGATACATGTTAAAGATGAAAAGACTCTCAACTGCCTTTGTTATATCGGGCAGGATATTACTGCTTTGTTTGTCTAGACATAGTTTTGTTCGTTTGTGTATATCTAATTAGAGTCTATTGTTTGTCCAACTTAAGAAAACCCTTGGAACTAACACAGAATATACAAGATATACACAACAGTTGTGTCGTGTGCCCAGGTGCATGTTTGTGTATATCTAATTAAAGTCTATTGTTTGTCCAACTTAAGAAAACCCCTGGAACTAACACAGAATATACAAGATATACACAACAGGTGTGTCGTGTGCCCAGGTGCACGCCAGGGTTTCTAAAGGCGTTGAATCTCAGTATGTACGAGTATACGATAAGTCTAGTGAATAAAAGTTAATTTACATTTGTAATTCATTTTCAAAGTATTATTTCCTAGCTCTGGGTTTCAAAGATGTTACGTCTACAAATTAACGATACATGTATGTAAGAGTAAAATCTTGAGGCTCATTAATTAATGTACTGGTGATCATAAATAGGGGTTGATTATTTAAATATATGTATAAGGGTAAATATGTCAAATATACCCGGCCTGGCACATCATACAATTGTATGTACAAGTCATTTGCAATTGCCACATGCAGTAAATACGTCACCGGTAATTGGTAATTTTGTTTGTTATAGAATTGATAGTTTATAAATCATGTACATACAATTACATGTAAATATTTAAACATATTGGAACGGCGCCGCGATCATGAAAACCGGGAAATTGCGGGAAATTGAACAAATACCCTAATAGTATCAATGCATTTAATAAAAGAAATGATTTCATTTTCTTTCTTACATTTTTATAGCTATAAATAAGATGAACGTATATCTACTCGGTTTAAATTTATTAACTACTATAGTGAACCTAACGGTTTCCATTTAGGTATAATATATTTTTGTTCACTGAAGACCAAGTTCCGTATTTCATTCTAAATACATGCATGCATGTAATTTATAAATTAGATATAAGTGATTATTACAAACTGAATGGTTTGTCAAAATCTTTTCAAGTAAACACATTCAATACAGTGATTCAATATCCACTGATATATAGGATATAAAAACGCTCTTACATATGTCAAGTGCCGTGGCGCAGAGGATGTGTGGTAATGCTAGTAAACTATGGGTCCCGGGTTCAATTCTCGCCGTGGCCGTTTTTTTTTTTTCATTTTTTTTTTCATTTTTCTTTCTAGAACAAAAACCGTTTGAATACCTTTTCTTTCATAAAGTTAATACATTTTGTTGGAAATTAAGCACAATATTGAATTAATTTTTTTAATGGCTTAAAGGTGGCTTAAAGGTAGCTTAAAGGTGGCTTAAAGGTGGCTTAAAGAAGTTTGGACATTAAGGACCTATAAGTTGTCCTTAAAGGTGGCTTAAAGGTGGCTTAAAGATAGTCTTTAAGCTGCCTTTAAGCCATCTTTACGCTTTCTTTAAGCCACCTTTAAGCAATACATATAGCTTAAAGGTAGCTTAAAGGTGGCTTAAAGATCGTCTTTAAGCTACCTTTAAACACCTTTAAGCTATCTTTAAGGAGGACTTAAAGATGGTCATTCATCCTGTGCATGATTGCAACGACCTGCTTGGCTTAGTGGCCCCACGGAGACCTAGTACCTAAAGGGAGTTCGAGCCACTGATGCACCCGTACAACCTATTTTCGTCTTTTTAATTTGATCTCAACTTGTATATTTATTCCATTATATTTATCTTGGCAAAAATTGCATTAACTTCGTAAAATGCATAGATACCATAAAAAATTTCATTTTATTTTATTTGATTTATAAAGGTTGAAGGATAAATGACATGTCTATGATGCAAAAAATACTTTGAGGCTGAGGATCGGATAACCTTAATTTAATTTGATAAAATAACATTCACTTTTTAAAATTCTCTCTTGTATACCAAAAAAAGATCTCATTCAAGAGGGGCTTCTTCGACCTTCACACTTTTGCCTATAGGGTGAAGATGCGAGAGTGAAATGTTGCAAAGGCGTAAGTGCGACGTTGCGAAGGCGATAGAGGGAACGAAGGTACGAAGATGCGAGGGCGAAGAGGCGAGGGCGAAAATGCGAAGTTGCAAAGGCGACTGAGTTATACTAGCTACTATCGCTCCTTCGCATTCGCATTCTTTGCAATCTTGCCATCGCTTCTTCGCCTTAGCGTTTTATTCTCTTTCTTGGTCGACAACATAATTATATTTGATGCTGGTATCGAACTCGCCCGAGGTTTGCTGAATGTTATCGGATGTTATTACTATGCATGCGCAGGGTAATTTGGCGGCCACTCTGCTTATGGAAGTTCATTAAATATTAAATATTTTATTGGGTTATATGACAAAACTTTTTACCAGTGCTGGCTAAGCCTTATTATTATGTAATCTATGCATATGCTATGCAATGCCCGCCATAATAGATGTGTACCATGCTTTAAAAAAAGAAACATTTGAATTTATTTATTGGACAAAGTGTTTAGATTTTAATTTATTAGAAATATTTTCTCATAATTATGTTGTTTTGTTTTTTTGTTGTTGTTTTTTTTTTTTTGGGGGGGGGGGGGGGGTTGCAGGCGCAATTTTAATAGCTAAAATTATCTTTAAACGATAAAGAACGTTGCATACGCACATAGCGAAGGCAGAAGTGCGAAAGCGGGAGTGCGAAGTTGCAAAGGCAAATGAGCGTTTACAGTATCATTCCTTCGCCTTCATATCTTTGCGGTTCGCAGTCGCATCTTTGCACTTTCGCACCGTTGCCTTCGCATCATCGCATTTTTGCCTTCGCAACTCGCACTTTCGCTCCTTCGCCCTAAAGGCGAAAGTGCGAAATTCAAAGTGGCCCCATTACGGACACCATACATAACTGTGAAATTCAGATTATTTTCTCAATAAACAGACAAAGTCCCCATCGAGTTAAATTGTTTTCAATTTTTCCCCAGCCTCCAGATAAAGTTCGACTAAGGTCTGAAAAGACGCTTGCAGCCGATCACAGTTCACACAAACCGGGGATAAGTTCTTACGACATCAAAGATACTGTACAATTCTCCTCAGTTCCTGAAGATTCAAACACTGTCGACGACCTTTAAGACTATCAACAACCGGCCCTGATGTATAAAATAATGTTAGCGTTATTCAAAAAACAACATTAATCAAACACAAAGCAATAATGGAATTATGAAGTTAGGATATTGATAGAACAAATATGCAATTCCTCAAAATACAACATTGATCTTATCTGGAAAAAAAAACACAATGAAAGGCATAACAAATAAAATTGCTTATGTTATATTATGTTACATTATTGTTCATGTACAATTTAGGTAAAAATATATATTACTGATCACAGGCGTGCTAAGATTAAGGTAGTATATTCTTTCTGAACTGTTATTCCACCCTTCTTTGCAAACAACGGAAACCAAACCCATGATAACCAAGTATAATCTATACACACAAAAATCTACGTTAATTCTGATTAACAAGGAAAGTTCATATGTTTGGTTACTTCTAAAAGCTACCTTTAAGCTTAATTAGATCACATAACAAAATTATCAAATATTAAACAATGAAAAATATTTATTTTTCTGTCAAGAAAGTTACATGCCTCCTCATGATCATCCATTTATTACGTGATTTTGACAGCTAAATTTAGTTTATCATACAAAAATTTATGAGTGTCTCACTTCCATAATTGTTAAAGTTTCACGAAGGATATAGTTTTTTCAGTAAAGCATAAATGTGTCCTATATACAAATACAAACAAAAGAAGAAGAAGAAAAAAAAGAGCGTGTGGGCATGTATATTTTACTTCCTCAACAATGACGTAGGCCAATGAGTTTTCCATATAAATCTTTATTTAGTTCTTGTATACAGTTAGTTATCCGATTTAAACATGCAAAAGTAAGGTTATTGTGAATGACAAACGTATTACACTGACATGATACATGTATACATTTCAAATTAAGTTAAGCATATTCTAAATTAAGACGGATATATAATTCTAGTAAGCAAAATATAACGATCACCTGATTTCCCGCAGACATGCGCATTTGGGGTCGCTTTTACTCTGCCTTCATCAATATTCATGAAAAGGAAAAACTTTCCAAAGGAGAAAACAAATGAAAATTTATATCTTTGTTATGGGATGGAATTCACCATTGTAATTCAAAGAATGAAGGTAACTTTTATAAGGAGACAAACACATGCGTTTTCATTGTGATTCAAACGTGACGCAAATTATAGCGTGAATAGCATTAAGGGTTTATAAAGTGCATTTTCAAATACTAGATTGTCCTTAAAAAATGGAGCAATATGCAACAAAATGATTTCTAATGAACATATTTGCCTACAATAAACACAAGAAAATCAGCAAAATGATCATTCAATGACGAAAAACCATAATCGATGGACCTTGAAGAGGAGTCGTGCCCTAAAAGTTAAAAAGTTAAAAATCAGAAAAATCATATTAAGAAGCCGAAACGCTCTTTGGATTTATAATAACAATATCATTTTATAACGTGGTCTAGAGTGTCGGGTCTTAATAAATTAACACCAAGTTTGGTTGATTGATGTCTTTTATTTCAAAATTCACATAGCACAGAACTGTGGGCACATCATCTTACTATGATCTTTCTTGTATAATCGTCATACGTTTGTTTTGTTTTCTTAATTCACTTAAAACATTTGGAATGCTACAGACCATACTAACGAGGCCGGGTCTAATTTGTTCTGCCCTAGCTTTTCCAATTAATTTTTTTACATGAATTTCTACTGATATAATTAGATAAAATTTGAGATTAAAAAAAAATAAGACAATTACAACAACGTTTGTTTAAAGGGTCATCTCAAAGTTTGTTAATTTTTAACATAGGACTTTATGAGATTTTGAAGTTTATCAATTTGGCACATTTTTTACATTTTTTTACAACTTCTGCCCTAGGGATTTCTTTTTCTGTTCTACATATTAAAGTTATTGCTAAATGGAATCAAATGGTCAAATAAAAAAAAAAAATTCTAATAGTAAAATATATAATAAAATCAATTGGGTTTTTAAAAATTATGAATTTCTTTTTACTTATTTATTAATTTTTTGTCATCATCAGATCATTTAGCAAGTCTGACAGACAACCAGAAAACTCATGTTCTGACGGATACAAACCTGCTCAAATTCAACAAAGTTGTGGGTACTGGTATTGTTATATTTGGGTCAGTTTTGCAGCTGAGACAAGCCGACATCGATGGGATTCGAATGGTAAATCTATTCTCGGTGTCTACCCAAGTCCTCGAGATAATTCAGATGTGGAAGAACAAAAATGGTAAAATGGCAGCATAAGGACGTTTTACAAAGAGTTTGATGGATGCACAGGTTGCAGGGGCTAGTATTTATTGGGATGTTTTTGATCAAGGTGTGAAAGAAGTTACTTCTTAAAAATCATGAAGCAATAAAAAGGTGATAAACAAGTATGAGTGCAGGGTAACAAGATATGCTCCAGCTATTTTTTTTTTGGCATTGAAAAATTTGAAATCACCCATAAATTTTCTCCAGATCAAATGATTTTGTGCAATGCAATGTGTTTGTAAGTTGAATAAAAATAGAAAAAAAAAGTTGTTGATGAATGAGAAATAATTCTTTATCTTTTATGGGGAGATCATTATAGTCGGACATTCGATCACATCCACTTATGCTCGGGGGGCTTTACGATTGATTTAATTATTATGATTGATTTATCATTATGATTGATTTAATCATTACGATTGAATTCATCATTACGATTGAATTAATCATTATGATTGATTTAATCATTACGATTGAATTAATCATTTTGATTGAATTAATCATTATGATTGTCAATCATTATGATTGAGTTAATCATTGTGATTGAATTAATCATTATGATTGAATTAATCATGTACTGACCGTACTCTCCGTTAAAGTTGAAGAATTATTTCTTGTTACTTATATTTTTCCATTATGAAATGTAAAATTTGAAATTTACACGATTGAATTAATCATTATGATTGATTTAATCATTACGATTGAATTAATCATTTTGATTGAATTAATCATTATGATTGTCAATCATTATGATTGAGTTAATCATTGTGATTGAATTAATCATTATGATTGAATTAATCATGTACTGACCGTACTCTCCGTTAAAGTTGAAGAATTATTTCTTGTTACTTATATTTTTCCATTATGAAATGTAATTTTTAAAATTTGAAATTTACACAGAGTGAAAAACACTGAAAAATATAAATATTTTTCCTGAAGGATTTTGTTAAAATGCATGCATTCTCATTTCAGGTTTTTTATTTTTTATTTTAGCCCTTTTTTCACCTCGATAGAAAACATGTATTGATTTAAATTACCTTTTCTTCAAATTTCAAAACCTTATTCACTTTCTAATAGTAGAATAGGCCATCTATTTATACTTTTATTAATATTTTCAATCAATAGCTTATTACATGTATATACACACTCTGCTCGAAAAAAACAACTTTATAGTTATATCTATTAAGACAAAATTGATTGTAGAAAATATTAAAATGATTTCGTATTGTTTTTAATATTTGTTGTTCTCTTAAAATATGTAAACAAATTTATAGAGTAAAAATTTGCAATTGTACTTGTAGTTTGTTATAAAATAGAGGATTCGTTTTGTTGATGTTTTGTTATTATTTAAATAATAAGAAATCATTGTTTGAGTATTATGAGATAATGACAATTGCTCATCGATAACCAAATTTCAGTTACTGTCCTAATTTCAACAAATGCATGGCTGGTGGATCTTTTGATACCAATACACACCACAGTCTTGGATGGTGAACTGAAGTGTATAGGTGACGGATGCAGAATTAGGGTTTTTTATAGTGTATCATACATGTATGGTATTGTATCTTATGTTATTGATTCACTGATAAAATATAAAACATGTCTGATTCAATATCATATTGCATAAAAACAAATTGCATCAGATGATATGATTAGTTATTTAATACAATATCCTACATGTATCATATGATACAATGTCATATCATATAATACAAAATGATATCAGTAGATAAAATAAATTGATAAGAAATAATATTTTTATTGCATGATTGTGAGGGAGATAAAGATTTATTCCCGCAGGGAAAATCATATTTCCCGAGGGCAACGTTAAATCAGTAAACGTCATACAGTTTAGTTTAAAAACAAAGTTTTGTAATTAAAACTTTTTAAAAGACGCGTCTCGTTTGACCTGGTGATCCGCGCCTGGCAACTCGAAGTGATTTGACCCTTTGGATCAAGTTACTGTTACAGTTACAATAATAAATATGTATTATATGATATGCCCTCGGTCAATATGATTTTAACTGGGGAAAACATCTTCATATCTCCCTCATAATCATGCAATAATAATACATGATACTTGATACCATATCATATGATAAACCATCATATTATACAATAACAGATATCGTATGATACACTACAATCATGTATGATAGGATATATCATACTAATATCATCATTAGTGTTATATTTTCTTATATATAATATGAAATTGCGTTTAAGCATTGGATCCTTATTTTTTGAAAGATAAAGTCCCATAACTGCAGCGGTGTGTGCATAAAAACTGAATAACAAGCGTTGTCTGCAAATGTGAATAATACATAAAATTACTGTATTATCATATGGGTAAGTTCAAATTAATTGAAGAGCCACTGTAACAGCCACAAACATGATCTTTAATTGTCGCTTTTGATGTTGCACTTAACAGCGTTAAACGTTTGTGACATCACCATTTTTCTATATTCTTTCATTTTTTTTTTCTTTCAGAGATTTTTTGATTTTACAAGTTGTTGCATGTAAATGGTATGGATTTCAACTACAAACTACAACGAGGAGAGTAGAGGGGCAGGGGGGGGGGGGGGGTAGGGCAATGCAAATAAAACTGCTTGTGGACCTTGTGTTTTAAAAACTAAATCAAGTCACTGACTACTGTAACTTTTAAGAAATCCAATAAAAAAACTCAGGTACGAGATATTTATTTACGCCTTTTGAAATTAGAAACAAATTGCATTGCGTTCTCAAAAATTAGCTCTACAATGGATAGATGAGCTACAAATGTCGATGATATCACGGAGTTTTAAATCATTACCTCTGCTAAATTCATCCTGCATGTTCGATCTGCTGCCTCCGTGACGTAAAAATGTGACGTATGTTTTGTCATCGACAAAACTAAAACCGATTTCGTATTAATTCCGGATTCCTTATCGAATTAATTTTAAGAAGACACGTGGATTCTGTTAATGAAACAACTTCATTTATGCATAACTACATAAAAAATTTAAACCAATAAACATGCACAGTAGCAAGGCTTTTCTTCACACATGCATTCATTTCAGAGACAAGAGTGATAAAGCAACATGTACATGCAGATCATGCGCGGATCAAGAAATGTTTCCGGGGGGGGGGGGGGGGGTCCGAGGATAAATGTGTTTTCCCGAGGGGAAGGATCCGAGGTATATTTGCGATAATTTTACTGTGTAAATTTCATTAACTTTCCACGCATGCAGATAATTTGTCAAGTTATTCAAATGCATGCCTTCACACATATGTAAAACATATATTATTAACTCACGTGTAACATATGGTTTTTAGAACTCATGTTAACCATGTGTTTATTAACATATGTGTAACATGTGGTTGAGATTTACATATGTAAAACATATGGTTCACATACGTTTAACATATGTAAAATCTAACGTATGTAAAACATATTTGATGTTGAACGTATGTTATCACACGTATGTTAACCATGCGTTTCTCAACATATGTGTAACATACGGTTTGACTTCACATGAGTGTCACATATGTTTAACGTATGTTGTACATGTGTTAAGTTCAAACATATGTGAAACGTATGTGGCACAATTAGCTGTGTAATTGCCGATCGAATTATTGTATCATACATACAAATGAGCTTCGGGGTAATGTTACACTCTTTGATTTTTTGTTAAGGTAAAATAGTTATCTATTTTTAACTGTCACGTGATACCATGGCGAGGCAGCTTCAAAGATCGACTACATTCTGAAGTATAAAGATAATATCATCGCGAACACATTCACTTGATATTAACATTCAGCACTCGTTTCATAAAAATAAACAATTTTTATATTAATCATAATATCGACGGTCATTACAGTCGGAGTTGCCTTTACCTATCCGCGGGTTAAATGGGTAAAATGCACGCACGCATGCATACACATACCACAACAACATATACTTTATTTTGCTATGATATACATGTACATCTGAAAATCCTTATTTAGTCCTTCTTTTCCACTTCAATTATCCCTTTTCACTTTTTAAAGTTTACAGAAACGAAAACAAATTTCTTACGGAGATTTTTATTGGGAAATGTTTACATCTTTTCTCCATTCGGAAGTACTCGGGACACCTCGCGCAATTTTTTAACGTTATCATCAGGCTTCGTTATGGCTGATGCAATGCAAAATCCCCGGAAGCAAAAACTCGGGACAGAGTAAAGTGACCTTGGGCTAAGTGTTCACATCGTAGAACAGAGCCAACGTAGCTAGACAGTAAAAATGTGTTAATTCTTAGACATTCTTCTCTACTCCCATATATATTTGAGAAACCCTAATGCGTGGTTATGATTTACATTAAGATCTCTACCTAAATTGTGAAATTAATGACCCCAGGATCCAGACCGTTAGGTAAGGCCAACATGACCAATTAATAAAAACACTGTATAATATTTTCATTACTTACGAGTTTTTTTAACATATATTCTTAAATCTAAGGGTATTAATCAAAAAAGTACTTTCTTTTCTATTAAAAATAATTATGGTTTGGAAAATTGCTCATTTTGAAGCATTTATTTCCTTCGAACGACTGAAAAATATTTTGAGAAACCTGTTCATATACTGAAAAAAATTGTATGATTTAAGAAGTATTATATTCCATTATTTTTTAATACAATTAAAATGAATTGAACAGGTATCATACCTGTACGTATTTTGCCTCAGAGTCAAGGAACACTAAACAATGTTTTTTAATACCACAAGTCTGTCACACATGTATAACTTTGTCTAGAGTGAGATTTTTCTGATTAGCACTGTGTTTTACAAAGTCGCTATAAAACATATAAAATACAAAGTTTGCTGTAACAAAATGGTAATTGATGGAATGTGCACTAATCCATTAAATAATTGTTTTGCTTTACCGATTACAATTTGAAATATTTTTATTGAAATAATACTAGTACTTTGTGCTTTATTTTTTTACTTGCAATATTTGTTTATGTAGCACACGGACGGTGGTGTCATAACAATGATCTAAATAAAATGAGATTATGACTGAGAGTTTATTTACTATTTGTGTTAAATTTGAGACATGATGTTTTGATGGTACATTTATTATTATGATCGGAATGAAAATAAAAATTAATAAAAATATATAATTTGAAATGGTGCGGCCGTCGTTTTTCATCAGTTTATAAATTACTGTAAACGTTTTATTTTTGGCGTGTACGATATTTGGTAAAATAAGTCTTTAAACAACTTTTTTGAATTTGATTTGAATTAGCGTATTCCTGAAAGTGACTATTCTTATACAAACATGTGCATGGCATTTACCGCTGTACTTGATTTAGCGGAAGCTGCATTCCGCCAAAAGCGCTAAATAGAATACACAGCCAAATGTAGTACGTTTACAGTAAATGACAACTGTTTCCTGCATGAGTTTTGCACATAATACTTGATTAAAAATATACTAGACTTTGACCCGTGCGTGCACGGGTTGACATTGCATATCGGACATTTACAAAATAGGTACATCGACACACCTTATTGTTGACATTTACATAACAAAGCTATAAGCCTACAATAATGCTATTAATTTCACTATACTTTCTTTAGTTTGAATAACATAACTGTGTCTCGGGAAAGGCCCTCCCTTATACCCGTAAAGTAGTAGAAAATTGCAGAATCGCTCCAAAGCGATTTAGGAGAAAGTGAATGAATGATGTTGCCTTGAAAATAACAATCAAATACATCACAACAAACCTTTATGAGACTGCAAATACCTTTCAACTAAAAATTTTAATCCATAGAATGGAAGAATTCAACACCTTTTCACCAACGTACACGTATATTCTTTGTAAAACTGGGTCTGTAGGACATTATTCATTTTTACGATAAAACATATTTTATCTTTACTCTCCTAACAAATATAATGTAACTTTTTGCATGTAATCAAATAAGTTTTGTCATCACGAAGATGAAAGTAAGTACCTAGTTGAAATGAATATTATATATAATTTATATGAACAGAATATATAGCAAACGTCCAATGAAAATTTACCCGTATTTGTATTATCATTTCTGAGTTTATACATGCAGATGTGATATTGTGGAAACATAAACTAAAGATCCCGTTAGCGTGAATGTATTGGGCAAGCGCAAGATTGTAAAATCAAAAGAATCCAGGTTATTTCCGAGATTTTTTGAGGAATTTTCGTAGATTATTAATTAGCGAAGCTTAACTGAGAAAAAATAAAAACAAATTGGTAATCTTCAAGTACCAATGATGTTTAAAATATATAAAACAAAAGACAGTATTCTTCCGATTTCTCGGTATTAAAAACTTAAAAGTTCGAGTCTCTTGTTTTAATATAGTAGTATAGATATTTTAATTTTCTGTTGTTTAGGTATATATTAGGAACAACCAAAAATTAAATCGACCGAAAACGTGTTATGAAAAATTGGATAAACATACTGCAGAGATTCTGATCGAAAAATAACGTGTATTTTTTTTAATTTTATTCATTCTACAAGATGTCATACTAATAATTTAATTAAATTCAACCTTATTTATACCTCCGAGTTGAGGAGGTTCAGTGATTTAACGTTGCCACTACCATGAGATGAGGTCCCTACCAGCTCATGAATTTTAGCGATTTTACAGGATAAAGATTTTAGTCCCGTAAATACTCTTTCTTTTCATGATAACACAATAAAAAAAATTCGATTTGTTACATGTTGGAAATGCAGCAAAGCCATCAGAATTTTCTGCCTAAATAAAATTCTAGAAGCGTATCCTTTCATTTCTACATCTCTTTGATTAATAAATGGATGTAAATTATATTCATTTTAAGATTCCAATGTTTTAAACACTGTCTATTTGGTTAGATTTTCTTACCAATTATAAAATGTTCATGATTTCATGCACTACATAATCTGTGCAAAGGACTATATTTGGTATGGTCAAATATTTGTCCCCAATTTTAACCATTTTTAAAATAGTATTGTATACAAATCAAATCTTCATAAATCAGTGTACACAGAATGCCTATCATTTTAATCTTGGTTTAAGTCATCATTGATTTTACTCATTTGCTGTTTATCTATGACGTCACCTATAAATGACCCAATTCCCGCAAATTTTAAACTGCAGTAAAACACGGTTATTGCAAACACCCTTATAATGAATTGACGCTTTTAGCGAAGTGATTTTCATTCCCCATGACTATATAATAAGTTGTAAACTTGACGGATATAACGAATTTCGCTTATAACGAAGTAAAGTCGCCCGTTCCTGGCACTTCGTTATAAGGGTGTTTTACTGATTTACCACTTTGACTAAATGCAAAACATTGGATAAAGCTGTAATGAAAATATTGTCATTTTTTCTTTATATTGTGCATTCGGAAGTACAGAGGGCAGGTCAGTTCAAATAATATTTGAACATATGTTTTTCAAACTAGAAAATGACACTTGACCAAGCCTGCGCTTGATGTTTCCCAGTTTAAAAAAAAACATCGGAAAACACCCACAGTTTGCTATAAAACATCAATTTATCAGAATAAGACAATCTTCATGACCTCCTTTCTACATTATAACGTCACTGTGGTGATAATCTTTTACACACTTGTTTTCGATATGATTTTAATAATTTTCCACCTTGTTTGAACAGCTCTTTATAAAACTTTAATTTTGGGAGCGAAAAATGCATAACAACGCACATAGTCCTTTATCAAAGAAAATATTTATTATAAATATAATAATTTATATATTGAATGAAGAACCTTAAACCTTGGTAGAGCATTCATTTGTCATTACTTATTATATTATTGTTTACTCTCACAGTGAACTGTGTAATGAAGAATAGTTAAGTGATAAGAAACGATGTAACATACTTCTATGTATACATACAAATCAACTGAGCAAGCTTTGATTACATTAAACAAGTTAATTAAGTTTCTTAACCTTGGAAAACATATTATCACAATCAATCAATTATCTTAACGAGGCTGGGTCTAATTTGTTCTACACTAGATTTTTGAATGAAATTTTTTACATGAATTTCTACTGAAATAATTATTATTTTAAGATAAAAAAAAATAAGACATTTACCATACCGTTTATTTAACGGGTCATCTCAAAGTTGTTTATTTATAACATAGGACCCTATGGGATTTTGCTTGAAATGTATAAAGAACTATATATGATACTAGTTAAAGTTGGCCCTCATAATTCGCCATTTTTTAAAGTGTTTCGGGTACATTAAAATGTTACGTTAATTTTTAGAAGAGTTGATACAAAATATATTCTTCACATTTTTATTTGATTTATTTGCACTCACTTGCAGTATATGACGTGGGAAGTGACGCTATTTCTATAATTCAATCAGAATCAGTCAAAAATTGCCGTTTTTCTCATCTTTTTACGAATGGGAAATATAGAGCGCATATATATATATATATATATATATATATATATATATATATATATATGCGCTCTATATTTCCCATTCGTATCTGTACAAAGAAAACAAAGAATTAAAGTAAAATGAGTTAGGGGGCCATTTTAGGCCCATACCATATATAGTTCTTTGAAATGTATCAAGGAGTCTTATCAAGGTTGTTTTTTTATGCCCAAATTCCCAGATTTGTCAGATAATGGCTACTTTTTATTTGACAAAGGCGGAAACGGTGATCTTTATAGTATTATTAAAACATTCAGACATATTTAAGTAATAAATAAATATATAACATCACATATTAAGGGACATTAATATAAAATTCACAGGTACTTTTTTTAAATATATGAATTAAAGCCCAATCTTACCCATGGGGACCATGATTTGAACATACGTGAATTAACACTATCTGAGGATGCTTCCACACATGTTTTAGCTAGTCTGGCCTATTGGTTTTTGAGAAGTAAATTTTTAAGGTTTAACTCTATAAATTCTTATGTAAAGCTTTCACACCCCCACCCCTTGTGGCCCCATTTTTCCCAATGGGGACCATGATTTGAACAAACTTGAATCTACACTATCTGGGATGCTTCCACACAAGTTGCAGCTTTTCTGTCTAATTGTTTTTTAAAAAGCTAATTTAGAACGTTTAATTCTATTTATATACTCATATGTAAATCTTTGACCTCCCCATTGTGGCCCCACCTTATCCCCAGGGACCATTATTTGAACAAAATTGAATCTACACTATCTGAGGATGCTTCCATATCTTTTCTGGCCTTATGGTTTTTTAGCAGAAGATTTTTTTAAAATATCACCAAATTTTCAATAAATCCTAATCATTTCACCTTAAAAAAAAACATGCCCCTTTATTTTATAAATCTTGAATTCCCTTTACCAAATGATGCTTTGTGCCAAGTTTGGTTGAAATTGGCCAAGTGGTTCAGGAGACGAAGTTGAAAATGTAAAAGGTTTACAGGCAGACAGACGGACAGACGGACGGACGAGCGGACACCGGACAAAAAGTGATCAGAAAAGCTTTCAGCTCAGGTGAGCTAAAAATTAAAGGTACTAGATAAACCCTCCTATTCATCTTCAAGGATAAGGATATGATGTATTTTGTTTTGTTTTGTTTTGTTGGGGGTTTTTTTCGGTTGTTTTTTTTTGTTTTGTTTTTATTTTTTTGGGGGGGGGGGGGGGGAGTCGTATAGGTTTTTGGGTCAATCTGTTGTTTGTTTATTTTCTAATTCGTGGGGGGGGGTAGGTTTAACTAAACAAACTTCTACCTTAACGTTTATTTTGTTTATATTACCACGTGTTCTTTTCACATATGATCCCCTTAAGAGTGGGGGACTCCTACAACATTTAACTTTCTGTATGTAAGTTTAAAAACAGTAGTAGGGCCAACCCCCTCTCCCCTCATGGCCTCTCCCTCCTGATGATATGTGCCTGATATATCAATTTTATAAACAAAAATGTGTTATTCCATTACTTTAGATCTTGAAGTCATATGATTATGGTATTGAAGTTAGTGACTATTGAAATATTTGAATAAAAGCATTTAAAAAAGTAGGTTTCGCCAATAATAAGCTCAGGTCTACTTAAATATAATATCACACTTTGTAGATCGACGTACTGATAGATCTTCAAAGAAATTGACAGGCAAATCCTAAATACACGAAAGCATTTATTCCTTTCTAGAGAACATAAAGCCGCGCTCGAATCTACGCGCTCTACAATGATTGCATCCTAATTATTGGTATATGGTACAATTTAACACATGAATTTTTTAATTGATCGAAGATTTTTTTAATTTGGGGTCGTGTCTTTTTTAAAGACTTTATAGGTGCCGAATTGGTACGGCTGAGACTGCAACGGAGAAAAAAGGCAAATGAAAGTAAACCTTTTTGAAATTGAAAACAAATCAAACTGTGTTCTAAACAATTAGCTCTACAATAGATAGACGAGTTGTTAATGTCGATATCATGGAGTTTTAAGTAATCTTTAAGTTGTGTTGGACAACGTAAGGTATCAATCGCTGGAAAAAATCTTTGTAACCTCAGTATTTTTCCTATTACGTTCTCTTATTGCTGATCGACACATCTGTTTCAAGCTGCTTAAGGTTCTTCAATATTTACACCAAAACGTCTCAGTTCTTCTCTGATGACTCGATTGTTTATGTCGGGGCTAGTAAAATTAAACCCAGACGCAAAAAAGTTCCTTATAAAGCGCTTAACTGTACACAGTCATTATTCGAGCAAAATCAACTGTATCCAGAAAAGTGGAACAAGACATCACTGACGTTATACATGGTTGAATACACGCCGTGCTGTAGAAGTGGGATTGCCCTGTCACATTTAGAATATGGTCAAGGAATATCTTGAGTCATTGGGATGTTGGCCTGTACAAATTGAGCGTGTTTTACTTTTAAAAATGATATTAGTCTGTTCTAATTTCAATCGTAACGTCGAGCTAATTAGTACGTTTTTGACATAGGTGCATTGTGACGTGCAAACCAGGATACATAAATTTGAAGAAAAAAAATTATCCAATCAAATGCCGCGTAACAACTAGAATTAATATACATGTATTCATCGATATCCATTCGTCTCTCTCTCTCTCTCTCTCTCTCTCTCTCTCTCTCTCTCTCTCTCACACACACACACACACACACACACACACACACACACACACACACACACACACACACACACACACACACAACATGTACAAATAAAATGCTCGGTATTGTTTTTCAGTCAGTACATTTGTGTTTATTGATAAAACCGTTGTAAAGAAATCATTTTTTACGATTCTTATGAACAAGATGTCGGCAATATAATACAATAATGAAATGTGTACAATGTCTATAATAGATCAACATCATGTACATTTACAAATAATTCTTTCTCAGTCTTTCTATATATGTGTCGTTTTCTGAAATGTATTTCATTAAACATAATAAATTACATGTACTAAACAATCTCCGATCCTCAGAAAAGTTTGACAACTTTACATAATCCGGAACTTTTTTATTCGAACCATATATATGTTTTAAATATAGATAAATTTATTTAGCATTGTAGTATTCATCTTGCGCTCATCACAGGGCGAAAAACCATCTTTAAGCAAGTCCTTAAAGGTGGCTTAAAGGTGACTTAAAGGAGCTTAAAGGCTATACAACCTTTAAGCCGCCTTTAAGTCACCTTTAAGCAAGTGCTTATAGGTCCTTAATGTCCAAACTTCTTTAAGCCACCTTTAAGCCACCTTTAAGCATCTGTAAGTGGCATTTACGCTCTCTTTACACTGCCTTTACACTGTCTTTAAGTGGCCTTTAAGTCAATATTGATCAAGCTGAACAATAAAAACATATATTAAATGCAAAAGCTCTTTTATAGAGATGGGAGGGGGTCATCCGAGTGATAATATAATTTCCAAGGAAGGGAGGGGGGGGGTGTTCCAGGCGGTTTTAATCGTCGCTCCATTAAACGCTATCATCAGCACCGCTCCGATGGACACAGATTGCCGTTATAAAATTCTTTATAATTTTTTGGGGGTTTCAAAATTATTGTAGGGATGAGCGCAGTCTCTGTATCTTAATATGTGCATAAAGCTAATGAAAGTATGTTTGTTTTCTATTATAAATTAATCTGTGAAAAAATCTCTCTCTCTCTCTCTCTCTCTCTCTCTCTCTCTCTCTCTCAGTTCATCCGGTTATTAAACAAAATAAAGATAATGAACCAAAAATGCATGATTTAATTTGTTAATCGGTTTAAGGTTTGTATTTTTTTTTTTCAATTTTCATTATTTCTAACTCTAGATCTGCTAGATACATGTTAAAGATGAAAAGACTCTCAACTGCCTTTGTTATATCGGGCAGGATATTACTGCTTTGTTTGTCTAGACATAGTTTTGTTCGTTTGTGTATATCTAATTAGAGTCTATTGTTTGTCCAACTTAAGAAAACCCTTGGAACTAACACAGAATATACAAGATATACACAACAGTTGTGTCGTGTGCCCAGGTGCATGTTTGTGTATATCTAATTAAAGTCTATTGTTTGTCCAACTTAAGAAAACCCCTGGAACTAACACAGAATATACAAGATATACACAACAGGTGTGTCGTGTGCCCAGGTGCACGCCAGGGTTTCTAAAGGCGTTGAATCTCAGTATGTACGAGTATACGATAAGTCTAGTGAATAAAAGTTAATTTACATTTGTAATTCATTTTCAAAGTATTATTTCCTAGCTCTGGGTTTCAAAGATGTTACGTCTACAAATTAACGATACATGTATGTAAGAGTAAAATCTTGAGGCTCATTAATTAATGTACTGGTGATCATAAATAGGGGTTGATTATTTAAATATATGTATAAGGGTAAATATGTCAAATATACCCGGCCTGGCACATCATACAATTGTATGTACAAGTCATTTGCAATTGCCACATGCAGTAAATACGTCACCGGTAATTGGTAATTTTGTTTGTTATAGAATTGATAGTTTATAAATCATGTACATACAATTACATGTAAATATTTAAACATATTGGAACGGCGCCGCGATCATGAAAACCGGGAAATTGCGTGAAATTGAACAAATACCCTAATAGTATCAATGCATTTAATAAAAGAAATGATTTCATTTTCTTTCTTACATTTTTATAGCTATAAATAAGATGAACGTATATCTACTCGGTTTAAATTTATTAACTACTATAGTGAACCTAACGGTTTCCATTTAGGTATAATATATTTTTGTTCACTGAAGACCAAGTTCCGTATTTCATTCTAAATACATGCATGCATGTAATTTATAAATTAGATATAAGTGATTATTACAAACTGAATGGTTTGTCAAAATCTTTTCAAGTAAACACATTCAATACAGTGATTCAATATCCACTGATATATAGGATATAAAAACGCTCTTACATATGTCAAGTGCCGTGGCGCAGAGGATGTGTGGTAATGCTAGTAAACTATGGGTCCCGGGTTCAATTCTCGCCGTGGCCGTTTTTTTTTTTCATTTTTTTTTTCATTTTTCTTTCTAGAACAAAAACCGTTTGAATACCTTTTCTTTCATAAAGTTAATACATTTTGTTGGAAATTAAGCACAATATTGAATTAATTTTTTTAATGGCTTAAAGGTGGCTTAAAGGTAGCTTAAAGGTGGCTTAAAGGTGGCTTAAAGAAGTTTGGACATTAAGGACCTATAAGTTGTCCTTAAAGGTGGCTTAAAGGTGGCTTAAAGATAGTCTTTAAGCTGCCTTTAAGCCATCTTTACGCTTTCTTTAAGCCACCTTTAAGCAATACATATAGCTTAAAGGTAGCTTAAAGGTGGCTTAAAGATCGTCTTTAAGCTACCTTTAAACACCTTTAAGCTATCTTTAAGGAGGACTTAAAGATGGTCATTCATCCTGTGCATGATTGCAACGACCTGCTTGGCTTAGTGGCCCCACGGAGACCTAGTACCTAAAGGGAGTTCGAGCCACTGATGCACCCGTACAACCTATTTTCGTCTTTTTAATTTGATCTCAACTTGTATATTTATTCCATTATATTTATCTTGGCAAAAATTGCATTAACTTCGTAAAATGCATAGATACCATAAAAAATTTCATTTTATTTTATTTGATTTATAAAGGTTGAAGGATAAATGACATGTCTATGATGCAAAAAATACTTTGAGGCTGAGGATCGGATAACCTTAATTTAATTTGATAAAATAACATTCACTTTTTAAAATTCTCTCTTGTATACCAAAAAAAGATCTCATTCAAGAGGGGCTTCTTCGACCTTCACACTTTTGCCTATAGGGTGAAGATGCGAGAGTGAAATGTTGCAAAGGCGTAAGTGCGACGTTGCGAAGGCGATAGAGGGAACGAAGGTACGAAGATGCGAGGGCGAAGAGGCGAGGGCGAAAATGCGAAGTTGCAAAGGCGACTGAGTTATACTAGCTACTATCGCTCCTTCGCATTCGCATTCTTTGCAATCTTGCCATCGCTTCTTCGCCTTAGCGTTTTATTCTCTTTCTTGGTCGACAACATAATTATATTTGATGCTGGTATCGAACTCGCCCGAGGTTTGCTGAATGTTATCGGATGTTATTACTATGCATGCGCAGGGTAATTTGGCGGCCACTCTGCTTATGGAAGTTCATTAAATATTAAATATTTTATTGGGTTATATGACAAAACTTTTTACCAGTGCTGGCTAAGCCTTATTATTATGTAATCTATGCATATGCTATGCAATGCCCGCCATAATAGATGTGTACCATGCTTTAAAAAAAGAAACATTTGAATTTATTTATTGGACAAAGTGTTTAGATTTTAATTTATTAGAAATATTTTCTCATAATTATGTTGTTTTGTTTTTTTGTTGTTGTTTTTTTTTTTTTTTTTTTTGGGGGGGGGGGTTGCAGGCGCAATTTTAATAGCTAAAATTATCTTTAAACGATAAAGAACGTTGCATACGCACATAGCGAAGGCAGAAGTGCGAAAGCGGGAGTGCGAAGTTGCAAAGGCAAATGAGCGTTTACAGTATCATTCCTTCGCCTTCATATCTTTGCGGTTCGCAGTCGCATCTTTGCACTTTCGCACCGTTGCCTTCGCATCATCGCATTTTTGCCTTCGCAACTCGCACTTTCGCTCCTTCGCCCTAAAGGCGAAAGTGCGAAATTCAAAGTGGCCCCATTACGGACACCATACATAACTGTGAAATTCAGATTATTTTCTCAATAAACAGACAAAGTCCCCATCGAGTTAAATTGTTTTCAATTTTTCCCCAGCCTCCAGATAAAGTTCGACTAAGGTCTGAAAAGACGCTTGCAGCCGATCACAGTTCACACAAACCGGGGATAAGTTCTTACGACATCAAAGATACTGTACAATTCTCCTCAGTTCCTGAAGATTCAAACACTGTCGACGACCTTTAAGACTATCAACAACCGGCCCTGATGTATAAAATAATGTTAGCGTTATTCAAAAAACAACATTAATCAAACACAAAGCAATAATGGAATTATGAAGTTAGGATATTGATAGAACAAATATGCAATTCCTCAAAATACAACATTGATCTTATCTGGAAAAAAAAACACAATGAAAGGCATAACAAATAAAATTGCTTATGTTATATTATGTTACATTATTGTTCATGTACAATTTAGGTAAAAATATATATTACTGATCACAGGCGTGCTAAGATTAAGGTAGTATATTCTTTCTGAACTGTTATTCCACCCTTCTTTGCAAACAACGGAAACCAAACCCATGATAACCAAGTATAATCTATACACACAAAAATCTACGTTAATTCTGATTAACAAGGAAAGTTCATATGTTTGGTTACTTCTAAAAGCTACCTTTAAGCTTAATTAGATCACATAACAAAATTATCAAATATTAAACAATGAAAAATATTTATTTTTCTGTCAAGAAAGTTACATGCCTCCTCATGATCATCCATTTATTACGTGATTTTGACAGCTAAATTTAGTTTATCATACAAAAATTTATGAGTGTCTCACTTCCATAATTGTTAAAGTTTCACGAAGGATATAGTTTTTTCAGTAAAGCATAAATGTGTCCTATATACAAATACAAACAAAAGAAGAAGAAGAAAAAAAAGAGCGTGTGGGCATGTATATTTTACTTCCTCAACAATGACGTAGGCCAATGAGTTTTCCATATAAATCTTTATTTAGTTCTTGTATACAGTTAGTTATCCGATTTAAACATGCAAAAGTAAGGTTATTGTGAATGACAAACGTATTACACTGACATGATACATGTATACATTTCAAATTAAGTTAAGCATATTCTAAATTAAGACGGATATATAATTCTAGTAAGCAAAATATAACGATCACCTGATTTCCCGCAGACATGCGCATTTGGGGTCGCTTTTACTCTGCCTTCATCAATATTCATGAAAAGGAAAAACTTTCCAAAGGAGAAAACAAATGAAAATTTATATCTTTGTTATGGGATGGAATTCACCATTGTAATTCAAAGAATGAAGGTAACTTTTATAAGGAGACAAACACATGCGTTTTCATTGTGATTCAAACGTGACGCAAATTATAGCGTGAATAGCATTAAGGGTTTATAAAGTGCATTTTCAAATACTAGATTGTCCTTAAAAAATGGAGCAATATGCAACAAAATGATTTCTAATGAACATATTTGCCTACAATAAACACAAGAAAATCAGCAAAATGATCATTCAATGACGAAAAACCATAATCGATGGACCTTGAAGAGGAGTCGTGCCCTAAAAGTTAAAAAGTTAAAAATCAGAAAAATCATATTAAGAAGCCGAAACGCTCTTTGGATTTATAATAACAATATCATTTTATAACGTGGTCTAGAGTGTCGGGTCTTAATAAATTAACACCAAGTTTGGTTGATTGATGTCTTTTATTTCAAAATTCACATAGCACAGAACTGTGGGCACATCATCTTACTATGATCTTTCTTGTATAATCGTCATACGTTTGTTTTGTTTTCTTAATTCACTTAAAACATTTGGAATGCTACAGACCATACTAACGAGGCCGGGTCTAATTTGTTCTGCCCTAGCTTTTCCAATTAATTTTTTTACATGAATTTCTACTGATATAATTAGATAAAATTTGAGATTAAAAAAAAATAAGACAATTACAACAACGTTTGTTTAAAGGGTCATCTCAAAGTTTGTTAATTTTTAACATAGGACTTTATGAGATTTTGAAGTTTATCAATTTGGCACATTTTTTACATTTTTTTACAACTTCTGCCCTAGGGATTTCTTTTTCTGTTCTACATATTAAAGTTATTGCTAAATGGAATCAAATGGTCAAATAAAAAAAAAAAAATTCTAATAGTAAAATATATAATAAAATCAATTGGGTTTTTAAAAATTATGAATTTCTTTTTACTTATTTATTAATTTTTTGTCATCATCAGATCATTTAGCAAGTCTGACAGACAACCAGAAAACTCATGTTCTGACGGATACAAACCTGCTCAAATTCAACAAAGTTGTGGGTACTGGTATTGTTATATTTGGGTCAGTTTTGCAGCTGAGACAAGCCGACATCGATGGGATTCGAATGGTAAATCTATTCTCGGTGTCTACCCAAGTCCTCGAGATAATTCAGATGTGGAAGAACAAAAATGGTAAAATGGCAGCATAAGGACGTTTTACAAAGAGTTTGATGGATGCACAGGTTGCAGGGGCTAGTATTTATTGGGATGTTTTTGATCAAGGTGTGAAAGAAGTTACTTCTTAAAAATCATGAAGCAATAAAAAGGTGATAAACAAGTATGAGTGCAGGGTAACAAGATATGCTCCAGCTATTTTTTTTTTGGCATTGAAAAATTTGAAATCACCCATAAATTTTCTCCAGATCAAATGATTTTGTGCAATGCAATGTGTTTGTAAGTTGAATAAAAATAGAAAAAAAAAGTTGTTGATGAATGAGAAATAATTCTTTGTCTTTTATGGGGAGATCATTATAGTCGGACATTCGATCACATCCACTTATGCTCGGGGGGCTTTACGATTGATTTAATTATTATGATTGATTTATCATTATGATTGATTTAATCATTACGATTGAATTCATCATTACGATTGAATTAATCATTATGATTGATTTAATCATTACGATTGAATTAATCATTTTGATTGAATTAATCATTATGATTGTCAATCATTATGATTGAGTTAATCATTGTGATTGAATTAATCATTATGATTGAATTAATCATGTACTGACCGTACTCCCCGTTAAAGTTGAAGAATTATTTCTTGTTACTTATATTTTTCCATTATGAAATGTAAAATTTGAAATTTACACGATTGAATTAATCATTATGATTGATTTAATCATTACGATTGAATTAATCATTTTGATTGAATTAATCATTATGATTGTCAATCATTATGATTGAGTTAATCATTGTGATTGAATTAATCATTATGATTGAATTAATCATGTACTGACCGTACTCTCCGTTAAAGTTGAAGAATTATTTCTTGTTACTTATATTTTTCCATTATGAAATGTAATTTTTAAAATTTGAAATTTACACAGAGTGAAAAACACTGAAAAATATAAATATTTTTCCTGAAGGATTTTGTTAAAATGCATGCATTCTCATTTCAGGTTTTTTATTTTTTATTTTAGCCCTTTTTTCACCTCGATAGAAAACATGTATTGATTTAAATTACCTTTTCTTCAAATTTCAAAACCTTATTCACTTTCTAATAGTAGAATAGGCCATCTATTTATACTTTTATTAATATTTTCAATCAATAGCTTATTACATGTATATACACACTCTGCTCGAAAAAAACAACTTTATAGTTATATCTATTAAGACAAAATTGATTGTAGAAAATATTAAAATGATTTCGTATTGTTTTTAATATTTGTTGTTCTCTTAAAATATGTAAACAAATTTATAGAGTAAAAATTTGCAATTGTACTTGTAGTTTGTTATAAAATAGAGGATTCGTTTTGTTGATGTTTTGTTATTATTTAAATAATAAGAAATCATTGTTTGAGTATTATGAGATAATGACAATTGCTCATCGATAACCAAATTTCAGTTACTGTCCTAATTTCAACAAATGCATGGCTGGTGGATCTTTTGATACCAATACACAACCACAGTCTTGGATGGTGAACTGAAGTGTATAGGTGACGAATGCAGAATTAGGGTTTTTTATAGTGTATCATACATGTATGGTATTGTATCTTATGTTATTGATTCACTGATAAAATATAAAACATGTCTGATTCAATATCATATTGCATAAAAACAAATTGCATCAGATGATATGATTAGTTATTTAATACAATATCCTACATGTATCATATGATACAATGTCATATCATATAATACAAAATGATATCAGTAGATAAAATAAATTGATAAGAAATAATATTTCTATTGCATGATTGTGAGGGAGATAAAGATTTATTCCCGCAGGGAAAATCATATTTCCCGAGGGCAACGTTAAATCAGTAAACGTCATACAGTTTAGTTTAAAAACAAAGTTTTGTAATTAAAACTTTTTAAAAGACGCGTCTCGTTTGACCTGGTGATCCGCGCCTGGCAACTCGAAGTGATTTGACCCTTTGGATCAAGTTACTGTTACAGTTACAATAATAAATATGTATTATATGATATGCCCTCGGTCAATATGATTTTAACTGGGGAAAACATCTTCATATCTCCCTCATAATCATGCAATAATAATACATGATACTTGATACCATATCATATGATAAACCATCATATTATACAATAACAGATATCGTATGATACACTACAATCATGTATGATAGGATATATCATACTAATATCATCATTAGTGTTATATTTTCTTATATATAATATGAAATTGCGTTTAAGCATTGGATCCTTATTTTTTGAAAGATAAAGTCCCATAACTGCAGCGGTGTGTGCATAAAAACTGAATAACAAGCGTTGTCTGCAAATGTGAATAATACATAAAATTACTGTATTATCATATGGGTAAGTTCAAATTAATTGAAGAGCCACTGTAACAGCCACAAACATGATCTTTAATTGTCGCTTTTGATGTTGCACTTAACAGCGTTAAACGTTTGTGACATCACCATTTTTCTATATTCTTTCATTTTTTTTTTCTTTCAGAGATTTTTTGATTTTACAAGTTGTTGCATGTAAATGGTATGGATTTCAACTACAAACTACAACGAGGAGAGTAGAGGGGCAGGGGGGGGGGGTAGGGCAATGCAAATAAAACTGCTTGTGGACCTTGTGTTTTAAAAACTAAATCAAGTCACTGACTACTGTAACTTTTAAGAAATCCAATAAAAAACTCAGGTACGAGATATTTATTTACGCCTTTTGAAATTAGAAACAAATTGCATTGCGTTCTCAAAAATTAGCTCTACAATGGATAGATGAGCTACAAATGTCGATGATATCACGGAGTTTTAAATCATTACCTCTGCTAAATTCATCCTGCATGTTCGATCTGCTGCCTCCGTGACGTAAAAATGTGACGTATGTTTTGTCATCGACAAAACTAAAACCGATTTCGTATTAATTCCGGATTCCTTATCGAATTAATTTTAAGAAGACACGTGGATTCTGTTAATGAAACAACTTCATTTATGCATAACTACATAAAAAATTTAAACCAATAAACATGCACAGTAGCAAGGCTTTTCTTCACACATGCATTCATTTCAGAGACAAGAGTGATAAAGCAACATGTACATGCAGATCATGCGCGGATCAAGAAATGTTTCCGGGGGGGGGGGGGGGGGGTCCGAGGATAAATGTGTTTTCCCGAGGGGAAGGATCCGAGGTATATTTGCGATAATTTTACTGTGTAAATTTCATTAACTTTCCACGCATGCAGATAATTTGTCAAGTTATTCAAATGCATGCCTTCACACATATGTAAAACATATATTATTAACTCACGTGTAACATATGGTTTTTAGAACTCATGTTAACCATGTGTTTATTAACATATGTGTAACATGTGGTTGAGATTTACATATGTAAAACATATGGTTCACATACGTTTAACATATGTAAAATCTAACGTATGTTAAACATATTTGATGTTGAACGTATGTTATCACACGTATGTTAACCATGCGTTTCTCAACATATGTGTAACATACGGTTTGACTTCACATGAGTGTCACATATGTTTAACGTATGTTGTACATGTGTTAAGTTCAAACATATGTGAAACGTATGTGGCACAATTAGCTGTGTAATTGCCGATCGAATTATTGTATCATACATACAAATGAGCTTCGGGGTAATGTTACACTCTTTGATTTTTTGTTAAGGTAAAATAGTTATCTATTTTTAACTGTCACGTGATACCATGGCGAGGCAGCTTCAAAGATCGACTACATTCTGAAGTATAAAGATAATATCATCGCGAACACATTCACTTGATATTAACATTCAGCACTCGTTTCATAAAAATAAACAATTTTTATATTAATCATAATATCGACGGTCATTACAGTCGGAGTTGCCTTTACCTATCCGCGGGTTAAATGGGTAAAATGCACGCACGCATGCATACACATACCACAACAACATATACTTTATTTTGCTATGATATACATGTACATCTGAAAATCCTTATTTAGTCCTTCTTTTCCACTTCAATTATCCCTTTTCACTTTTTAAAGTTTACAGAAACGAAAACAAATTTCTTACGGAGATTTTTATTGGGAAATGTTTACATCTTTTCTCCATTCGGAAGTACTCGGGACACCTCGCGCAATTTTTTAACGTTATCATCAGGCTTCGTTATGGCTGATGCAATGCAAAATCCCCGGAAGCAAAAACTCGGGACAGAGTAAAGTGACCTTGGGCTAAGTGTTCACATCGTAGAACAGAGCCAACGTAGCTAGACAGTAAAAATGTGTTAATTCTTAGACATTCTTCTCTACTCCCATATATATTTGAGAAACCCTAATGCGTGGTTATGATTTACATTAAGATCTCTACCTAAATTGTGAAATTAATGACCCCAGGGTTCAGACCGTTAGGTAAGGCCAACATGACCAATTAATAAAACCACTGTATAATATTTTCATTACTTACGAGTTTTTTTAACATATATTCTTAAATCTAAGGGTATTAATCAAAAAAGTACTTTCTTTTCTATTAAATATAATTATGGTTTGGAAAATTGCTCATTTTGAAGCATTTATTTCCTTCGAACGACTAACAAATATTTTGAGAAACCTGTTCATATACTGAAAAAAATTGTATGATTTAAGAAGTATTATATTCCATTATTTTTTAATACAATTAAAATGAATTGAACAGGTATCATACCTGTACGTATTTTGCCTCAGAGTCAAGGAACACTAAACAATGTTTTTTAATACCACAAGTCTGTCACACATGTATAACTTTGTCTAGAGTGAGATTTTTCTGATTAGCACTGTGTTTTACAAAGTCGCTATAAAACATATAAAATACAAAGTTTGCTGTAACAAAATGGTAATTGATGGAATGTGCACTAATCCATTAAATAATTGTTTTGCTTTACCGATTACAATTTGAAATATTTTTATTGAAATAATACTAGTACTTTGTGCTTTATTTTTTTACTTGCAATATTTGTTTATGTAGCACACGGACGGTGGTGTCATAACAATGATCTAAATAAAATGAGATTATGACTGAGAGTTTATTTACTATTTGTGTTAAATTTGAGACATGATGTTTTGATGGTACATTTATTATTATGATCGGAATGAAAATAAAAATTAATAAAAATATATAATTTGAAATGGTGCGGCCGTCGTTTTTCATCAGTTTATAAATTACTGTAAACGTTTTATTTTTGGCGTGTACGATATTTGGTAAAATAAGTCTTTAAACAACTTTTTAGAATTTGATTTGAATTAGCGTATTCCTGAAAGTGACTATTCTTATACAAACATGTGCATGGCATTTACCGCTGTACTTGATTTAGCGGAAGCTGCATTCCGCCAAAAGCGCTAAATAGAATACACAGCCAAATGTAGTACGTTTACAGTAAATGACAACTGTTTCCTGCATGAGTTTTGCACATAATACTTGATTAAAAATATACTAGACTTTGACCCGTGCGTGCACGGGTTGACATTGCATATCGGACATTTACAAAATAGGTACATCGACACACCTAATTGTTGACATTTACATAACAAAGCTATAAGCTTACAATAATGCTATTAATTTCACTATACTTTCTTTAGTTTGAATAACATAACTGTGTCTCGGGAAAGGCCCTCCCTTATACCCGTAAAGTAGTAGAAAATTGCAGAATCGCTCCAAAGCGATTTTGGAGAAAGTGAATGAATGATGTTGCCTTGAAAATAACAATCAAATACATCACAACAAACCTTTATGAGACTGCAAATACCTTTCAACTAAAAATTTTAATCCATAGAATGGAAGAATTCAACACTTTTTCACCAACGTACACGTATATTCTTTGTAAAACTGGGTCTGTAGGACATTATTCATTTTTACGATAAAACATATTTTATCTTTACTCTCCTAACAAATATAATGTAACTTTTTGCATGTAATCAAATAAGTTTTGTCATCACGAAGATGAAAGTAAGTACCTAGTTGAAATGAATATTATATATAATTTATATGAACAGAATATATAGCAAACGTCCAATGAAAATTTACCCGTATTTGTATTATCATTTCTGAGTTTATACATGCAGATGTGATATTGTGGAAACATAAACTAAAGATCCCGTTAGCGTGAATGTATTGGGCAAGCGCAAGATTGTAAAATCAAAAGAATCCAGGTTATTTCCGAGATTTTTTGAGGAATTTTCGTAGATTATTAATTAGCGAAGCTTAACTGAGAAAAAATAAAAACAAATTGGTAATCTTCAAGTACCAATGATGTTTAAAATATATAAAACAAAAGACAGTATTCTTCCGATTTCTCGGTATTAAAAACTTAAAAATTCGAGTCTTTTGTTTTAATATAGTAGTATAGATATTTTAATTTTCTGTTGTTTAGGTATATATTAGGAACAACCAAAAATTAAATCGACCGAAAACGTGTTATGAAAAATTGGAAAAACATACTGCAGAGATTCTGATCGAAAAATAACGTGTATTTTTTTTAATTTTATTCATTCTACAAGATGTCATACTAATAATTTAATTAAATTCAACCTTATTTATACCTCCGAGTTGAGGAGGTTCAATGATTTAACGTTGCCACTACCATGAGATGAGGTCCCTACCAGCTCATGAATTTTAGCGATTTTACAGGATAAAGATTTTAGTCCCGTAAATACTCTTTCTTTTCATGATAACAAAATAAAAAAAATTCGATTTGTTACATGTTGGAAATGCAGCAAAGCCATCAGAATTTTCTGCCTAAATAAAATTCTAGAAGCGTATCCTTTCATTTCTACATCTCTTTGATTAATAAATGGATGTAAATTATATTCATTTTAAGATTCCAATGTTTTAAACACTGTCTATTTGGTTAGATTTTCTTACCAATTATAAAATGTTCATGATTTCATGCACTACATAATCTGTGCAAAGGACTATATTCAATTGTCCCCAATTTTAACCATTTTTAAAATAGTATTGTATACAAATCAAATCTTCATAAATCAATGTACACAGAATGCCTATCATTTTAATCTTGGTTTGAGTCATCATTGATTTTACTCATTTGCTGTTTATCTATGACGTCACCTATAAATGACCCAATTCCCGCAAATTTTAAACTGCAGTAAAACACGGTTATTGCAAACACCCTTATAATGAATTGACGCTTTTAGCGAAGTGATTTTCATTCCCCATGACTATATAATAAGTTGTAAACTTGACGGATATAACGAATTACGCTTATAACGAAGTAAAGTCGCCCGTTCCTGGCACTTCGTTATAAGGGTGTTTTACTGATTTACCACTTTGACTAAATGCAAAACATTGGATAAAGCTGTAATGAAAATATTGTCATTTTTTCTTTATATTGTGCATTCGGAAGTACAGAGGGCAGGTCAGTTCAAATAATATTTGAACATATGTTTTTCAAACTAGAAAATGACACTTGACCAAGCCTGCGCTTGATGTTTCCCAGTTTAAAAAAAAAACATCGGAAAACACCCACAGTTTGCTATAAAACATCAATTTATCAGAATAAGACAATCTTCATGACCTCCTTTCTACATTATAACGTCACTGTGGTGATAATCTTTTACACACTTGTTTTCGATATGATTTTAATAATTTTCCACCTTGTTTGAACAGCTCTTTATAAAACTTTAATTTTGGGAGCGAAAAATGCATAACAACGCACATAGTCCCTTATCAAAGAAAATATTTATTATAAATATAATAATTTATATATTGAATGAAGAACCTTAAACCTTGGTAGAGCATTCATTTGTCATTACTTATTATATTATTGTTTACTTTCACAGTGAACTGTGTAATGAAGAATAGTTAAGTGATAAGAAACGATGTAACATACTTCTATGTATACATACAAATCAACTGAGCAAGCTTTGATTACATTAAACAAGTTAATTAAGTTTCTTAACCTTGGAAAACATATTATCACAATCAATCAATTATCTTAACGAGGCTGGGTCTAATTTGTTCTACACTAGATTTTTGAATGAAATTTTTTACATGAATTTCTACTGAAATAATTATTATTTTAAGATAAAAAAAAATAAGACATTTACCATACCGTTTATTTAACGGGTCATCTCAAAGTTGTTTATTTATAACATAGGACCCTATGGGATTTTGCTTGAAATGTATAAAGAACTATATATGATACTAGTTAAATTTGGCCCTCATAATTCGCCATTTTTTAAAGTGTTTCGGGTACATTAAAATGTTACGTTAATTTTTAGAAGAGTTGATACAAAATATATTTTTCACATTTTTATTTGATTTATTTGCACTCACTTGCAGTATATGACGTGGGAAGTGACGCTATTTCTATAATTCAATCAGAATCAGTCAAAAATTGCCGTTTTTCTCATCTTTTTACGAATGGGAAATATAGAGCGCATATATATATATATATATATATATATATATATATATATATATATATATATATATATATATATATATATATATATATATATATATATATATATATATATATATATATATATATGCGCTCTATATTTCCCATTCGTATCTGTACAAAGAAAACAAAGAATTAAAGTAAAATGAGTTAGGGGGCCATTTTAGGCCCATACCATATATAGTTCTTTGAAATGTATCAAGGAGTCTTATCAAGGTTGTTTTTTATGCCCAAATTCCCAGATTTGTCAGATAATGGCTACTTTTTATTTGACAAAGGCGGAAACGGTGATCTTTATAGTATTATTAAAACATTCAGACATATTTAAGTAATAAATAAATATATAACATCACATATTAAGGGACATTAATATAAAATTCACAGGTACTTTTTTTAAATATATGAATTAAAGCCCAATCTTACCCATGGGGACCATGATTTGAACAAACGTGAATTCACACTATCTGAGGATGCTTCCACACATGTTTTAGCTAGTCTGGCCTATTGGTTTTTGAGAAGTAAATTTTTAAGGTTTAACTCTATAAATTCTTATGTAAAGCTTTCACACCCCCACCCCTTGTGGCCCCATTTTTCCCAATGGGGACCATGATTTGAACAAACTTGAATCTACACTATCTGGGATGCTTCCACACAAGTTGCAGCTTTTCTGTCTAATTGTTTTTTAAAAAGCTAATTTAGAACGTTTAATTCTATTTATATACTCATATGTAAATCTTTGACCTCCCCATTGTGGCCCCACCTTATCCCCAGGGACCATTATTTGAACAAAATTGAATCTACACTATCTGAGGATGCTTCCACATCTTTTCTGGCCTTATGGTTTTTTAGCAGAAGATTTTTTTAAAATATCACCAAATTTTCAATAAATCCTAATCATTTCACCTTAAAATAAAACATGCCCCTTTATTTTATAAATCTTGAATTCCCTTTACCAAATGATGCTTTGTGCCAAGTTTGGTTGAAATTGGCCAAGTGGTTCAGGAGACGAAGTTGAAAATGTAAAAGGTTTACAGGCAGACAGACGGACAGACGGACGGACGAGCGGACGAGCGGACACCGGACAAAAAGTGATCAGAAAAGCTTTCAGCTCAGGTGAGCTAAAAATTAAAGGTACTAGATAAACCCTCCTATTCATCTTCAAGGATAAGGATATGATGTATTTTGTTTTGTTTTGTTGGGGTTTTTTTTCGGTTGTTTTTTTTTTGTTTTGTTTTTTTTTTGGGGGGGGGGGAGGGGAGTCGTATAGGTTTTTGGGTCAATCTGTTGTTTGTTTATTTTCTAATTCGTGGGGGGGGGTAGGTTTAACTAAACAAACTTCTACCTTAACGTTTATTTTGTTTATATTACCACGTGTTCTTTTCACATATGATCCCCTTAAGAGTGGGGGACTCCTACAACATTTAACTTTCTGTATGTAAGTTTAAAAACAGTAGTAGGGCCAACCCCCTCTCCCCTCATGGCCTTTCCCTCACGATGATATGTGCCTGATATATCAATTTTATAAACAAAAATGTGTTATTCCATTACTTTAGATCTTGAAGTCATATGATAATGGTATTGAAGTTAGTGACTATTGAAATATTTGAATAAAAGCATTTAAAAAAGTAGGTTTCGCCAATAATAAGCTCAGGTCTACTTAAATAAAATATCACACTTTGTAGATCGACGTACTGATAGATCTTCAAAGAAATGGACAGGCAAATCCTAAATACATGAAAGCATTTATTCCTTTCTAGAGAACATAAAGCCGCGCTCGAATCTACGCGCTCTACAATGATTGCATCCTAATTATTGGTATATGGTACAATTTAACACATGAATTTTTTAATTGATCGAAGATTTTTTTAATTTGGGGTCGTGTCTTTTTTAAAGACTTTATAGGTGCCGAATTGGTACGGCTGAGACTGCAACGGAGAAAAAAGGCAAATGAAAGTAAACCTTGTTGAAATTGAAAACAAATCAAACTGTGTTCTAAACAATTAGCTCTACAATAGATAGACGAGTTGTTAATGTCGATATCATGGAGTTTTAAGTAATCTTTAAGTTGTGTTGGACAACGTAAGGTATCAATCGCTGGAAAAAATCTTTGTAACCTCAGTATTTTTCCTATTACGTTCTCTTATTGCTGATCGACACATCTGTTTCAAGCTGCTTAAGGTTCTTCAATATTTACACCAAAACGTCTCAGTTCTTCTCTGATGACTCGATTGTTTATGTCGGGGCTAGTAAAATTAAACCCAGACGCAAAAAAGTTCCTTATAAAGCGCTTAACTGTACACAGTCATTATTCGAGCAAAATCAACTGTATCCAGAAAAGTGGAACAAGGCATCACTGACGTTATACATGGTTGGATACACGCCGTGCTGTAGAAGTGGGATTGCCCTGTCACATTTAGAATATGGTCAAGGAATATCTTGAGTCATTGGGATGTTGGCCTGTACAAATTGAGCGTGTTTTACTTTTAAAAATGATATTAGTCTGTTCTAATTTCAATCGTAACGTCGAGCTAATTAGTACGTTTTTGACATAGGTGCATTGTGACGTGCAAACCAGGATACATAAATTTGAAGAAAAAAAATTATCCAATCAAATGCCGCGTAACAACCAGAATTAATATACATGTATTCATCGATATCCATTCGTCTCTCTCTCTCTCACACACACACACACACACACACACACACACACACACACACACACACACACACACACACACACACACACACACACACACACATGTACAAATAAAATGCTCGGTATTGTTTTTCAGTCAGTACATTTGTGTTTATTGATAAAACCGTTGTAAAGAAATCATTTTTTACGATTTTTATGAACAAGATGTCGGCAATATAATACAATAATGAAATGTGTACAATGTCTATAATAGATCAACATCATGTACATTTACAAATAATTCTTTCTCAGTCTTTCTATATATGTGTCGTTTTCTGAAATGTATTTCATTAAACATAATAAATTACATGTATTAAACAATCTCCGATCCTCAGAAAAGTTTGACAACTTTACATAATCCGGAACTTTTTTATTCGAACCATATATATGTTTTAAATATAGATAAATTTATTTAGCATTGTAGTATTCATCTTGCGCTCATGATCGCAACGACCTGCTTGGCTTAGTGGCCCCACGGAGACCTAGTACCTAAAGGGAGTTCGAGCCACTGATGCACCCGTACAACCTATTTTCGTCTTTTTAATTTGATCTCAACTTGTATATTTATTCCATTATATTTATCTTGGCAAAAATTGCATTAACTTCGTAAAATGCATAGATACCATAAAAAATTTCATTTTATTTTATTTGATTTATAAAGGTTGAAGGATAAATGACATGTCTATGATGCAAAAAATACTTTGAGGCTGAGGATCGGATAACCTTAATTTAATTTGATAAAATAACATTCACTTTTTAAAATTCTCTCTTGTATACCAAAAAAAGATCTCATTCAAGAGGGGCTTCTTCGACCTTCACACTTTCGCCTTTAGGGTGAAGATGCGAGAGTGAAATGTTGCAAAGGCGTAAGTGCGACGTTGCGAAGGCGATAGAGGGAACGAAGGTACGAAGATGCGAGGGCGAAGAGGCGAGGGCGAAAATGCGAAGTTGCAAAGGCGACTGAGTTATACTAGCTACTATCGCTCCTTTGCATTCGCATTCTTTGCAATCTTGCCATCGCTTCTTCGCCTTAGCGTTTTATTCTCTTTCTTGGTCGACAACATAATTATATTTGATGCTGGTATCGAACTCGCCCGAGGTTTGCTGAATGTTATCGGATGTTATTACTATGCATGCGCAGGGTAATTTGGCGGCCACTTTGCTTATGGAAGTTCATTAAATATTAAATATTTTATTGGGTTATATGACAAAACTTTTTACCAGTGCTGGCTAAGCCTTATTATTATGTAATCTATGCATATGCTATGCAATGCCCGCCATAATAGATGTGTACCATGCTTTAAAAAAAGACACATTTGAATTTATTTATAGGACAAAGTGTTTAGATTTTAATTTATTAGAAATATTTTCTCATAATTATGTTGTTTTGTTTTTTTGTTGTTGTTTTTTTTTTGGGGGGGGGGGGGGGTTGCAGGCGCAATTTTAATAGCTAAAATTATCTTTAAACGATAAAGAACGTTGCATACGCACATAGCGAAGGCAGAAGTGCGAAAGCGGGAGTGCGAAGTTGCAAAGGCAAATGAGCGTTTACAGTATCATTCCTTCGCCTTCATATCTTTGCGGTTCGCAGTCGCATCTTTGCACTTTCGCACCGTTGCCTTCGCATCATCGCATTTTTGCCTTCGCAACTCGCACTTTCGCTCCTTCGCCCTAAAGGCGAAAGTGCGAAATTCAAAGTGGCCCCATTACGGACACCATACATAACTGTGAAATTCAGATTATTTTCTCAATAAACAGACAAAGTCCCCATCGAGTTAAATTGTTTTCAATTTTTCCCCAGCCTCCAGATAAAGTTCGACTAAGGTCTGAAAAGACGCTTGCAGCCGATCACAGTTCACACAAACCGGGGATAAGTTCTTACGACATCAAAGATACTGTACAATTCTCCTCAGTTCCTGAAGATTCAAACACTGTCGACGACCTTTAAGACTATCAACAACCGGCCCTGATGTATAAAATAATGTTAGCGTTATTCAAAAAACAACATTAATCAAACACAAAGCAATAATGGAATTATGAAGTTAGGATATTGATAGAACAAATATGCAATTCTTCAAAATACAACATTGATCTTATCTGGAAAAAAAAACACAATGAAAGGCATAACAAATAAAATTGCTTATGTTATATTATGTTACATTATTGTTCATGTACAATTTAGGTAAAAATATATATTACTGATCACAGGCGTGCTATGATTAAGGTAGTATATTCTTTCTGAACTGTTATTCCACCCTTCTTTGCAAACAACGGAAACCAAACCCATGATAACCAAGTATAATCTATACACACAAAAATCTACGTTAATTCTGATTAACAAGGAAAGTTCATATGTTTGGTTACTTCTAAAAGCTACCTTTAAGCTTAATTAGATCACATAACAAAATTATCAAATATTAAACAATGAAAAATATTTATTTTTCTGTCAAGAAAGTTACATGCCTCCTCATGATCATCCATTTATTACGTGATTTTGACAGCTAAATTTAGTTTATCATACAAAAATTTATGAGTGTCTCACTTCCATAATTGTTAAAGTTTCACGAAGGATATAGTTTTTTCAGTAAAGCATAAATGTGTCCTATATACAAATACAAACAAAAGAAGAAGAAGAAAAAAAAGAGCGTGTGGGCATGTATATTTTACTTCCTCAACAATGACGTAGGCCAATGAGTTTTCCATATAAATCTTTATTTAGTTCTTGTATACAGTTGGTTATCCGATTTAAACATGCAAAAGTAAGGTTATTGTGAATGACAAACGTATTACACTGACATGATACATGTATACATTTCAAATTAAGTTAAGCATATTCTAAATTAAGACGGATATATAATTCTAGTAAGCAAAATATAACGATCACCTGATTTCCCGCAGACATGCGCATTTGGGGTCGCTTTTACTCTGCCTTCATCAATATTCATGAAAAGGAAAAACTTTCCAAAGGAGAAAACAAATGAAAATTTATATCTTTGTTATGGGATGGAATTCACCATTGTAATTCAAAGAATGAAGGTAACTTTTATAAGGAGACAAACACATGCGTTTTCATTGTGATTCAAACGTGACGCAAATTATAGCGTGAATAGCATTAAGGGTTTATAAAGTGCATTTTCAAATACTAGATTGTCCTTAAAAAATGGAGCAATATGCAACAAAATGATTTCTAATGAACATATTTGCCTACAATAAACACAAGAAAATCAGCAAAATGATCATTCAATGACGAAAAACCATAATCGATGGACCTTGAAGAGGAGTCGTGCCCTAAAAGTTAAAAAGTTAAAAATCAGAAAAATTATATTAAGAAGCCGAAACGCTCTTTGGATTTATAATAACAATATCATTTTATAACGTGGTCTAGAGTGTCGGGTCTTAATAAATTAACACCAAGTTTGGTTGATTGATGTCTTTTATTTCAAAATTCACATAGCACAGAACTGTGGGCACATCATCTTACTATGATCTTTCTTGTATAATCGTCATACGTTTGTTTTGTTTTCTTAATTCACTTAAAACATTTGGGATGCTACAGACCATACTAACGAGGCCGGGTCTAATTTGTTCTGCCCTAGCTTTTCCAATTAATTTTTTTACATGAATTTCTACTGATATAATTTGATAAAATTTGAGATTAAAAAAAATAAGACAATTACAACAACGTTTGTTTAAAGGGTCATCTCAAAGTTTGTTAATTTTTAACATAGGACTTTATGAGATTTTGAAGTTTATCAATTTGGCACATTTTTTACATTTATTTACAACTTCTGCCCTAGGGATTTCTTTTTCTGTTCTACATATTAAAGTTATTGCTAAATGGAATCAAATGGTCAAATAAAAAAAAAATTCTAAAAGTAAAAGATATAATAAAATCAATTGGGTTTTTAAAAATTATGAATTTCTTTTTACTTATTTATTAATTTTTTGTCATCATCAGATCATTTAGCAAGTCTGACAGACAACCAGAAAACTCATGTTCTGACGGATACAAACCTGCTCAAATTCAACAAAGTTGTGGGTACTGGTATTGTTATATTTGGGTCAGTTTTGCAGCTGAGACAAGCCGACATCAATGGGATTCGAATGGTAAATCTATTCTCGGTGTCTACCCAAGTCCTCGAGATAATTCAGATGTGGAAGAACAAAAATGGTAAAATGGCAACATAAGGACGTTTTACAAAGAGTTTGATGGATGCACAGGTTGCAGGGGCTAGTATTTATTGGGATGTTTTTGATCAAGGTGTGAAAGAAGTTACTTCTTAAAAATCATGAAGCAATAAAAAGGTGATAAACAAGTATGAGTGCAGGGTAACAATATATGCTCCAGCTATTTTTTTCTTGTCATTGAAAAACAATTTTGTTCCTCTTTGAAATCACCCATAAATTTTCTCCAGATCAAATGATTTTGTGCAATGTGTTTGTAAGTTGAATAAAAATAGAAAAAAAAGTTGTTGATGAATGAGAAATAATTCTTTATCTTTTATGGGGAGATCATTACAGTCGGGCATTCGATCACATCCACTAATGCTCGGGGGGCTTTACGATTGATTTTATCATTATGATTGATTAATCATTACGATTGAATTAATCATTTTGATTGAATTAATCATTATGATTGTCAATCATTTTGATTGAATTAATCATTATGATTGTCAATCATTTTGATTGAATTAATCATTGTGATTGAATAAATCATTATGATTGAATTAATCATGTACTGACCGTACTCCCCATTAAAGTCGAAGAATTATTTCTTGTTACTTATATTTTTTCCATTATAAAATGTAAAATTTGAACTTTACACAGAGTGAAAAACACTGAAAAATATAAATATTTCTCCTGAAGGATTTTGTTAAAATGCATGCATTATCATTTCAGGTTTTTAATTTATTTTTTATTTTAACCCTTTTTTCACCTCTATAGAAAACATGTATTGATTTAAATTACATTTTCTTCAAATTTCAAAACCTCATTTGCTTTCTATTAGTAGTTTAGGCCAATTATTTATACTTTTATTAATATTTTAAGTCAATAGCTTATTACATGTATATACACACTCTGCTCGAAAAAAAACAACATTATAGTTATATCTATTAAGACAAAATTGATTGTAGAAAATATTAAAATGATTTCGCTACAGTGCGTATTGTACATGTACAGTTGTTTACAAATGCTGAGCGCATTTGAGTCCCCCAAAGTATGATTCTTAAAAGATGCTGATTTGAATGGTATTTATCACGTTTACCATATACATATATTTACAATAAGTTTGTATTGTTTTCAATATTTGTTGTTCTCTTTAAATATGTAAACAAATTTATAGAGTAAAAATTTGCAATTGTACTTGTAGTTATAATTGTTATAAAATTGAGGATTCGTTTTGTTGATGTTTTGTTATTATTTAAATAATAAGAAATCATTGTTTGAATATTATGAGATAATGACAATTGCTCATTGATAACCGTATTTCAGTTACTGTCCTAATTTCAACAAATGCATGGCTGGTGGAACTTTTGATACCAATACACAACCACAGTCTTGGATGGTGAACTGAAGTGTATAGGTGGCGGATGCAGGATTAGGGTTTTTTATAGTGTATCATACATGTATGGTATTGCATCTTATGTCATTGAATCACTGATAAAATATAAAACATGTCTGATTCAATATCATATTGCATAAAAACAAAATGCATCAGATGATATGATTAGTTATTTAATATCCTACATGTATCATATGATACAATACCATATCATATAATACAAAATGATATCAGTAGATAAAATAAATTGATAAGAAATAATATTTTTATTGCATTTTTGAGAGGGAGATAAAGATTTACTCCCGCAGGGAAAATCATATTTCCCGAGGGCAACGTTATATCAGTAAACGTCATACCGTTTATTTTAAAAACGAAGTTTAGTAATTAAAACTTTTAAAAAGACGCGTCTCGTTTGACCTGATGATCCGCGCCTGGCAACTCGAAGTGATTTGACCCTTTGGATCAAGTTACTGTTACAATGTAGTATATGATATGCCCTCCGGAAATGATTTTAACTGGGTAAAACATCTTCATATCTCCCTCATAATCATGCGATAATAATACATGATACTTGATACAATATCATATGATAAACTATCATATAATACATTATTATACTTTTATGTTAAATACTGAAATCTGACTGGTTTTGACGCAGTTGATAATCCGCTCTATTACCCTCAGCGTTAGCAACACAGTTGGCAACGGGTAACACAACGAATTGTTACATGCGCGGAAATTATGCGCGTACGGTTCGCCATAGAATTTACGTCATTTCTATATAAAAGCAGTACAGTTTTCTTTGAATTTAAGACATTCAGTATAATAAAATAAATATTGCCTGTTTTGGAGGGTAAGAGTTGAAATTCACACCCCTCGAAAACCATTGTCAATGGTTTTCTCGGGGTGTCAATTTCAACTCTTACCCTCCCAAACAGGCACTATTTATATAATATCACATATCGTATGATACAATACAATCATGTATGATAGGATATAGTATAGTAATATCATCATTAGTGATATATTTTCTTATATATAATATGAAATTGCTTTTAAGCATTGGATCCTTATTTTTTGAAAGATAAAGTCCCATAACTGCAGCGGTGTGTGCATAAAAACTGAATAACAAGCGTTGTCTGCAAATGTGAATTATACATAAAAATTACTGTATTATCAAATGGGTAATTTCAAATTAATTGAAGAGCCACTGTAACAGCCACAAACGTGATCTTTAATTGTAGCTTTTGAAGTTGCACTTAACAGCGTTCAACGTTTGTGACATCACCATTTTTCTATATCCTTTCAGTCTTTTTTCTTTCAGAGATATTTTGATTTTACAAATTGTTACATGTAAATGGTATGGATTTCAACTACAAACTGCAACGAGGAATGTTTTAAAAACTAAATCAAGTCACTGACTACTGTAACTTTAAGAAATCCAATAAAATCTCAGGTACGAGATATTTATTTACGCCTTTTGAAATAAGAAACAAATTGCATTGCATTTTCAAAAATTAGCTCTACAATGGATAGATGAGCTACAAATGTCGATGATATCGCGGAGTTTTAAATAATCCTTCAGCTGGGATGGAATGTGTAAGGTATCAATAGCTGGAAATATTGTTGTATCTTTAGAACTTTTCCTTAAACGTTCTCTTATTGCTGACCTACACATCTGTTTCAAGCTGACGGGTTCTTCAACATTAACGTCAATACGTTTCAGGTTTTCTCTGATGAATCGATTGTTTATGTCGGCGCTAGTTAAATGATACCCAGCCCCTAAAAACGTTTCCAATAAAGTACTAAACTGTACACAATCATTATTCGAGCGAAAACAATTGTGTCCACTGAACTGGAACCAAACATCACTGAGGTTATACATGTTTGGATCCACACCGTGCTGTAGAAGTAGGATTGCCGTGTCACATTTAAAATATGGTCCAGGAATATTTAAAGTCGTTGGGCGGTTGGCCTTAAAGACTCTCCCTCTCCTATGTGAAAAAGAACAATCGTGCATAAATCTGTATACATATATATGAAAACCATAAACGCAGTTAGTGCAATATAATTTTTTGGTAATTATTAAGCATTTATAATTTGTTTCATAGAAAAGTTAAAATACCACGGTGTGGTGTAGTTAAATGTTACCAGATACTTGTTGGTGTGACTTCAAATTGCGTCACACTCAGTTTTGATTGCTACGGCGAGCAAAAAAAGTAACCAGCTCTGACCACAAACTTTTTTTTACTTTTATCTCACCAAAGGTCGTGCTTTGCAAGCTTAGTCTAGTAGGGATGACAATTTAATGACATTGCCGTTTTTATTTCGTTACAATTATGTAAATATCAAAATTCATTTCAGAATTTTACGGACTACCATCGACTAGGTTGATGAGGCGAAGAAACCGCTGGGCTCCAAAATGTAGGTCTTATTATACACTGATGAAATTTGTGTACAAAATAGATCAACGAAGGTTTTGTGGGTTTTGTTTGTTATTTTAATCGTTCTTTCTCAGTCTTTTTATATGTGTCGCTTACTGAATTTAATTTTATCAAATTAAATCAAATGATTAATTTGATTAGATAGAATAAAACTCCGGAAAGGACTCACGAATACCTTAAGTACAACGTATCTAATTTGTTTTGCGTATTGCGCACCTTAAAGATGGGTCTGTACATTGTAATAAATATTTGAATTTCAGTAATCCGACACAATCACTAAAACACTTGTAAAAATCGCTATTGACGCCATCTTTAACTGCTCTACGTCATCAATGCATATTTTTATGGTACAAGTATTGGCTAAACTTGGTATGACTGAGACATACTAAATGTGCTTTTTAACATTACTTAACATTCACACAAATTTCCTTTTTACATGACAATGTTTTAAAGATAGAATATAACCACCCCTGTGCTCTTGATTAGAAGTATTTTATCATAACAAATGTTAAACCACTCTCAAAATGTTCTGCATAACTCTTAGAATGTTCACAGTACTGTTTATGAAAAATTTAGGAAAATCAACTCTCTGCACTTTGGCATCCCTCCGAAAAGACGAAGTCGATGACATTGTCACTTTTGAATGATACTAAAATCATCATGTTAGTATTATGTCTCAATTCGTTAGACAGTTCATTGTTGATTTTTTTAAACTCTATTGTATTTGCAAGAATGCCTTTTTCCATTATATTCAATTTAGAAACAAATTTTGAAGTGGTCCCTTTTAAAAATCTAAATCGATAATTTTAACTTAAGTAAAATTTTTATGAACAAAATCACCACTGTGAAAATAAATTGGGTCCGTCGTCCTTAAGAGATCACATTCAACAGAAATAATGTATAGAAATAACAGCACAAAACAATCCAAATTATTTACCCGTAAAACAGACAAGGCCCCCATCGTGTGGTGTTTAACTTTGCCCCGGCCTCTAGATAAAGTTCCACGAGATCTCGAAGAGACGCTTGCGGTCGTCTACAGCTTTTAGCAGACCTGGAATAAGTTCCTCGGTTGATATCAAAGATACTGTATAGTTCGTTTACTGGTTCCTGGAGGTTCAAACACTGTGGACGACCTTTGAGACCATTTACATCCGCCCCTGTTCAATAAATCAAAGATATATTTTACTTGTAAAACAATTAACGACAAACAACAATGTATTAATGAATCAAAAATAATTTAGGAATGAATATGCAATTTTCTCTAAATTCATTTCATTTTAAATTACGAAATGTATACATCTGAACAGAAATAAAAAGACATTTTATCATAAATCCAGACAACTAACTTTATTGTGTTGATAAAGTTCATTGATGCAGTGAATAAATAAAACTATAGACAAAACAACATCAATTCTTTGTTTCTTTAATAAGTAAGTAAAACTTTTAAAGTAAAATCTCTACCTGAATTGAACAATAATTTAACCATCTCAGCATCTCGCGCATTTGTTGCATAATACAATGGTGGAACGCCCTCTTCAGACGCAAATCGGTTTTCCTGGGGACATAGGTTAACATCTGCCCCAAGTTTTATAAGTTTAGTGGCCAGTTTCAAATCCCTATACCTGAAATTCAGTAAATTTGCATAACATGTACAAAAAAAAATAAAAACACCCGCGGAATACGCATATTTTGGAACTTTTTAAGCACACAATGTGCAAGAACAGAACCAGATTAATTTTAAGGGAGTATTTGACACTTGTTGATATTAATGTGAATTAAAGTACATTATAATTATTATAATTATAATTTTCAAATTTTACAATATTTAACTAAAAAAATACGTTTAAAATATTTAGGAAAAGGTATAAATTTTTAAATCACCAGAGGGATTTGAATTGATACGTAGTGAACCTGTTTAACCCCTGCTCTACGCTGTCAGCTGACAACTTTGGGAGAGAAACTATTCATAAAATTACACTTGATTTAATGCATATTTCGATAAATAATACGTCACGACATGAAAGTGTTCCATACCACCTTAATCATAATATTTTCAACTGTAGAAATAATCAAATCGTCATTTATGACTTGAGCCTGTTTGTTCTATTTTGAAATCAACGTGACAAAGTGTATATTTGATGATATTTATTTAGAATAGGTTAAGGTCTGGACAGTGTGCAAATTTACCGTAAGGTGTAGTATAACTATATTTTTAAACTATGGTTTACAAAAATAATTCTCTTGTAGTAAGAGGGTCAATCAAAAAATACGAAGACAATTGGGCTGTCTATCATAATTGTTTCATAAAAGTTATAACTTACAGATTATGTTATGCAGCAACACATATTTTATAGATATATGTAGTTTCATTCCATTTGATGAAGAGGTATTTCAGTTAACCGATTTTAAAACCAATATTTTTTGTCACCACGGCGCACTGTAACGTTGAAAACACGAAGTCAAGGTCACGCACGTACAGTTATTAAAAGAAATATCCAATCCTTATATCACCCTGAGTCTTCTGTGCTCTTCACCATGCAATTTAAATCGGCACTATATCACTTGTCGTCTAATTTATTCACATTTGTTCGAAAATCATGAGTTTGTTCCTCAAAGTTTTCTTATTTTTTACCGCATGTCTCTTCGTTTACAGTAAGAAAATCCCTAAATGTCAGATGACGCTGTTTATTCTATTGACAAAATATTTACAGATATTCTGCTCTCTTCCGGTCTGTTTGAAGTCCAAAATACAGCTACCACAACCCCAGCAAAATATGTAAAAGTTAAACACAAATGTGAAAATAACCTTATACTTATTTTTCAACCACTGAGCATTCCACAGTTTTTATCGGCTTTTTTCGAGTTAAATCCATACTGTTTATTCTTTTCGTTGCGCCGTGACGTTCGGCGACGTTAACGTTTTTGATTAATTTTAAGGACGACTAAATGTCTTTAGTTACTTATATCTGTTCAACAAATCTACATATCCCGTTATTATTTAGTACAAAGTATATCATGACAATTCTTAATTTTAGGTTTCAATATTATTTGTTTTTAAGCCCAATTTATGGAGATATTACTTTCAACATAATATGGTTTATTGTTGACAGATCTAGAACATTAAGTTTGACCGTGCGCCGTGGCCTAATTTTTGCAGGATTAGATTCTAAATAATTCTTAAAAATAAAGGAATATATAAACTTTTTTTAATTTCAAATGGTTGAAAACAATTATTTAAATATGTCTTCTAAATTTAGTAGTTATATGACGCTAAATAACATAGCTATGGCAAAAGTCTTTGTATTTTTTTTATGGACCCTCGTAGATATTTGATGTAATTTGACTTAATCGTTTTTACACAATTTAAGTCCAGGTATCGTCTATTACAAAATGAACTCACATGCATGCTATAACTAAGGGAGTATATTCTTTGAGAACCTTTATTCCATTGTTCTCGGAACATCCATACATTCCTCGCATCTTCAAGGTAACTTCATTTTTAACAAGAGTGTCGACACATTTTAATCGCACTGTAAAAAAAGAAAAAACAAAATGTTCAGAAAAAAGTAGATATTGCTTCTTCAAAATATAATGTTTTCAAGATGTTTATATTGGCTTACTGTGTCTTGATACAAATTAATTTTGATGCTTATTCGGAGTTGTTAAAGTAAGCTTACCTGACTTCCAGGCGTAATTTAGTAAATCCTCTTCATTTTTACACACTGGTGGTTCACTCGAGAAATATTGCAAAATTTGTCCCATCTTCGAACAGCTAGTACATCAATCATGAAAATCTGTTTATAATCTAATAGTATAAAGCAAGCATAATATTATTATTTTGAGAATTAAAAATCCAAGCTCTTTTTAAATAAATGAACCACATATATAACTGTTTTAAATCCTTAACAATGCTATTTTTTTTCCAAATTTTAAATGATCTATCTTGAAGTTTGCAGAAAAAGGCTCGCTTTTTTTAACGATAAAAATATTCAAATTTTTTGACAAAAATATGTACATCAAAAACATGCCCTTAGTCAAAAAATATATCCTAACTTAGACGAAATCAGAATATTTTATTTCTAAAGTCATTGATAAAATGGGTTTCCATACAATTTAATCTTTCTTAATGTTTACTGAATTTGATGTATGTAAACATGTTATTCAAAGCAGTTTCTGATTAATTAAGCTTGTAGATGAATGATTTTTGTTACAGGAATGATTTTAGGTACAATATTTATTCTATAAAAATACATTATCATGTTTAAATACAAATACTTACCTGAAAACGCACCACAGGTGTGATGATTAGCTGTGTGTGTTTGTTTACACCTTCACTTTATCATTGATTTACCTCTGTAAATCTCCGAAATGTGTCATACAAGATTCACGTCAGGCGACCGACAGGTTTCTATTTTTGGAAATGACAACTTTTTCTTCGCATGCATGATCACACACAAATAATCAAGTGATTAGATAATTGGAGGTCTGTGTTTGCTCAATGTTGGTATTTTGACCATCACAAACAAACCAAATCATCAACGTTTCATTTTTTCCTATAATGACATTTTCCCGATTTTAACATTTACCTCGATTATGATGTGCTCAACTGTGACAAAGCGGCGGGTGTGACCGTTCAACAGAAGATGCTCACTCCTCCTAGGCACCTAATCCCACCTCTATCTTTTTAGAGGTCCGTGTTGCTCTGTTTTGAATTTGTATTTCGTTTTATCGATTTATGAGATGGTTGACAGTTTGTTATTGTCTTGCCCACATCCTATATCAAGCACTAGAATTAAATCGTTAGCCATACCTTGAATTTTGTAAACAGATGTACGGCAGCCATGACTTGGTATAATATCCCTGTTAATTGTATGCTATAATACATTTATTTATACGAACCTAAGAATGGACCAGTCAAGATGCAAGACTTTACCCATATGCGAAGTGCCAAATGAATCTTAGTTTTTTGTCATTTTTTTTTTCCAAAGCATATCAGCTTTCAGCTCAGGTGAGCTAAAACAAATGAGACCCAGGGAAAGATAATTAAATCATTGGTTTCTTTCACTCTACAAAACCTTTCAAAAATAATCAGGCATTTATCAAATTTGCATCACAGATTTACATAAATGTAGCGTTCCGTTCAAAAAAGCCGACTTTGACAAAATGACTGGTTTTAAACTTAACGCAGCTCTTGACTCATCATCAACGTATCAAGATTAAATCATAAAACTTCACCGGTATCCATTGGGCGTGATAGCATTTTGATGTTATTAAAATGTTCAAATTTTTATCTGAAATTTTTTATAATGGATAAAAATGTTAAACAGTAGGTGCAATGCCATACATTTAAAAAGACAGAAAACTATCAAATGTCATACTGTAAAGTTTTACGCAAAATATACAAAGCATAATACTATTTGTTATATTAAAAAACATCCTGTTTTGTAAACACAGTTGCCAGATACAAAGTTCCATATTTAAAATAAATGAGACTTTGAAAACATTAGATAATATCAAACTATCAAACTGAAAAGATAAGTAACTGATAAAAAATTGATAAAAAAAATCTAAATCAAATTAAGTGTTAACGAACATTAATACTTAGTAAACAACCGACGTAGCCAAAAACATTATACAAGCTCAGTTTACAAAACAAAGGTTTGTGGGCATCGTATCTCTATTGTACCTGGTTGTTCATGGCATTAAAATTCAGGTTACTCATAACAAGTACCTTAAACTGATTGTAAATAAATAATAATGGAAAAGGGATTAAAATTTGTAAACTTAAACAACTCATATGGAGATCATGCTTCCTAAATCTAATATTTTCTAAAAGTTTGTGAGATTTTTGTATTTATTGTATTACAGTAAAACACGCTTATAAAGAAGTCCCAGGGACGGGCAATAGTACTTTGTTAAAAGCGTAATTCGTTATATCCGTCAAGTTTACAACATGAAATAGAGACTTGGGGAATGAAATTCACTTTGCTGTAAGCGTCAATTCATTATAAGCGTGTTCGCTATAACCGTGTTTTACTGTATTGTATTTATACCTATTTATGTACAGGACCACCTCGACAATGACTATCTAAGCTGTCGATGTCGATGATATCACGGAGTTTTAAGTAATCTCTCATTAATGTTGGAATATGTAAGGTATCAATGGCTGGAAATATCGTTGTATCCTTAGTACTCTTCCTTAAACGTTCTCTTATTGCTGATCTACACATCTGTTTCAAGCTGTTTGGTTCGGCAACATTTACACCAAAACGTCTCAGTTTTTCTCTGATGACTCGATTGCTTTGGTCGACACTTGTGAAATGATACCCAGCCGCCAAAAACGTCTCCAAAATAACGCTAAACTTGACACAACCACCGAAACACGAATAGCGAGTGTGTCTAGAAAATTGAAACCAGACATCGCTTATGTTATACATGTTTGGATCCACACCATGCTGTAGAAGTAGGATTGCACTGTCACATTTGAAATTTAGACCAGGTGAAATACTCGATGTTTCGTGTATGGGTTTGAAGACTTTTCCTCTCCTATATATTTTGGAATAAAAACACGAATTAATCGTTACAAACGTTATAAATCTAAAACCCAAACACATTCAGAGTGTCTTATCTTTCATTAATAACTGCTCTCGTATGAGTGTAAACATGTTAAAGTTGTGTATTCAACACAAACATGCTTTGTCGAAGGTTGGATCTCATAAGGTTACCTAGTACGTATAAAATAAAGTATATGTTCGATATAAGATAATAAAATTACAATCCTCTTGAATCCTGTACCACCATTTTTTGACATTGCCGTCCTCTAACAAATTAGAGGATTTAGTTCTTATTGTCATGATATCCATTTATCAATATATAAATATAGTTTCGTTTGAAGAAAAGATGAAACCGTTGTGAAATAAATAATTTGTATGTAATGATTAAGCAGTCTTTAACACAGGAATAATTCTGAAATCTAGATCTGTTTAAATAAACAAGCATTCTTCGAGCATTGCACAAGAAATACGTGTCCCCTACCTGCACCCACCCACGCCCTAATTTTAAAGCAATTGTATTTTGTGATAAATAGGTCTGGAGAAAATTATTTTTAAACGTACAAAACCAAAAAGTATTAAAAACCGAATCGTTTTGAATGAATTTTTTCATCAACTTTGAATTCAGCTGTATGTTATAATCTTAGGATTCATTTTGGGTCCATTTGCGTAAAACAAAACACCGGCGTACATGTGAACCTGACCATAGTTGCGAGAATTTTTCAAAAATAAATAACTTTAACACCTGTTAATAAAAAGGGAACCGTAGTTGAACTCACTGAATGAAAATTTCTGTTTAATGGAATGGTACAGATAGATTTCACCATAAAATTTCATCCCGCCTCTCAATGTCTTACCTTCATTTATTGGAACACTGATCGAGTCTATAACTAACCCGATCGTAAATAAGTGCTTTTTTAAAATTGATAAGTAATACGTAAATACTTGAGGATAAAAGTAACAAAAATCAAATGATCTCTGAAGGGTACACATTAGGCTGCTCATTAAAACCAATTAAAAAAACTAATCAAAATGTAACTATAATCGGGCCATTATTTATAAAATCATGCAAACAAAGCGAGGCCATAATTGGGGTAGGGATGACCAAGGGGTCATGTGATGCCCTAGTTCACAAGAAACAACAATCTTTTTTGTTTCACTTCCGATGATGACTGGAAGTGACAGAGACATTCCATGATTGTGCATTTAACAAATCATATATTATATATAGATTTTCGTCACCGAAAGCAAGATTTGTCTTGCCAAAATGGCCGAGTGATAAAAACGGTTGCCGCTCACTGCTAGATAAGTGGGTTCCAGAGGTCTTGACTCCAAGGCCGGGCAAAGGTAGAGCTCCAAGATGGTGAATTTCCCTGTGCTGTATGTATATCTATTTCATTCTCTATGGGCAGATATTAGTGTAGCGGTTTAGGTCAATATTTCAGCAAGATATTTCACTTGTGGATACAAGCACCAGGTTTTGTATGAAGGTTCCATGAACATTACTTGATCAAAAAATATCGTTGGCCAATCAAGTTTTAGTCATTTTCAAGATGGCCGCCTCTTATTTCAAAATGGCGCCTTTTTTCATAATGTTTTCATGATATTTTAAATATTTCTGGATAATGTTTTTTTTCTGTGAAATTATGAAGAAAAATTTGTTGTATAATATAATTTGATGTTCATTTCATATATGAACACTCTGCGGATGCGTTTAAAAAGATGCTGCAGCTCATTTTTTAATGTACATGATCTAATCGTCTAAGTAGTTGCACTGCAAGGAGCAGTGCAAAATAATTCGGACTTGAAACATTTGCATTCCCCAGAACAACTAATATTACATCAACATTTCAGTAGTGTTTGACATGAAGCCGCAATTGATGGTAAGGATGTCCCGTGTGAAACCGAAAAACCGTAATCTTATCCCAACCCTATCTGGAAGGGGATGCTGTGGTTTTTTACTTTCATAGTAACTGACCCAATGTATTGTGACCCATAGAAAATGCACAAGTCGGTCGGTATTCGTTTTACAAGATTTATTAAAACTCCGAAACTTATTTTAATATTCCGCGATATCGGGAGTCGGTGGTACGAGCGCCTTGACTGTCGCTCTCCAACTGTCGAATAATTAAACATGGCCAACAATTACATATAGATAACAAAACATTTTTAACAATAGAGAATAATAGAAAAGTAAATATAAAGAGCTACTTCAATTAACGGATTACTAAGATAAACTGAGTGTCAATAAAGGGTGTCCGGATCAAAGTCACTCAACGCCAGTGACAGGGGAAAAGGTGTCATGTCCAAGGGGGACATTTCACACGATGATAGTATGTCAAGCTTGCAATACAGATCTCTTAATATGCTCTACAAGAGCAACTCTTGAGGGATCGAGGGATGCCATTGTATGGAAGCTGCTTACGAGCAAAGAGGCCAAGGCGCGTGTCATTTACTGTATTGGAAGTGCTAGACCGAACGTACATGATGTGTACAAATTCTTCTAGTTTATAAATTATATGTTCTGTCACACTGTCATAAGGAGAACTAAAGAGTCTGAGTACCTCTGTTCCGTTCTCAAACACATTTCAGCCTGCCATTCTGTCATTTTACCTTTCTCAAAAAATGCGAACTCTGTATCCCAGTCCGTGAATGCATGAAAGAATGACAATGCTTTGATCTTGGACCCAGTGATCCAACAATGTCATGAACTGGTATCCATCGCAAATCCTTGCCCTTTCCAAATGTCACCCATAACTCATCATCATTTTAATCATCAAAAATAACCACACCAATAACAACAAGAATCTGTATCCGAACTCACTGTGATGATTGAATTGATAGTACCCACGGCTGCATGTTTTGCATTTGCATTTTGCATTGATTTGCATTTTTTCCTTTGTTACAACTATAGTAGTTTCTGTCGTAATAGTAGCAGATACGATTTGGTCTGCTTAAATCCAGATGGTCTTGTTTTTTTCTCATTACACCGAAAAAAAGTGTTCCAGGAGTTTGGCGGTCTAGTGTTTCTAGTTATCTTCCATCCAGATCTAATGCCTCTTTTTCTTCTAGTTTCACCTACAAGTTAATGGTTATCATCTTTGTAAACATCGAAGACAATAGCCTTGCGCAAGCGAAGTGCGCTAGGATAATGTCATTGGCATAGTTATCAAAGGTTTGACATTGTTCGGTTGTTTTGAATTGACAATAATGATGGACCGTCAATAACAAGTGAGGGAACTGTCGGTACACTGTTTGGCAATACTTGACTAGCTTCCAAAATAGGCATCGACTTAGATTTCACACCAGTATTCAAAAAAACATTTTGAGAAAGCGAGGGGGGAATTTCTGGTTTCATATTCCAAAAATTCTTGTAAATCTCATTGCTCTGACAGGAAATAAAAGTCTAGATAACAGGCTACAGTCATCTTCTAAATTTGCTAACTATGTCTTTGAAGAATCAGCTTTTTGTTTGGAAACTTTACCATTAGAAAAACTGAATCACTGAATTTTTCAAGCATAGCCATTGCACAAGCCCATGAGCAGAACAGTGCAAATGTAAAAGGTGATGATGGTGCGATATTGCTAAATATCAAAGAATCTAGAGGGTAGGTGACTGGAAAAAGTAGACTTGGAACTCTTTTTTTCGGTGTATCGAGAAAAAACTGAACTATTGGGTTTTTAGCAAACAAAATCGTATCTGTAACTATAACGACAGAAACTACTATAGTTGTAACAAAGGAAAAAATGTTGTCAGTAACAGAGCTATAGATACAGACTTTGTATCATCTTGAAACCATGAAGAAGCTGACATTTGTATGTTCCTACATACAAAACATGAAGCCTTGGGTAGTATCAAATTAAGTTCGGATACAGATTGTTGTTGTTATTGGTGTGGGTGTTTTTGATGATTTGAAGGTTGATGAGTTATGGGTGAAAGGGCAGGAATTTGCGATCGATACCAATTGATTATAATATTTGATCAGTGGGTCCAAGTTCAAAAGCACTTTAATTCTTTAATGCATTCACGGATTGTGATACAGAGTCCGTATTTGATGGAACATGTAAAATGACAGCATGGCAGGCTGAAATGTGTTTGAGAGCGTTGCAGAGGTATTCGGATTCTTAAGTTCTCCTTGTGACTGTGTGACAGAACATATAATAAATTTGTACACTTCATGTACGTTCGGTCCAGCACTGCCAATAGAGTAAATGACACGCGCCTTGACCTCTTTGCTCGTAAGCAGCGTCCGTACAATAGCATCCCTCGATCCCTCAGAAGCTGCTCTTGTAGAGCATATTAAGAGATCTGTATTGCAAGCTAAACATACATTGGGTCAGTTACTATGTAAGTAACAAAACTCACCATCCCTTTCCAGATAGGGTTGGGATAAAGATTACGGTTTTCAGATTTCACATTGGACATCCTTACCACCAATGGCGGCTTCATGTTAAGAACTACTGAAATTATGATGTAATATTAGTTGTTCTGGGGAATGCAAATGTTTCAAGTCCGAATTATTTTCACTGCTCTTTGCAGTGCAACTGCTTAGACGATTAGATCATGTACATTCAAAAATGAGCTGCAGCATCTTTTTAAACGCATGCGCAGAGTGTTTATATATGAAATGAACATCAAATTATATCATACAACAAATTTTCCTTCATAATTTCACAGAAAATAAAAACATTACCCAGAAATATTTAAAATATCATGAAAACATTTTGGAAAAAAAACGCCATTTTGAAATATGAGGCGGCCATCTTGAAAATGACCAAACCTTGAATGGCCAACGATATTGTTTGATCAAGTAATGTTCAAGGAACCTTCATGCAAAATTTGGTGCTTGTATCCACAAATTAAATATTCCATCCACTATCCGCTACACTATATATGTTAATTTGAGTGTTATTGCAATGTTTGTGCCTATGCCTTTTGAAGAACATCTATTTACGCATTTTTGTCACATTATATTTTAAAGGAAAAAATCTTGGCGAACGGAGGACCTTAATATTAAGAACTGAGCAAACAAAGAAAGTTTTCAAACTTGTTTGGAAATCGGAGTGGGGACAGAATGACTGACAAACTGTGATGAAGACGAAATTCTCTCCCTCTTCTCTGTTTTCGCATAATTAGAACGAGGTGACATTTTCAGAATGTAATCTGTTATAATTACCCAAAAAACAGACAAGGTCCCCATCTCGTTGTGTTCAACTTTGCCCCGGCCTGAAGATAAAGTTCCAAGAAGTGTTGTGGGCGGTAACAACCTTTATTATACCGGGAATAAGTTCGTCCAACGTGATCAAAGATACTGTACAATTCTTCCTCGGGTTCCTCAAGTTCGACACACTGCCGACGACCTTGAAATCCATTTACATTTGCCCCTATATATTCAACAAATATATAAGTTCATGACAAGAAATAACGTTGAATAACAAACCAAACAATCCCCCCCCCTTAAAACATTGTGTTCATTAATTGAGAATTTAAAAAAATGATGAACACAGAGTCAAGTAAAATCATTTGATTTGAACTTACGAACAACATATTATAAAACATGCATTGAGAAACATTTCATTACAAAATCAGACAAATTACAATTGTAATGATAATATAGATCATTGATGAGATCTATAAAATAAAGATTGTCAAAAAGAATTATTCCTTTCTTTTATTTCATTTATATGTAAAACAAACACAAAAAGGGGAACAAAAACGAACTCTACCTGATTTCAACAATAATTTAACTATCTCTGCATCTCCAACATTTGTTGCAAAATACAACGGTGGGACACCCTCTTCGGACGGAAATTGCATATCCCTAGGACGAACTTGTAAGTTTACGTCTGCGCCAAGTTTTATAAGTTCAGTGGCTAGTTTTAATTCCCTATACCTGAAATTCAGTTGGAACATGTATTACAAACAGCTGTCCATCACGTTGTTACGTTATTTCAAAACTTTTCAAGCACAAAATAAACATAAATAAAATCTTGATAAATTTAATCAATTTTTTGAATAATCATCTATGTCATAATTTGACAAATGTCCCATTTATATATATATATATATAGAGAGAGAGAGAGAGAGAGAGAGAGAGAGTTATAAATAAAGCCACTAGGCCTAAAGCGCTAGAACTGCGTAGCCATCGATACAAAGTACATTCTTTTCGGATAGGGGCTGCCACCGTTGCATATCAGCAAGGTTGCCATTCAGATTCTATTTGAGAGTCAGGCAGATGGAAATCACAAATTTGTAAATCCTATATTCGTTGCCCTATTAAAGTAGTTAGCTGTTAAACTCTCTGCTTTCATATTCTGCAGTATGGTGTGTGGTGTCTTCCATTATTAAACATGTCTTTCTGGCAGCCATGCTTAGAACAGGAGGGATTCACTTGGGGTTGAACAGATTGAAAATAGAAATATGGTGGCAAGGTTATGCCGGATTAAATTTCACTGACCTATGAAAAAAAGGTCATATATCTTACTAGATTAGAGTAAGCCCCTGACTTTCTTGTTAATCATTGTGGGGGTAATGATTCAGGTGACTCTGACTGGCTCCTCGCTGAGTTGATAGAACATATGTCCAAGAGCATAACCAGCCTACCGAAGACTAAGTTAATTTGGTCGCAAATATTGCCACGCAAGTCTTATAGATATTCTTCAGATCTTGAAGCTATGGAGACAATAGGGCAACATCATGTCAAAAACAGGGCTTGGGGGCATATATTAAACACACAGATATTATTAGGAACATCAACCAGTTTTCGGGGCAATGGTAATGTGCATCTCAATCCTTTGGGTAACAACAAATTCTTGAGTGACATTCAGTGGGGCCTTGAATATTTCCGGAAAGGACTTGAGACCGTATTTCCGGCCGAACGCCAATGAAGGGTTATTTCACATACAAACAATGCAACTTAATACTAAATAGGGTATCTTTAAAGCATTATAATCATAAATTTAATAGATGGCTTTTGGTCGTGGGTGAGTTGAATTGGGCTCCCCTTGTGGGGTAACCTTAAACCTTCGGTGCCCCCGTCCATTCAACTAAAGTGACAAGTTTGTGTAAATAATTAGCATATATATTGTTCGCAGTTAACCCGGAAGAATCAAATACTATTGATTTGATGCTGCTGCTCATTTTGTGCTTCTTGCTTCTGCTGCTACCATCTTACATTCTAATTATAGACATTCAAATGTTCAAACTGCTTTTATTGCCACGACCAAAAACGCCAAACAGTAAAAATCTAATTACACAATTACTTGTGTTTGGTAATTTCTTCCATATAGATAATAGCTTCTATATGCAAGTTAATTTTAAGACACAATTATCTGTGTTTGGTAATTCCTCCTATATAGATAATGAGATTTTGTTTGTTTATGCACCATTTTATTCCAGGCATTATATAGTGTACAATTAACTCACATGCAGGCTATAACTAAAGGAGTATATTCTTTGTAAACTTCCATTCCATTCTCCTCTGTATATCCAAATATTCTCGTCCATAAGGTTACCTTATTTATGATAAGAGTGTCGACACTTTTTAATCGCACTGTAAAACAAAATCCTTAACATAAATCTTATAAAATAAAAATAAGAATATGAGAAAAATATTTAAAAATTTTCTTATATGTAAAATTGTTTGTAAAATTTGCCAATGATTGTGCATGATTATAGTCAATGTACCTTTCAATTATTTACTTACGAATTTTTTTTATTTGGTCAAATTTTCCTAGATTTAGGGATATTAATCATAGAATTACTTTGTTTGCAATCAAAAAGCATTTTGATTTTCATTTTTTTTTATGATTCAAGAAGTATTTATTCAATGATTTTTAAATACAATGAAAAAGAATTGAACGGGTACCATACCTGTACGAATTTTGTCTTACAGTCAAGGAACACTAAACAATGTTTTTGACAGAGTATAAGTCTGTAATACATGTACATATAAAACTTTGTCCAGTGTGAGATTTTTCTGTTTAACACCGTTTTTTTTTTACAAAGTCGCTATTAAACATGAAAAATACAACGTTTGCTGTAATAAAATGATAATTGATGGAATGCGCTAATCCATGAGGTAATTGGTTTTTTTTACTTATTAATTTCAAATATATTTATTGAAATAATACTATGTGCTAATTTTTTTTGACTTGCATTGGATGTATATGTAGCACTCGGACGAAGGCGTCATAACAATGATTTAAATGAAATGAGATTATGACTCAGAGTTTACTCACTGGGCGTGTTTAGTTTGAGACATGCTGTTTATTATGGTACTTTTATTTTTATGATTGAAATGAATATAGAAATTCATAAGAATATAAATTTTGAAATGTTGTGGCAATCTTTTTTCATCAGTAAATAAATTAAATTGCAACTCTTACATGCATCTGTTTCTCACATTCATGTAATACTTGATTAAAGATATAGATCTTTGTATAACAATCTATATGGAACAGCAAAAAATCTAAATCGAACGAAAACGTATTATGACAAAGGGGTGTATATACTGAAGAGATTCTGATCAGAAAATACATGTAACACAGTTAAGACATGTTTTGTTAATTTTTTATTTTTTTTTAATTGTATTTATTTTACAATATATCATACAGATAATTTAATTGTATTTAACATTATTTAAACCTCTGTGTTGAGGAGGATCCATGATTTGACGTCAGGGGCCGACAGTAAAAACCAGTGGGTGTGGGGTCAGCTCTGAGGCCCTATTTGATCGAGGGCAAAGCCCTTGGCAGGTCATGAATTTTAGAGATTTTACAGGGTACAGATTAAAGTCTCGTAAGTAAACATTTGTACTTATTCTTTCATGATAAAAAAAAAAGATAATCAAAATTACGATTTGTTAAGAAATGCAACCAAGCCATCAGAAGCGGCTTCTGCCTCGATTAAATTCTAGAAACGTATACTTTCATTTCTACATCTCTTTGATTAATAAATGGGTGTAAATTATATTTATTTTAAGATTCCAATGTTTAAAACACTGTCTGTTTGGTTATACTTTCTTACCAATTTTAAAATGTAGATGATTTCAAAATATACTGCAAAGTGCAAATATATCAAAGAAAATCATCATAAACTGAACTTTGTAATAAAGAATAGTTAAGTGATAAGAAACGATGTAACATACTTACATGTGTACTTACAAATCTACTGTGCAAGTTTTGATTACATTAAACATGTTAATTAAGTCTCTTAACATTGGAAAACATACTATCACAATCGAGCAATTGTCTTAAGTGGTTGATACATCATGTAATTCATTGTAGGAACTCTGTTTTATGGGTTTTCGTTATATTACACAACTGGACACACAGGATTTCTATGTAGAAAAGCCTTTAGTTTCTGACAATGTCGATAGTTAGACCCACGATACGTTTCATTTCGTTGGTATCTTAAATTTGAAAATTGAATCCGCCACTTTAAATAAAAATATTGCTGAGAAGGGAGCCACATAAGGTTCATTGAACAAACAGAGCAAACATGACGATACATTTTGCAGTGTTTTTTTTTAAAACCAAGCATTTAATTTGCACGTTCAGATTTTTGAAGTTATATTTCTACTCTACATGTCCGGATCTAGATGGAAGATCGTAATGAAAACAAATCCGAAACTCAGATATCCTCCCTACCCCCAACCGACAGAATATTCATACTTATTAATTCTGAATTCACAAATAACCAAAAATAGGGATCAATTCCCCCTTGAAAACAAAACATTTCCTCTAAACCATGCCCCTTAAAAGAAATATCCGGATCCACGCATGCTAAACACTTGCATGGTACAATGTACTTTAAAATGTAGAATAACAATTTGTTTGTCTTACGTGAGTTCCAGGCGTAACTTATTAAAGTGTCCTCAAGTTCTGGTGGTTCACTTAGGAAATATTGCAAGATGTTTCCCATCTCCAAACTGGAAAACAACCAAGGAAATTTGTTTGAAATCTATTATTAATCAATTATATTATTAATTTGAGATCAAAAACCTCTTTCAGTAAAGAAGAAAACTGGAGCGCTTTTTTTTTTAAATAAGATAGAAATGTACACCTTTTATTCTTTGAAATTATGTATTTTAGACATATACATCATTGTACACTTGTCAGGTGATATCTCAGAATGAGTCAATAAATTCAAATAACTTTAACCAAAACGCTAGAAATTCTTTTAGCTTGAATAATTTATTTTTTTAATTTTCAAAAGTAATTCTTAATAGAGAGACATTTGAAAATTTCTACCTATCTCTCACGTAATTAAAAAAAGTTCAATATGTATATATCACACGTAAAACGGTATTTTTTTTTTCAAAAACGGAAAATATATTTCAATTTGATACACTTTTTGAATGGTCAATAATTTGTCCACTAGTTTGTAAGGACAGTTCTAGTTCTTTTTATTAGTAAATATCGCGCGCTTTATAAATAGAAATTACACGACCACCATGCTCTAACAAATTTTCTGCGGGGATGGTAATGCAACTCTTTGGGGATGAATGAGGAAAAAATTCCTCTGATCAATAAGACGTCACAATAAGCAACATGATGTCATATTTCACTCAAGAAACCTTATATTAAGAAACTCGTGAAATTTTGTCACTGTCAAGCAGATCATATGATCTATATGTCAGTTTAATCAAATTTGACCTTTTGCATAAAGGTCCGGTCAAGGTCACAATAATTTCCCTCAACTTAAAGGAAGATAAAAATGAATGTAGTTATCTGCAGTTATATAGACCTCTGTTTAAGGTATGAAATTTCTATTCTTCAATGAAATGAAAGAACATTAAAATGTCTATCAGCGTATACTAATTAATCGGAATAAACATTAAAACTTAAATGCTATTGCTTAGACCGCATTTTCTCTAATTTGATGAAATTTTGAAGATATTCATATTATTTTTGATGCTCCCAATATTACAATATTTTTGATTGTTACACAAAAATCTATTTATAGAATGAGCGCTTAAAAAGCTGATAAAAATGTAATTTGAAAGGCAAATCATATCTTAAAAACATATTCTGAACCGCAAGTATCTTATCATTAGTTCATATTAGAAAAAAAATCAAAAATTAATGTTATTGTTTTCAAAAGGCTAAGACTCATGAATCTACAGCAATAATGAATTGCAAAAACATGATATTTTCCTACGCCAACGTTCCGTCAAAAATATTGTATTTAAAACTTTGATTACTATTTCTATGGCAAGTTGTATGATAGTAAAAAAAAGAACGAAAAATATGATATTTTAATTTTCTTTCATCTTGATTTAAAGAACATTAATTTTTATCAATTTTACTTTTGACATGTCGAAAACCAGAAAGACTCTTTCCTTTACTGTGAGGTTCTACCATGGCACGACAGCTTCAAAGAGCGACAGGAGCAGAAATAAAATTCCATAATAAACATTCGCTTGATATTAACATTTAGCATTGTTTTCATAAAAATAAACATTTTTTTTAAAAAATGACAATAATATCGACAATTATTAAACTCGTAGTTGCCTTAACCTACCCACGTATGTATTAATAACTTTTATTTCTTGTGGTTTATGTTTGTCGGTATGGAAATTCCTCCTGGCTCGTAGGACGTTATTTCGTTGGTTGCAAGTTCGTAAGAATTTTTTTTAGTAAATATAAAACAAATGATTGTAAATACGTTCGTAGGGAGGATGTAAATATATGGGCAAGGGTTACCCACGAAAGTCTCGAACATTGGTCCTCCAATAACAGTGATGATTCCACAGCATCGAAAACAAATTATTTTTCCGTCTGGATATTTTTTTCTCGAACTATTGATAAAACGGGTTTCCATACAAATATGTTTGTATTAGATGAATGTAAAATGAATGATGATTTTAATTGATGACTTAACACGTCTTTTTAAGAATTATTTTAGCAGATTCTTGTAAACGATATTTTTTAAAAAATGAATGTTTTCAAGAAAATTTAAAATAAAGCTTACATACTTACATGTTACTAAGATCACAGGAGATGAAACTGAAAATAGTTTTGTGCAGTATAATTCATTTGTTTATATAGTCTATTTCTGCAATGTGTCATACCATGTCAGGTGGCAGTCAGCGAAATTCTATTTTTTGAAATGACAACTATTTCCCCACATGCATGACTACACATATGATATATGAATTTGTGTTTTATATCCATTGGAGAGCAAAGTGAAAACAAAAATGTTACGTGCACCGAAATTCTCTCCATTTTTTTATTCTTTGGTCCTTTCCTTTATTTTGATAAGTGTATAGCAGCCATGACAGAATATAATTTCCTTTTATATCAACAAATTCAGTTTATACAAGCCCCGACAATTCACCGGAATGTAAACAAGGATGATTTTAAGTAATGTGAAAATATTTCTAGTCAGTATAATAATTAGTTCATTTCTGGTAAGCTGAAAAATTTGCTAGAGACTCAGAGCAACCGCAAAGTATTTGCAACGGCGTTTTAAGGTAGAATAAAACATTTTTCTATTCGACGAGTTTATGTCTGCACCGGATAACCCGACCATTGTTTATGTACTGCCAAAAACAAAATATCAAATATTTGTCAATATTACTTTGTTCAATTTTTTTTTTTTGAGAGAGAGAGAGAGAAACACGTGAAATTTAACGTATACTAATAGCACTTGATATAAAGGGGATAGTCAGGAGGACATTTGATGATAATTGAATTACCAAAAACAAAAATCAAAAGTTATTCAAAAACTAAAACTTTTAAAGTCGTACAGCCGATCATAACCAGAGTGAACGAAAAATACGTTTGATTACAATCAACTACAGCATGTACATATTGTTGATCATACTGTAAACATTGGAAAAATGCATTCGAATTTATATTTAGTGGACAGTTTCTCAATCTTTCCTTTTCAGAGCTGGCTAGTTAAGAGATTTTTCTGATAAAATAAGCCTACATGTTAAACGGAAAATTTTATAATTTTAAAAGATTCAATCTATTTCGTATTTTTCTAAAAGTAAGAAGTGAGCTTGAATTTGGGTTTCTTCTTTTCAAAGAAAAAAATGTACTGGAATTCATAAAAGTACGGAAAGTTTAATAACCTGTTAGCATATATATGGCAAGTGGCATTTTGGGGACTTTAAAACGACTTCTGCTTATCAAATATAGAAACATAAGTTCCTAACCATCTGCATCTTTTTCTTGGGGGGGGGGGGCAATAGAGAGAGAGAAAATTTAAAGATACTAGATACACTCTCCTATTCACCTTCAAGGGAAAGGATTTGATGTATTGGGAGGGGGGGTCGTATAGATTTTTGGGTCAATCTGTTGGGTTTTTTATTTTCTAATCCGTGGGGGGATAGGTAGAACGAAACAAACTTCTACCTTAACGTTAATTTTGTTTATATTACCACGGTTTTCAAATATGTTCCCCTTCAAAATGGGGGACTCCCACACATTTCAATTTTATATATGTAAGTTTAAAAAACAGTATGAGGGACAACCCCCTCTTCCTCCTGATATGTGCCTGATATATCAATTTTATAAACAAATTGTGTTATTCCATTATTTTAGATCTTGAAATCACATGATAATGGTTTTGAAGTTAGTGACTATTGAAATATCTAAATTAAAACTATATAAAAAAGTAGGTTTCGCCAATAATATGTGCAGGTCTATTTAAATATAATGTCAATCTTTGTAGTTCGACGTACTGATAGGTCTTCAAAGAAATGGACAGTAAAATCCTTAATACATGAAAGCATTTATTCCTTTCTAGAGAACATAAATCCGCATTCGAATCTACGCGCTCTACAATGATTGCATCCTAATTATTGGTAAATGGTACAATTTAACACACGAATTTTTGAATTGTTCTACTGTTTCTGTGGTATAGCGTCATCATTTAAATTTGCACATTTATCTAAAATTTGTTTACACTGATGACAAATATAAGCGGTAAATAAGGAGGATAGGATAAAATTTCGTTTGACTCGAGCTAGAAAATACGGATTTTTTGATGGCTTTCATCACTAATTTCAATGTACAATTTTTTTTCTTTGGATGATCTTTTCTTTTGAGGAAGACACGCGACGCTTTGTAGAGATACTGAATACTGACTTACAAACCCAGCAGCTTATATTCGTGTGTGACGGATGTATTGACGTAGGATTTTATACTGCTGTGTCTTTTGTGTTATAATTCAAATTAATATTTGATGTAATAATACTTTTGAATTAAAAACAGGCAAAAATGTCAATCGGTTTGATATTGCATTGAAGATGGATTTTTTTAATTTGGGGTCGTGTCTTTTTTGAAGACTTTATAGGTGCCGAGACTGCAACAGAGAAAAAAGGCAAATGAAAGTAATCCTTATAGATCCACACTGTACTATGAGAACTTAAATTAAGATGTAAACGATTTTTAATTAATAGTATTATTTATTGCTTTAAAGGAATGTATACGTTATATTATTTTATATTATCAGGTCATCAAACACTGTACCTTTTCAAAAACAAGGAAAAACAGATTAAGGAGGTTCTTTGTTTCGAAATATTTATTGACGCTTTTTGAAATTGAAAACAAATCAAATTGTGTTATAAACAATTAGCTCTACAATAGATATGTAATGAGTATGCCTTATTACAATAAACGTTGTGATGAATTATATTTGGGTGGGGAAATGGAATAACCTGACTACCCTTGGACTGGACTACTCCAAGATTATATAAACAGCTGTGCTGTAGAGTCTGGAAGAGTCGTCTGGAAACAGCAGAGAAGAAACTTGTGATTGAAAGAAAGAAAATAGAAAGAAGCAAATAGAAGAGTTAAGAGGTAGGGTTAAATAGAAACTAGTGGCAAGAAACCCAGGGAATTGAGGTGAGGTGCTTGGTGTAGTACATCTGAAGAAGACTGAGACACCAAGTACCTCTCTCTCAATAGGAACCGGGTAAAGACACACAGTACAGAAAACCCACTTCACACATTATCCCCATTTATTATTCATAGTGATTAAAACGTTACCAAATTAGAGAAAAATCACTATACCAATCATTATTAACTCAGGTAGAGTTAGAGGAAAATTGATTTCAAATATTATCCCTGAGAACCCAGGACAAAACACGTTACAGAAAGATGAGTTGTTAATGTCGATATCATGGAGTTTTAAGTAATCTTTAAGTTGTGTTGGACAACGTAAGGTATCAATCGCTGGAAAAAATCTTTGGAACCTTAGTATTTTTCCTATTACGTTCTCTTATTGCTGATCGACGCATCTGTTTCAAGCTGCTAGGTTCTTCAATATTTACACCAAAACGTCTCGATCTAAAAATTTCATTTTATTTTATTTGATTTCTAAAGTTTGAAGGATAAATGACATGTCTATGATGCGAAAAATACTTTGAGGCTGAGGATCGGATAACCTTAAGTTAATTTGATAAAATAACATCCACTTTTAAAAATTCTCTCTTGTATACCAAAAAAGATCTCATTCAAGAGATATTTTTTTCCGTTGGGGCTTCTTCGACCTTCACACTTTCGCCGTTAGGGTGAAGATGCGAGAGTGCAAAGTTGCAAAGGCGGAAGTGCGATGTTGCGAAGGCGATAGAAGGAACGAAGGTGCGAAGATGCGAGGGCGAAGAGGCGAAGGCGAAAATGCGAAGTTGCAAAGGCGAGAGAGTTATACTAGCTACTATCGCTCCTTCGCCTTTGCAATCTTCGCACTCTTGCCCTCGCTACTTCGCCTTAGCGTTTATTCTCTTTCTTGGTCGATAACATAATTATATTTGATGCTGGTATCGAACTCGCCCGAGGTTTGCTGAATGTTATCGAATGTGATTAGTATGCATTCGCAAGGTAATGTGGCGGCCACTGTGCTTATTATGGAAGTTCATTAAATATTTTACTGGGTAATATGACAAAACTTTTTACCAGTGCTGGCTAAGCCTTATTATTATGTACTCTATGCATATGCCATGCAATGCCCGCCATAATAGGTGTGCACCTTCAGACTTCTGTCACTTACCAGTCTACTACGCTAAGTTCAATACCATGCTTTAAACAAAGAAACATTTGAATTTATTTATAGGACAAAATGTTTAGATTTTAATTTAATAGAAATATTTCTCATAATTATGTTGTTGTTTTTTTTGTTTTTGTTTTTTTTTGTTTTTTTTTTTTTTTGCAGACGCAATTTTAATAGCTAAAATTATCTTTAAACGATAAAGAATGCTGCATACGCACAAAGCGAAGGCAGGAGTGCGGCGGTGCGAAAGCGGGCGTTTATAGTATCATTCCTTCACCTTCATATCTTTTGCGGTTCGCCGTCGCATCTTTGCACTTTCGCACCGTTGCTTTCGCATCATCGCATGTTTGCCTTCGCAACTTCGCACTCTCGCTCCCCCGCCCTAAAGGCGAAAGTGCGAAGTTCAAAGTGGTCCCATTTCGGAACACCATATATAACTGTGAAATTCAGATTATTTTCTCATTAAACAGACGAGGTCCCCATCGAGTTTAATCGTGTTCAATTTTGCCCCAGCCTCCAGATAAAGTTCGACTATGGTTTGAAAAGACGCTTGCGGCCGATCACAGTTCACACAAACCGGGGATAAGTTCTTACGACATCAAAGATACTGTACAATTCTCCTCAGGTTCCTGAAGATTCAAACACTGTCGACGACCTTTAAGACTATTAACAACTGGCCCTGATGTATGAAATAATGTTAACGTTATTCAAAAAACAGCATTAATCAAACACAAAGCAATAATGGAATTATGAAGTTAAGATATTGATAGAACAAATATGCAATTCTTCAAAATACAACATTGATCTTATCTGAAAAAAAAACACAATGAAAGGCATAACAAATAAAATTGTTTATGTTATATTATGTTACATTATTGTTCATGTACAATTTAGGTAAACATATATATTACTGATCGTGAAATGAACTCACAGGCGTGCAATGATTAAGGTAGTATAATCTTTCTGAACTGTTATTCCACCCTTCTTTGCAAACAACGGAAACCAAACCCATGATAACCAAGTTTAATCTATACACACAAAAATCTACGTTAATTCTGATTAACAAGGAAAATTCATATGTTTGGTTACTTTTTAAAGCTACCTTTAAGCTTAATTTGATCACATAACAAAATTATCAAATATTAAACAATGAAAAATATTTATTTTCCTGTCAAGAAAGTTACATGCCTCCTCAAGATCATCAATCTATTACGTGATTTTGACAGCTAAATCTAGTTTATCATACACAAATTTATGAGTGTCTCACTTCCATAATTGTTATAGTTTCACGAAGGATATAGTTTTTTTCAGTAAAGCAGAAATGTGTCCTATATACGAATACAAACAAAAGAACACCAAAACAAAAACAAAAAAAACACAAAAAAAAACGAGCGTGTGGGCATGTATATTTTACTTCCTTAACAATGACATAGGCCAATGAGTTTTCCATATAAATCTTTATTTACTTCTTGTATACAGTTCGTTATCCAATTAAAACATGCAAAAGTAAGGTTATTGTAAATGACAAACGTATTACACTGACATGATACATGTATACATTTCAAATTAACAACCGTTAAGCATATTCTAAATTAAGACGGATATATAATTCTAGTAAGCAAAATATAACGATCACCTGATTTCCCACAGACATGCGCATTTGGGGTCGCTTTTACTCTTCCTTCATCAATATTCATGAAAAGGAAAAACTTTCCAAAGGAAAAAACAAATGAAAATGTATATCTTTGTTATGGGATGGAATTCACCATTGTAATTCAAAAAATGAAGGTAACTTTTATAAGGAGACAAACACATGCGTTTTCATTGTGATTCAAACGTGACGCAAATTATAGCGTGTATAGCATTAAGGGTTTAAAAAGTGCATTTTCAAATACTAGATTATCCTTAAAAATGGTGCAATATGCAACAAAATGATTTCTAATGAACATATTTGCCTACAATAAACACAAGAAAATCAGCAAAATGATCATTCAATGACGAAAAACCATAATCGATGGACCTTTTAGAGGAGTCGTGCCCTAAAAGTTAAAAAGTTAAAAATCAGAAAAATTATATAAAGAAGCCGAAACGCTCTTTGGATTTATAATAACAATATCATTTTATAACGTGGTCTAGAGTGTCGGGTCTTAATGAATTAACACCAAGTTTGGTTGATTGATGTCTTTTATTTCAAAATTCACATAGCACAGAACTGTGGGCACATCATCTTACTATGATCTTTCTTGTATAATCGTCATACGTTTGTTTTGTTTTCTTAATTCACTTAAAACATTTGGAATGCTACAGACCATATTAACGAGGCCGGGTCTAATTTGTTCTGCCCTAGCTTTTCCAATAAAAATTTTTACATGAATTTCTACTGATATAATTATTATTTTAAGATAAAAAAAAAATAAGACAATTACAACATCGTTTGTTTAAAGGGTCACCTCAAAGTTTGTTAATTTTTAACATAGGACTTTATGAGATTTTGAAGCTTATCAATTTGGCACATTTTTTACATATTTTTACAACTTCTGCCCTAGGGATTTCTTTTTCTGTTCTGCATATTAAAGTTATTGCTAAATGGAATCAAATGGTCAAATAATAAAAAAAAATGTTCGAAAAGTAAAAGATATAATAAAATCAATTGGGTTTTTAAAAATTATGAATTTCTTTTTACATATTTATTAATTTTTTGTCATCATCAGATCATTTAGCAAGTCTGACAGACAACCAGAAAACTCATGTTCTGACGGATACATACCTGCTCAAATTCAACAAAGTTGTGGGTACTGGTATTGTTATATTCGGGTCAGCTTTGCAGCTGAGACAAGCTGATGGGAGACATTGATGGGATTTGAATGGTAAATCTATTCTCGGTGCCCACCCAAGTCCTCGAGATAATTCAGATGTGGAAGAACAAAAATGGTAAAATGGCAACGTAAGGACGTTTTACAAAGAGTTTGATGGATGCAGAAGTTACAGGGGCTAGTATTTATTGGGATGATTTTGATCAAGGTGTGAAAGAAGTTACTTCTTAAAAATCATGAAGCAATAAAAAGGTGATAAACAAATATGGGTGCAGGGTAACAATATATGCTCCAGCTATTTTTTTCTTGTCATTGAAAAACAATTTTGTTCCATTTGAAATAACCCATAAATTTTCTCCAGATCAAATGATTTTGTGCAATGTGTTTGTAAGTTGAATAAAAATAGAAAAAAAAAGTTGTTGATGAATGAGAAATAATTCTTTATCTTTTATGGGGAGATCAATACAGTCGGGCATTCGATCACATCCACTAATGCTCGGGGGGCTTTACGATTGATTTTATCATTATGATTGATTAATTATTATGATTGATTTAATCATTACGATTGAATTAATCATTACGATTGAATTAATCATTTTGATTGAATTAATCATTATGATTGTCAATCATTTTGATTGAATTAATCATTGTGATTGAATTAATCATTCTGATTGAATTAATCATGTACTGACCGTACTCCCCATTAAAGTCGAAGAATTATTTCTTGTTACTTATATTTTTTCCATTATAAAATGAAAAATTTGAACTTTACACAGAGTAAAAAACACTGAAACATATAAATATTTCTCCTGAAGGATTTTGTTAAAATGCATGCATTATCATTCCAGGTTTTGAATTTATTTTTTATTTCAACCCTTTTTTCACCTCTATAGAAAACATGTATTGATTTAAATTACCTTTTCTTCAAATTTTAAAACCTTATTTGCTTTAATTTCTATTAGTAGTTTAGGCCAATTATTTATACTTTTATTAATATTTTAAGTCAATAGCTTATTACATGTATATACACACTCTGCTCGAAAAAAACAACAACATTATACATGTAGTTATATCTATTAAGACAAAATTGATTGTAGAAAATATCAAAATGATTTCGCTACTGTGCGTATTGTACATGTACAGTTGTTTACAAATGCTGAGCGCATTTGAGTCCCCCAAAGTATGATTCTTAAAAGATGCTGATTTGAATGGTATTTATCACGTTTACCATAAACATATATTTACAATAATTTTGTATTGTTTTCAATATTTGTTGTTCTCTTAAAATATGTAAACAAATTTATAGAGTAAAAATTTGCAATTGTACTTGTAGTTATAATTGTTATAAAATTGAGGATTCGTTTTGTTGATGTTTTGTTATTATTAAAATAATAAGAAATCATTGTTTGAGTATTATGAGATAATGACAATTGCTCATTGATAACCATATTTCAGTTACTGTCCTAATTTCAACAAATGCATGGCTGGTGGAACTTTTGATGCCAATACACACCACAGTCTTGGATGGTGAACTGAAGTGTATAGGTGGCGGATGCAGGATTAGGGTTTTTTTATAGTGTATCATACATGTATGGTATTGCATCTTATGTCATTGAATCACTGATAAAATATAAAACATGTCTGATTCAATATCATATTGCATAAAAACAAAATGCATCAGATGATATGATTAGTTATTTAATACAATATCCTACATGTATCATATGATACAATACCATATCATATAATACAAAATGATATCAGTAGATAAAATAAATTGATAAGAAATAATATTTTTATTGCATTTTTGTGAGGGAGATAAAGATTTACTCCCGCAGGGAAAATGATATTTCCCGAGGGCAACGTTATATCAGTAAACGTCATACAGTTTATTTTAAAAACGAAGTTTTGTAATTAAAACTTTTAAAAAGACGCGTCTCGTTTGACCTGATGATCCGCGCCTGGCAACTCGAAGTGATTTGACCCTTTGGATCAAGTTACTGTTACAATAATATATATGTAGTATATGATATGCCCTCCGGAAATGATTTTAACTGGGTAAAACATCTTCATATCTCCCTCATAATCATGCCATAATAATACATGTTACTTGATACAATATCATATGATAAACTATCATATAATACATTATTATACTTTTATGTTAAATACTGAAATCTGACTGGTTTAGACGCAGTTGATAATCCGCTCTATTACCCTCAGCGTTAGCAACACAGTTGGCAACGGGTAACACAACGGATTGTTACATGCGCAGAAATTATGCGCGTACGGTTCGCCATAGAATTCACGTCATTTCTATATAAAAGCAGTGCAGTTTTCTTTGAAATTAAGACATTCAGTATAATAAAATAAATATTGCCTGTTTTGGAGGGTAAGAGTTGAAATTCACACCCCTCGAAAACCATTGTCAATGGTTTTCTCGGGGTGTCAATTTCAACTCTTACCCTCCCAAACAGGCACTATTTATAAAATATCACATATCGTATGATACAATACAATCATGTATGATAGGATATAGTATAGTAATATCATCATTAGTGTTATATTTTCTTATATATAATATGAAATTGCTTTTAAGCATTGGATCCTTATTTTTTGAAAGATAAAGTCCCATAACTGCAGCGGTGTGTGCATAAAAACTGAATAAAAGCGATGTCTGCAAATGTGAATTATACATAAAAATTACTGTATTATCATATGGGTAATTTCAAATTAATTGAAGAGCCACTGTAACAGCCACAAACGTGATCTTTAATTGTAGCTTTTGAAGTTGCACTTAACAGCGTACAACGTTTGTGACATCACCATTTTTCTATATCCTTTCAGTCTTTTTTCTTTCAGAGATTTTTTGATTTTACAAGTTGTTACATGTAAATGGTATGGATTTCAACTACAAACTGCAACGAGGAATGTTTTAAAAACTAAATCAAGTCACTGACTACTGTAACTTTAAGAAATCCAATAAAATCTCAGGTCGAGATATTTATTTACGCCTTTTGAAATAAGAAACAGATTGCATTGCGTTTTCAAAAATTAGCTCTACAATGGATAGATGAGCTACAAATGTCGATGATATCACGGAGTTTCAAATAATCCTTCAGCTGGGATGGAATGTGTAAGGTATCAATAGCTGGAAATATCGTTGTATCTTTAGAACTTTTCCTCAAACGTTCTCTTATTGCTGACCTACACATCTGTTTCAAGCTGACGGGTTCTTCAACATTAACGTCAATACGTTTCAGGTTTTCTCTGATGAATCGATTGTTTATGTCGGCGCTAGTTAAATGATACCCAGCCCCCAAAAACGTTTCCAATAAAGTACTAAACTGTACACAATCATTATTCGAGCGAAAACAATTGTGTCCAGAAAACTGGAACAAGACATCACCAAGGTTATACATGTTTGGATCCACGCCGTGCTGTAGAAGTAGAATTGCCGTGTCACATTTAAAAAATGGTCCAGGAATATCTAAAGTCGTTGGGCAGTTGGCCTCAAAGACTCTCCCTCTCCTATGTGTAAAAGAACAATCATGCATAACGCGGGGGTGTTAAGGAAGCATATGGAATCTGACTACATATAATTCCATGAAATGACAAATCTTAGTTATTATATACATATTCAAATATCTAAGCAACGAAACGTAGATAAAAAACAAATAAAAAATACTGTAGACAATTTTTTCCAGAAATAAGTTTGTATTACGTAGATTTTTACATTGATGACGTCATGACTAAAAGTTGAATGCCGTGTGAATTTGATCGGAAAGCATTGTAAACATATTCAAAATATAACTAATCTAAGAACTCTAATAAAGTATTGTGGTGTGATTTATTGAGAATTGAACATCAAAATACTGGGGGATATGTTAGTTTTATCAATCATTCGCTAAAAGGTATGTAAATTTGCTTTTCTTTCTCGGCCAGGCTTTCCTCTGTCGTTGTTTACGATATAAAAAGCCGAGTAGGACAACACTACCCCGTATATATTGAATTTGAAATTTTATACGTATCGTCAGTTTGATCAATGCTTAAATTGAAAAGTGCTGCTAGAATCCCATGTTGTGTGTTGTTTTGATGCAATTTGCCGTTTTGCGTGCAAACTATATAAAAGTTGGGAAGGTTTTATGAGAACCGGATGAATATCTTTTTGATAAGGAAAAACATAGGATTCTAGCAGCGGTTTTGATTAAACTGAGATGTTTTGCTTTCATTTGGTATGTTTATTTTATTTTGGAAACCGCGGGGTAGTGTTGTTCTATCTCATTTTATGTTAAGGAATATACGTAATCTATTTATAGTTGTCACGTGATAATGCACCAGTGTGGCAGTAATGTACTACCCGATTTTACTGCACTGACATCTATTTTAAAGGACAATACTAAGTTTTTGATCCTATTCAAAATAATTATTTAATTCTACGATTTTGAATATAACAGTCAAAATAAGACGATAAATAGCCCATATGCTTCCTTAACACCCCCGCGAAATCAGTATAAATATATGAAAACCTTAAACGCTGTTAGTGCAATAGACTTTATTTGGTAATGATTGAGCATTTTTAATTTGTTTCATAGAAAAGTTAAAATATCACGGTGTGGTGTAGTTATACGTTACCAGATACTTGTTTGTGTGACTTTAAATTGTATCACACTCAGTTTTGATTGCTACGGCGAGCCAAAAATTGCTACGGCGAGCCAAAAAAGTACCCAGTTCTGACCACAAACTTTTCAATTTTTTTTTTACTTTTACCTCGCCAAAGGTCGTGCGTTGCAAGCTTAGTTTAGTAGGAGTGACAATTTAATGACAATGCCATTTTCTGTTCGTTACGAAGATGTAAATATTAAAATTCATTAGAGAAATTTACGGACCACCTTCGACTAGGTTGATGAGGCGAAGAAACCACTTTGCTCCAAAATGTAGGTCTCATTATATACTGATGAAATTTGTGTACAAAATAGATCAACGAAGGTTTTGTGGGTTTTGGTTGTTATTTTAATCGTTCTTTCTCAGTCTTTTTATATTTGTCGTTTACTGAATTTAATTTTATCAAATTAAATCAAATGCTTAATTTGATTTGATAGAATAAAACTCAGGAAAGGAATCATTAATACTTTAAATACAACGTACCCAATTCGCTTTGCGTATCGCGCACCTTAAAGAAGGGTCTGTACATTGTACCAAATATTTGAATTTCAATAATACGACACAATCACTAAAACACTTGGCAAAATCGCTATTGACGCAATTTATAGCTGCTTTACGTCATCAATGTATGTTTTTATGGTACAAGTATTGGCTAAACTTGGTATGACTGAGACATACTAAATGTGCTTTTTAACATTATTTAAAATTCACACAAATTTCCTTTTTACCTGACAATGTTTTATAAAAAGAATATAACCACCCCTGTGCTCTTGATTAGAAGTATTTTATCATAACAAATGTTAAACACACTCTGGTGTTGTTTTATTTCACAAACCACCCTCAAAATGTTCTACATAACTCTTAGAATGTTCGCAGTACTGTTTATGAAAAATTTAAGAAAATCAACTCTCCGCACTTTGGCATCCCTTCGAAAAAAGTCGATGACATGGTCACTTTTGAATGATACTAAAATAATCACGTAAGTATTATGTCTAAATTCGTTAGACAGTTTATTGTTGATTTTTTTAATCTATTATTTTTGCAAGAATGCCTTTTTCCAATATATTCAATTTAGAAAAAAAGTGATACCAACGAATTTTTAAGTGGCCTCTTTTAAAAATCTAAATCAATAATTTTTTACTTAAGTAAAAATTTTATGAAAAAATCACCATTGTGAAATAAATTGGGTCCATCGTCCTTAAGAGATCACATTTAACAGAAATAATATATAGAAACTAGAGACGAGCTCGTTGCAGGCAACGATTAAGTTTTCCGTCGTAGCTGCGTCATACTTGTGACGTATTACAAAAAATTGATAGCTGACCATCGTACAATATTATATGTGTAAACACTGAGAAACAAAGTATTATATTTCTGTGAACGCGTAGATTTTACGGTGATAGAAAATTCGTCTGGATCTGCATCGGTCGTGTGCAGTACGAACCGGGTGAGGGAATGTTGCGTTAAGTGTATAAGGTAAAAGGTTGGGGCGCGCTGTGGGCCGTAAGCTAAAACGAAGGGTAGGTTTGCCGTATTCCCGAAGGTCCACCAGTATACAGTTCCAGAGAAATAAACAGGCAATTGATGCAGGATTCCACATTATTGGACGAGACTCAACGATGGCAACATTATAACAATTTAACAGACAGACATGTTACAAACAAGTCGGATATGGCCAGAAGTGGCCTCCGGACTCAAGACTGTTGGAGAGTCGGACGTGGCCGGGGCTGGCCGCCGTATTCCAGACTGCGCATTGACAATTGTACATAACTATTTATAAGAATCTTAACAATGAGTATAAATTGCAATTAACAGGTAATGATATGAGTAAGCTGAGTGAAAGGTTCACAGATATAAAATAATTAAATAAACTCAATGAGTCTTTGATGTCCAAGAAATGAAAATCTGATAATTGCACAATGTTGTTTTA